>NW_024097078.1:147500-659758 GCF_016545835.1 Crotalus tigris | reverse complement strand
GTCCAAGACCTGTCAGGAGGCTGTCTAGTCCCTGAACCCCATTCTGTGTGTGGGCTCGTGTGGGTTTCTGTACTCTCCCAAAACTCAGGTGTCCCCTGATTTGTGCTAGGGGTGTTGTAGTCGGGACTTGGTTCCTCGACTAGCTCTGTGTATGTTTGACCCCCTGTAGGATTTGGGGTAAGGTCAGGCAAACCTTGGGCATTGTGTGCCAGCTCTCTTGCGGGGAATGATTTGTTGGGATGCCCCCGGGTATCCTCCGTTGCTGGAGTGCTGTGTGCTGTGTGTGGAAAGTGAGTCTGCCCCCGGGGTAACTCCCTGGCTGGAGTAGGCGTGAGTGCCTGTTGTGTGGGTAAGCTCCATGACTTTCTTTTCGGAGCAATTGCAGAAACTTGGGACGAGCCGTTTGTGGCTCCCTCAGTGGAGATGGGCAGTAGCTCTTGCCCTTCCCTTTGCTCCAAAGGGTCCCCCTCCCCCCCTGGAAAAGACCCAGGAGGTTCAGCAGAAAAGTCCCGCCTAGAGCGGAGTTGGTCGATGTGCCGACGCAGGACACGACCGTTGTCCAGGGCAACCTCGTAGGAGAGAGGACCTGTGATCCTGGACACAGAAGCGGGGACCCATGTATGACCAGGCCCGTAAGTGCGAGCCCAAACCGGGGCACCCACAAGTAGTTGTCTAGGTGCCCTAGGATGTGAGGTAGATGAAGGCAGTCTGTCCGGATGCAACCGGTCAAGTCTCGTAGTAAGTTGGAGCCCCCAACGAAGTTCAGCTGGACTTCTCCCTGTAGAAGTGGACGGTGTGGTGCGATAAGAAAGGAGAAAGTCAGCCAACCTGTGATGCCAGTCCCCGTAGGTGAGTCTCTTCAAGGCGTCCTTTGCGATGCGCCCCATGCGTTCAGCCATACCGTTGGTGGATGGGTGAAAAGGCGCAGATGTGGCATGACGAATCAGGTTTGCCTGTAAGAAAGCTTGGAATTCGGAGGAGGTGAATTGAGGGCCGTTGTCAGACACAATGACATCTTGCAGCCCGTGTGCAGCAAAAATCCCCCTCAGTACCTGAATAGTCTTTGCAGTGGTGGTGGACGAGACAGGCACAACCTCAAGCCATTTTGAATGGCTGTCAACCAGGACCAAGAAGAACTGGCCCTGAAAGGGCCCAGCGTAGTCAATGTGCACCCTAGACCATGGGGACTGTGTTTCCTCCCATTTATGCACAGGAGCTTGGGGCATCTCTGGGCGAGATCGTTGGCACATGTGGCATGCGTGTACCTTAGCCTCAATATCTTTATCTAAAGCAGGCCACCACAAGTGGCTGCGTGCAAGAGCCTTCATACGAACAATGCCAGGATGACCCTCGTGGAGGGATTCTAAGACCCTAGTCCTCATTGAGGTGGGAATGACAACTCTGTTTCCCCAAAGCAAACAACCCTGAGAAAGGGACAATTCGTTCCTTTTGGACCAGAAACTCTGAAACTCAGGACTAGGGCAGTGCTCAGGCCACCCGGACAGGACCCAGGAGCGGACACGTGAAAGTGTGTGATCTGTACCTGTTTCAGCGGTAACATCCCTGGCACTAAGAGGAAGCTCGGGCAAGGCTTGGATTGATAGAATGTTGACAGCTGGCGCGGGGTCAGCTTCTACTACTGGCAGAGGCAACCTACTGAGGCCATCAGCATGGCCCATTTCTTTCCCAGGCTTGTGGAGTAATGAAAAATCATATGCAGACAAAAAAATAGACCACCTAAGCATTCTAGGGGAAATGATGTGGGGAGTCTGCTTACGTGTGGTAAACAGTCCCAGCAGAGGCTTATGGTCAGTGAAGACCGTGAAATGCCTGCCATATAGAAAATCGTGGAAATTTTTAATTCCAGCAACAACAGCCAGAGCCTCCCTGTCTATCTGAGCGTAGTTGCGCTCGGCAGAAGACAATGTTCTGGAGTAGTATGCAATAGGAACCTGAGTTCCATCAGACCTGAGGTGACTCAGGACAGCTCCGACCCCGTAGGGGGATGCATCACAAGCGATGCACACAGGGAGAGACTCGTGAAATGTGCAAGAACACTGTTAGAAGTGAGCAAGGCCTTGACTTCTTTAAAGCAAGCCTCATGTGCTTGTGACCACAGCCACACAGCTTGTTTGTCTAGTAGCCTGTGAAGAGGCTCAGCTACACTAGCTTTATGTGGAAGAAAAGAATTGTAGAAATTCAGGAGGCCTAAGAAGGCCTGAAGTTCGGCCTTAGACTTTGGCCTGGGTGCTTCTAAAATAGCAGTTAGTTTGGATTCAGCAGGATGAATCCCAGCAGCATCAATTTTGAATCCCAGAAATTCAGTAGAAGGCACCCCAATCTTGCATTTGTCTTTTCTGAGCTTAAGGCCTGATTTCCTGAATCTTAACAGGACAGCCCTAAGCCTTTCAGCTAGAATGTGTGTGGAGTCTCCTGCAATCAAGACATCGTCAAAGTAGGGGCAGACCCCTGGTATACCTCGTAGTGTGTTTTCCATTACGCTTTGGAAAATCCCAGGAGCGACATTCACTCCAAACTGTAGCCTTTTTACCTTAAAGGCTCCCCTGTGGGTCACAATAGTCTGAGCTATGGCAGCATCATCATCAACAGGCAGCTGTTGATATGCTTGAGCTAGGTCAAGCTTTGCAAAAACACGCCCCCCCTTGAGAGAGGCCAGGATGTGACTGACCACAGGAACAGGATAGGCATGTTGCTGCAATGCCTTATTGAGTGTGCATTTGTAATCAGCACAAATGCGAATGTCCCCATTTGCCTTTAGAGGCGTGACAATGGGGGTCTCCCATGGGCTGGAATCAACAGGTTCTAGGATTCCTTGTTGGATTAGTTTGTCTAATTCAGTGTCAATCTTACTTTTTAAAGCAAAAGGGACCCTTCTTGCTTTAATCCTAATGGGAGTGACAGTGGGGTCTAGCTTTAAGGACACAGGTGGTCCTTTGAATGTGCCCAGCTGGGGGCTGAAAACATCTGCAAATTCCTTGCAGACTTCCTGTAGGTCGAGTGTTTGTAAGCTGTTGAGTCCTGTGACGTGTATCCCCAGGGCCTCAAACCAATCGAGTCCTATGAGACTCGTTCTTTCACCCCCTACTACTAACAAGTCTAGTGGACCTTCAAAACTCTTGTATTGCACGTTAAGGGTGGCCTCCCCCTTAACACACACTCTTGAGTTCTGAAAATCAGTTAATACAATATCAGAAGGCCTTAACTTGGCCTTAGTCCCACTACTGGAACAAATCTTCCTAAATGTATGCAATGAAATGATGGAAAGGGCAGACCCTGTGTCTAGTTCCATAGATAATGGAACCCCTTGTAGCTTCACGTTGAGTGACAGCTTTTTCTTCATGGGCTTGTGTGTGCCTGTCCTACAAATGTTTCTACGCGAAGCGCAAAAACCTACCCTATTCTGGCTGGGGACTCTGGTACCCTTCAGGCGTTCTTCTTGAGGTTGTGCCTTTCGTCGGCCCAGACACACAGCTGCAATGTGCCCTTGTTTGCCGCATGCCCGGCAGGTAGCGGAGCGGAACTTGCAGTCGGTTCTCCTGTGGCGACCTCCACAGCCGATGCACTTGAGCGGAGCTGAAGAGCTTTCCTTCTGATTTTCTCCCTTCGCGGGGTGTAGACGGTCGACTTCTTCGTCCGGATCCTCCTCGGAGTTTCGTCGGACGTCTTCTTGGTGCACGGACGCACCCTCTGCACTGCTTCTGATCGGCCGCATGTTCTTGACGGCGCCGCCTGCTGCTTCTTCCGCGGTGGCTTCCCTTAAAGCGTCTTGGAAGGATAATTCTTCCTTAGCGAAAAGTCTCTGTTGTAGCTCTCGATGCCTCAACCCGCACACGAATCGGTCCCTCAGTCGTTCCTCGAGGTCCTTGAACTCGCAGGGCTTGGCGGCCTTCCGTAACGCGGCGATGTACTCCTTGGCTGACTCCCCGGACCGTTGATCCCTCTGCTCGAAGGTGTGGCGCCATGAGATGACGGACACCTTGGGGTGGAAGTGGTCCTTCAGCAGCTTCTTCAGGTCTGCGTAGCTTACAGACTCTACTGGAACAGGTGCTGCAAGGTTTTCTGCGATTTCGAAGGCGTCTTGGCCGCAAGCGCAAAGCAGGGTGGCAGCCTTCAAGCTATCTTCCCTCACTTGGTTTGCCTTGAAGTAGTTCTCCATTCTGGATACGTAGGACTCCCACCGCTCTGGATGTGAGACGTCGAATTCCGCAAGCCTTCCGATTTTCGCCATCTTCGGATCTTCAGGAGACGGGTCTATCAGCCAGCCTACCCCCGAATGCGCACTGGATTGGCGGGCAGCTGCTGAGTCAACACCGTTCCTCTTCCGCCGCTCAGGACTCCTTGGGTAAGCTTACACTTTTTCCTTTCCAGGTAGTGCAAGGCATCCCACCTTCGTCGCCAGTGTTGCGTCCTTGGCGGGAAAACAGACACGAGAAGCAGCTGGAGTTCTCAGTTCTTTTATTCAGCGTTCAGCTTACAGGAAGATGGCTTCAGCTCGCCCAAACGCCTCACAGCCTCTTATATAGGCAACTCCCGGGTAAATGGGTTACTTTTCCCGCGCCAGCACCCGCGCATGCGCACGGCGCTGGCGACAGCCTGTCTGGTCCCGGGCAGCTTTGCACCTGCCCGGGACTGCCTGCAAACGCCCGAGCCGTTTGCAAGGCTCGGGACATAACAAAAACCATCAAAAAAAGGTGCTGGAACATCATTCTGAGTGTTCTATGAGGGAAAAAAAGCCCTACAGATTAGTCTTCAAATATCGAAAAGAAGGACATGTAGGACGACACATTCGAGAGAGGACAGAACTTACAAAAGGAGGACTGTCCTCCCTAAAGCAGGATGGTTGGTCACCTTAATTATAGGCACTGCAGCACCCCTGCAGTCATTTATACTTACAACTGACCACAGGGACCCTGCAGCGCCCTTCCCCAATCTCCCCCTCCACCCCCATCAGAACCTACTTCTCACCCTACCCAGCTCCATACCTTCCTCCTCACCTTTTGAAGACCTCTGGAAGGACAGCAGGTTGCTCCATTCCTGAGTCATGTGGCACAATCCTGCAAGCAGCCGCCCTTTTCAGGGTTGCTGCATTGAATTATGCCCACTCTGAAAATAGTTGTTGCTTCCAGGATTGCACCATGCAGCCCACAAATGGAGCAGCCTGCCATTTGGCCAAAATTCTCTAACCTGAGCTCCAGCAATCTTCAAAAAGTAAGTGCATGATGGGGATAAGGGGATGAGGAGGAGGGTATGGACCTTGTGCGATGGGACGCAGGCCCAAGGCCTATGGAGATCCTGAGCGGTTGGAAGCGAAGCACGGAGTGCCTCGGAGGACGGAGGAGGCCTTAGAAGGCCCAGGGCAGGGCCTATTCTAGGCTCCCAGGGCCTCCCTCAAGGCCCCTGAGGAATCCCATGCTCCTCTTAATGGCTTGTGTGTTCCTTTAAATGGGACAAACATGGATGGATGGTTGTGAGACAATCACATGAGACCTTCACTTAATGGGCGTCATAACTACAGTCCATAATGAGCAGGCTCCATTAAGGTTGTCTATTGCGGACTACTGTACTCAGAGACAAGTAGGGATACGCAGGCACAAAACCAGGTTACTAGCACTTCTGTCCAACATTTAGCACCTCCACCTATGTAAACCCTCTTTCCGCATCACTGTTTATGATATCTTAAGAGCATTTTTTTCTGCCTTAAGAATTATAGCAGCTTAAGCAGAAATAGTAGAAGTTGATACTGTTGTTATGATATTTAAACAGTTTTTCTTATTAAAAATGTAGTAGAGGTCTCTCTCTCTCTCTCTCTCTCTCTCTCTCTCTCTCCTCTCTCTCTCTCTCTCATAAATTTACTTGCCAGATCCAAGCACTCACAGCTCAGTTTAAACACCTCAGTGTCATATTTCAACAATTTGATTACACGAATTTCCCCACTTGAGTGGCACTTAAGATGTTCTGAGTGAAGTTAAAGAGTGGAGTTAAATAGTATTCTTTGTTGTTGCAAAATTTTTATTGGCATCAAGCAGATCAAACCTGTGTAAAATTCTGGTAGCTGTCAAGGCTTCAACAGAGGATCCAGTTGTATACTTTTCATCAATGCCGGGGTATCTGCCAATATAGTGGCATGGTTATGTACTAATAAATTTTATATCATTCTGGGGATGATAACCACTGATCTGCACATTATAAATGAAGCCCTCAAAAAAGGCCTCTTAATCTTGGCAAGTAATCTAAATGCATAAATTGATAAATTGTGACTTGATAGGAGGAAGCCAAGTAAAAATATAGAAAGCAGCAGTCTGAAGTCAGAAACCCCATTAACGTGGTGACAAAAACTATTTGCACTCACAGAGAGAAAAATGGCACCACAAATAGCATTGATGATAGCATTGATTTGACACAAGATGAATGGCTAAGCTCGCAAATGCAACAAAGGCAAAAAAGAACTGACAAAACAAATCTGCAAAAAGATGAAAAGTGAAAAAGAGACCTTTGGTGGATGACACAGCTGCAAAGATGGAGACCACAGCTAGGTATGGTAGCCAATGGACACACTTTTCAACCTTGAAAACACTGTCAAACATAGGCAACTCTGTAGGACCATCCATCTCTGTAACATAGCAAGTTGCTAAAGTGACAGCTGAGTGTTACAATGCTGGAAACCAGAGTTTATTTTACTTTTAAATTGTGATCCATCCACAGTACTGGATCAAAAACTAGATGATTCAGTGTGACCCTTTAAGACTGCTTCAGTTGTTAACCTAAAAACAGCAAAGCTGCAGGACCTGATCAAATTATGATGGAGATGTTGAAGACAGAAGGGTCTGTAGTGGTACATTATATTTATTTTCAATGGCATGGAAAGAGGAACATGTTGTGCTTGACTGGAAACTCTGTTTAAAAAAATGTGACAGGACACAAAACTATCACAAGGTCAGCCTATAGCCAACAAGAGAATTCTCTACCCAGGAAGAACAATGTGGTGTGGACCAGAAATCTGTGTGGACCAGACTTTCACTGTCATGCAAGCATTTGAGAAGTATACATAATGTGGAAAGCAAATTATTACTTTTTATTGATTTCAAGAGTGTCTTCAATATCATCCACCAGAGCTTTTTGTGAAAAGTTCTTGTCAACATGTACTCAGTAACATTTGTCCAAGTTATGCTGTCTTTTATGCACCTTTACTGGGTATACCAAATTTTACTTTTCACCGTTGCAGGGTGAAAGAGCATGGTGACAATCCAGTACCATCACAGTTAAAATAGGAGTCAGACAAGAGGATGCATTATTATCATTGCTGTTTAGTATGATGATGGATTGGGCAATCGAGAAGCACTTGACTAAATGTATAGGAATTCCGTTGTCAAGTGGATGAGCTGAACTTCACAAATGCAACATACACCAATATCTTTTTAGGTAGGAGTCAGGACGGAAGACACAGGAGCCATTAGATATCATAAACAAAAGAGTAGAGAGGCTGATATTATGGATAGGTGCAAAAATGATCAAGGCTATGTCAACCATCAGTTGTGTTCCATCAGAACACAAATTAACCCGGAGCTTAGAGATAAGTCAGTTGAGCAGCTGGATGAGTTCAGATACACATTCTCCTTCATCTTTGCATCAAGATCTTACATACAATCCAGTATAGATATTTTGTAGACATCTATTCATACTATTGAACAAACTGACAGTGATCAGGTAGCTTTCACCAGCTAAAGGGGTAGCCTGTCTGAAAAAGAAAAACATCAGTCCAAAAATGAAGCTCTGAAGATTCATTGCACTGAATCATATAATGGACTACTTGGGAGTCAGATGTCTGAGGACAATTTTGGGCAATTCTTTGTGTAATCAATGGTGGAATGAAGACATTTGATAGAACAACCCATTACTGGCAATAATACATAGCAATCATGCTTTTGTTAATTCGGGTCTGCCTGCAAAATGGATAAAGCATCCCTGGCTGGAAAAAAATGTCCCTAAACAAAGATCACAATCAGCCAATCAGAGTTTGAACTTCAGCAGGTAGGATCTAATGTCAAAGAACTAGCAGCATCTGCTTAGAACAGAAATACTGGAAAGGTATTTGTAGAGGCTTATTAGCCATGGCTGCCTCTGTTTCGGTAGTGATACTCCATGGAGCTTTCCTGCTGCTGCTTCAGCATATAAATGAATGAATGCATATCTGTTGCATGTCTGGATGGTCACTATGGGAACCAAATGCTGGACTAGATGGTCTTTTGCTTTGAGTCAGTATGGCTGTTCTTAGGCTTTTTAAAGAGGCTCTTAAATTACCGTAGTTTGATATGCAAACTAAGCATATTAAGTTTAAAGATGGAAAAATAACTAGATAGAAAAATGATCAGCTGCCACTTTGGTATATAACTTTTCTAAAAGTTCTGATGAATATATGAACATATTTAATTTGCACTATGTGTACAGTAAATTATGCAAATTTACTGTATATAAGAACAGTGTCTTCTTGCCACTCCAGGCTACTGTGGCTGTGTGTGTGTGTGTGTGTGTGTGTGTGTGTGTGTGTGTGTGTTAAACCACTGACAAATTACAAAGAGAGCTCTTATGTAGTTTTATGTTTTATCAGGTTTGGAGATCCATGGAAGTGAGAGTCCACAAAATATCTACACTATATTGTATGTAAGATCTTGGAGACAGTCTCCAATGTTTTTACTGTATTTATGTTCTAATTGTTTAATCATTATGTTTAGATGGCTTAAAATTTTATTTTTAATTGTTCTGTTTTTATTGTGGGCTGCCCAGAGTCACATTAGATGGGATAGCTATATAAATTTGATAAACAAATGTTAAGACCATAAACAAAATGAAAAAAAAAATCCTATATACATGCTATGGGATACCAGAAAAGTTCTGGCCACACTCTTTTTTTCATGCATATGGAAGGCAACCTTTCAGTATTTAAATAAATAATTTATTTATTGAGCAGTCGTTTAAACTTTAACACATGAACTTAATCAAGTACAAATCAAAGTTTAGCAAATAGCGGCACTTCAGAAAGCATCTCTGGGACTAAAGTATTGACGTTTACAGAAAGAAATTGTTAAAGAGCCACGTATATTTACTGTGGGTGCATTTTTCATCCTGGCTTGGCTCTGTACATATGGTTCACATATGTATACCACAAAAAAAGAAATGCTAGGGGCTTAATCTGGAGCTTTTTGTTTAGCAACCATGGTTTTAACACACAGCTATAGTACTTTCCTGCTGTACCAACTGAAATCCCATTTACATCAGGTAGGTAGGTATAACAGAAATTCCATTATATGCTATGTGAAAATCATTTTGAATTATGCTTTCCGTCAATCACAGAGAAGGCTCTTTTTGTTCCAAACTTATATGATTGGGGGTGCACAAAATATTACAACATTATACTCAATTTGAATGTTAAAAACTAAGTAATTTTAATGATTGTGACATTGATATCCTAAATTGTGTATCATTTTGACGAGTACATTATTTTATTATCTTCTTTATTTTCAGTACTTTAAAATTATGTAAACACTACTGTACTGAGCTAATACAATGTATCAAGACTTACCACAGAATAAAAAGGGAAGGTATTATAATATCCAACAAAGCAGCTGAATTATGTGAATGGTGGTAAATAATAGCATATACCATATGAAGCTTTATGGTCTTGTCTAGCCATAGCTCTTACCTTTCTATTGTAGCAGTTCCATCTTCCTCTTATTTTAATCTTGAAGTCTTTGAGATCCCTTACTTATGCTTGTCTATGAAGTGTGCTGCATATTGAAAGTCCTATAGCAAATATTCCAATTAAAATTATCTGGACTCTCAACTTCTTAGGTATGTTTGACTTTTAGGTCACAGCAAGGAACATTTCTGTCTCCAAAAGGATTTACAGAAGAGATATAGGATACCAAGGAAGCACATAACTGCTGTTGTCCTGCATTCTGAAACTATACCTCGTAAGAACGCAAAGCATCTTAATTGCAGCCATCTTTTAATTTTCATCTTGTATAATATTTGGTATGCTAGGAACGCTTTTCTTTTCATACCGTGCCGAACATATTCCGAATCCTAATTTGGTGAAGCTCTTATAGATATTGAGTTCTTTTGTTTTGTTTGACAAAGTGACATGAAATTATAATTACAATTAAATAGGTGAGTAGGTTCATCTCATCAGAAATGTGTAACTAACTCTGTGGGTGGATCAAACTGAAGACTCTAGACACAGATAGTGAAAAGTATGTTTGCCATCAGATAATTTAAAATGAAGGTCATTTAAGATAGAATTGTAGTGTAAAATGTGATGGTTCCTGTTATCAAAAGCATTCCACAAAAACTGCTTGCTATGTGCTTATTACATAATGCTGAATTTAGCTTAAGATCTGCTAAATATTATAATATGTATAAAACCTATTGAAAACTGGTATGTCAACCAATTAATTTCCTCTGGACAGTTAACAAGGAAACATAGAACATGCTATATAAACAAGCTGAAGATCTTAAGTAATATTTGAACAGCTGCCTAAATATTTTTTTTATCTGACAGTGCAAAAAAAATAAGTACAAGCCAGGTTTTGCAGAGCATCACTACTACCGGTATAAGAACCTGCTGTTAAAGTTCCTTTGAAAGATGCTACTCCAAGAAAGGCTTCAGAAAATTTTAAGGTACATCAGGCAAATGAGGATAGAACCAATTTTTTAGTTAGAGCTTTAAAGATAAAAATGAATGGGCTGAATGGGTCCTGTATCCAGACCAGATGGGAAAATAGTGTTTATATAGAGTATCACAATACAGAATCCCAATTAATAACTTTACTGACCTATTTTTGAACAACTAAAATTTCAGGTTACGTAGAGGTGTGTAAAATGCAGGGGTGGATATATAGTCCTAATTATGGTACACTTAAAATAATTTAAATAAAATAACTAGGCCTCCAGTAATTTGGTTTATTAATTATCTAGATTAATTGATTTAACCTTTTAAAGAACTGAAATGTACTTCTAATTTTATCTGAAATGTGGCAGCTTCTATCTTAGAGGATGCACTTCCATTTTTATTTCATATAAACATGTGCCCATTCTGAATAAACACATATCATTCAAAACTATTTATATGTAAATGTTATTAATCAAGCCAGCAGTTTTATGAGCTATTTCCTGGAAATAAACCTTAGTGAACAGAGTAACTTTTATTTTTAACCGTGTAATTAATTGCACTGCAAAAATTGTACCTTTCAATGTCAATTGAAGTGGTGATTGTAAAATATCAAATTCAAACACATGCAATCTGTCAAATATTTTTCTAATGCCAAAATATTTTAAAGTTAACAAATTTAGTGAAAAGTACCAAATAATGTGCTTGTCTTTGTATTTTGCAATGACAGAAACACACGAAAAGCTGCTTAAGTGCAGTCCAGTCATATTACACATGGACATTTCACATCCTTTTTTTAATATGTATGTTTGGTTACAGTCAGAGCATCTGTCGGCCATTGACAACTCTGGTCAGTTATCAGTGCAGTTACTCAGTGTTTAACTTTGCCCACAGTATTGTTAAATACATAGTGTTTCCCTAGGGTTTGTGAAGTATTTTAAAATTGTGGTCAAAACAGCTACTACAGAAGGTAGTCCTCACCCATTCTGAGTTGCCCTGAGTATAATATGATGCATTTCTCAGATAACTAATTTAGAATAGAATAGAACAGAGTCAATTTATTGATTTATTAATCTTGCAATCTTATCAATAAGTTAAATCAAAAATAAAATACATAATCTGGCTCCAGGACAGAATAGATGGAAGGAAGTGATAAAATACATATGTGACAAAGAGCCAGCAATTAGCAATTGCAGGGTACTCCAATTTATCAGGTTCTTAGCTCAACTGCCTTAATGAAAAACTTAGCAATTCTGCTTACAATATATGCATTAGAGCAGTGGTGACGAACCTATGGCACAGGTGCCAGAGGTGGCACTCAGAGCCCTCTCTGTGGGCATGCGCGTCATCGCCCCAGTCCTAGGCCTTCAGCTGGGTTTTATAAAACCTTTTCGCTTTAGGCCTCTGCTGCCGTGTACAAAAAAAAAGAGGTTCAATCAATCAATTTCAACTTCTCGTGGGAAAAAAAAAGATCTTGCAAAGTTGGAATTGATTGATTGAACTTTTTAGTCCCACCCAGTCTGTTGTTACCACCTCAGCCATGCCTACCCAATGGGCCACACCCACCCGGCACCCGACGATGCATGTGGGTTTTGGGTTGCAGTTTGGGCACTCGGTCTCTAAAAGGTTCGCCATCATTGCATTAGAGCCAGGAGAAAATAAGATAATCTGTAATTCGGTTCCCAGTGGGCTGTTCTTTCCAATAGGGATGATAAGTATCTAAGCCTAAATGGGGCATATAATTGACAATCAAACAAAACGTGAACAGTATCCTTTTTATGAGGAGGTACTGATAAAAAAAGTTGTTCTCTTTTTCAAGAGTTCAGAACAGATCCTGGCAGTCCTGAAAGGAGCCCCAAAGAACGTAACATCGTAGTCTTCCACCCATCCCAGGAACTGGTGCTCTCAGTTCAGATTTGGTCAATCCATGATGCTTCCTGAGTGCAGGTGTGTGGGCCTACAAAAGTGCTGTTGCAGGGCTGAATTTTCATGCAAATGACAATAATCTTCTGAGTTCTTCTGATGACCAGTATTGGGCTTTCTTTGACATTTCTCTGGCCACATTCTCACCAAAGTGAAACTTCTAGCTGTGTTCTCATCTGTGCTGTATTCCATCCTGATGGGGTTATTTTGGAGACAGGAATGATTAGGATTTGGGACTTAAAGGAACATGTAACAAATGTCCCTGGATCCTCTGGTCCCATTACTATTATTGCCTTATCTAAAAATGGCTACTACTTAGCCACTGCTGCTGACTCCTCAGTCAAATCTGAGATCTTCTGAAGAATTTGTAAAGCTGAAGAATTTCAAGACACTCCAGCTGGATAATGACTTAATCATCAGGCTTAATGACTTAATCATCTGGCCATGGGTGGTACTGATGTGTAAGCATTCATCTGTAAGCAATTGACAAAAGTTCTTCACTTCACAGAGTATAGTGGGCTGACAACAGAAGCAGCCTTTGGGCACTGCACTAAGTTCCTTGCTTCGGCAGGCATGGACAATCAAACAAAACGTGAACAATATCCTTCAAGGAGATCCAGGAAATTCTACAGCCTGTAGCTTCTGTTTCTAGGCTGTGAAGAAGGTGAATCCTTTTCCTTTGCTGTAATGAAAAGATATAAATATGGAGCGCTGAGTGGGTAGATGGAAAATAGGGCGCATTTTTTATATCCATTTTCTGTAGCAGTTGTTATGTCAGTTATGTCAGTTTTCTGTCCTTTCTTCTCTATTTAAATCAAGAGGGAATTTTCCATAGGGAAGTCCATAGTTGGCAAAAATACAAATAATGTTAGCAGCAATATATTAAAAAGGACAAAAGTCCAAAGTAGCTCAAAGAGAGATGGAAAAGAATAGAATATGACTGATAAGAGATGGGAATCAAAGTTAACATCAGGCTTTGAGAAGTCAACTCTGTTTGGTATTGAATTTTCTCCAAATGTAACCTAAAAGTGCTTGGGATACAAGTATTTGTAGTCTTCAGAATTGGTTTTGGGATATTTTTGCTTTATTTTTGGTATAAATCTGATGACAGAAATCATTTTTTGTTCCTGTTATTTATTTGTAAGCCATACTAGGAGCCTTTCTGGCTGAATTGTATATGGTATCAATGTTTTATATAAAGAAATTCATAAACCATAAGCCCCAATTTGGAACACTTTTGTTACATTAGGATAAGGTTGCAAGTCGTATTAGGATAACTGAATATTCATTAGTTTAGAACACTGGTCGAACGACCATTTCACGGGGGTCGCCAAATGCAGTCCGCCATTTTCCCCCCCTTTTCCTTAGCTGTGCTACTCCCTTTTATTCTATTGGCTTTTGAAAGCCAATAGAATAAACTCTCTTGAATAGAGTCTAATTCTATTGGCTTTCAAAAGCCGATAGGAATTGTCCAGGTTGTCTCTGCCCTGCTGAGCCCGCCAAAAGTCCTATTCTGCAAATGATGCTGCACCAGTTGAATAGTCCTCGACTTACAACTGGTTGAATAGTCCTCGACTTACGACCGGTTGGGGTCACGGCATTAAAAAGGTTGAGAACCACTGGTTTAGAAGCAGAACTGGACTATTGAAAATTAACAAGGTAACCTCTACAAAAAGTTGGAATTAAGATTGCCGGGAGAAATATCAACAACCTAAGATATGCAGATGATACCACTCTAATGGCAGAAAGTGAAGAGGAACTAAAGAGCCTCTTGATGCGGGTGAAGAAGGAGAGTGCAAAAGTTGGCTTGAAACTCAACATTAAGAAAACCAAAATCATGGCATCCGGCCATCTCAATTCCTGGCAAATAGATGGGGAAGAAATGGAAGTAGTGACAGATTTTATTTTTCTGGGCTCCAAGATCACCTCAGATGGGGACTGCAGCCAAGAAATTAAAAGACGCTTGCTCCTGGGGAAGAAAGCTATGGCAAATCTAGACAGCATACTAAAAAGCAGAGACATCACCCTGCCAACAAAAATGCGTATAGTCCAGGCCATGGTTTTCCCAGTTGCAATGTATGGCTGTGAAAGTTGGACCATAAGAAAGGCTGAGCGCAAAAAAATTGAGGCCTTTGAACTATGGTGCTGGAGAAGACTCCTGCGAGTCCCTTGGACTGCAAGGCGTTCAAACCGGTGAGTCCTAGAAGAGATCAACCCCAACTGCTCTTTAGAAGGTCAGATCCTGAAGTTGAAACTCAAGTACTTTGGCCACCTAATGAGAAGGAAGGATTCACTGGAGAAGAGCCTAATGCTGGGAAAGATTGAGGGCAATAGAAGAAGGGGACTACAGAGAATGAGATGGCTGGTTGGAGTCACTGAAGCAGTAGGTGTGAATTTAAATGGACTCCAGAAGATGGTAGAGGACAGGAAGACCTGGAGGAACATTGTCCATGGGGTCGCGACGGGTCGGACACGACTTCGCAATTAACAACAACAACAACAACAACAACCTCTACAAACTTTGGAAAAATGTAAACACACAGGCACAGATATCTTTCAATTTTAAAACAAATACTTTTTTAGAGATACTTGATTTTCAGAGATGGTGCAGCTAACTTGGTGTTCTACTGGAGTATTTTTCATCTTTCAAAATACAGCATATCATCACCCTGTTTGATTAGCAAGTAGAATGGAGGATTTTGTCTGTATGCTTTTCACAAGGTATATCTGTACACCACAGGATACAACCCCATATGTCAAATCTCTTAACAACTGTAGAACTTGTGGACGCCTTTTTATGAACCTGGATTACAGGGTGCATGCAGAAAAACTAATAAAATGGCTAAAAGAGATGTGGATGGTTTAGAGAGTGCGTCATACATGAGACCACAGCCACATCCGTCTTAACATGCAAGTTTCCTTTAGGTTTAGCTGCCGACTTACTTTCCACCTCATTTCTTCAAAGGAGATCAATTATTTTTAAATTGGTTACTCACAGTTGGTGACTTTAAACTTATTTATTAAAAAATAAGTTACTCAGATAGCAATGCTTTCCCCTGCCATTGCATATGGCAGAATGGGTAATTCAGTCCCGCGGAGTTTTCTAGAAGTGTCAGGGGGCAATGTCTGCTTTCTATTGGTCGCCTTGTAATTTTCTGACTATGGAATACAGCACTGACTTGGTCTTCTTATCTATTCATTCACGTAGCCCTCCAAAGGAATATCCCCTTCATCGGCCTCAAAAAAATAATAAGTGAAATGGCGGCGAGAAGTCGTAGGGTTCCTTATATTCAACTTCCCATTTCGCCTCCTTCATTATCTATTACTTTAATTTGATATTCGGGGCCTTTCACAAGCACCTTTTCCTGCCAGGTAATACCTTCTCCGCAATGGACGCCATGAGGATAATAGCTGTTAACCATGATTTATGGACGGCAAGAATTGCCTTATGCTACAGCTTTTTTACTTACAGCAGTCAAGTGTGTCATTTATATTTTCTCTCAGGACATGCCTTTCCTACTGGACTCTGCCCCTAAACTTACTCTCAAACTGAAAGGTGCGCCTGAGCCGGAGGATGACAGGCGTGCCTGTGAGCACGAAAAAAGAAAAAAACGACTTCCATTTAGATCCGAACAACAAAACCACTCATTACCGCAACGACCTCGCCTTTTCAAGCCTAACAGTCTTCGAGAAGACCCATTGCCTACCTCCCGCTTCGGCCCGCCCCTGGTTTCCGGCCCGCCCATTCGCGGCGTTCGGGCAACTGATTGCACGCAGTCTTGCCACTCAAAGGGAAAAAAACGACCTGAGAACAACCGGGAGGGGGAGGCGGCTGAGTCGGACAGTCCGGTTTTCATTGGTTCGGGAGCGACCCGGAGGTGGGACCAACAGCTCGCGCTGGATCAGCCCCCAGAAACCGGCTTTGCGCTTTTCAAACGCCAACCGTGGAGGTGACGAGAGCGAGCGTGGTTCCGGGCACGAGCGAGTTTAAGGCCGCCGCCGCCGCCGCTGAGAAAGCGGACCTGCGGAGGTCCAGGTTGGAGGCTGTCTCGCGGATGCGGGTGGGCGCGCGGCTGCTGCGCTCCTCTGGAGGGAAAACCCGGGGCTTTGGAAGCAAGCGGAGACAGCACGCTGGCCGGATTTGCAAGCGAAGGCAAGCCCTGAATGCTGGCTTGGGCGCGGTACGGTGTATTTTCTGGGTTCTTGGAGCGGTTTTATTTTCCTCTTCATTTCGTATTTGTAAGAGCGGGTCGTGACTTCGGGGGGTCCACGTCACCTTGTCTTGGGTCTCACGCCATATAAGCCCACAAAATGATTTCTCTCGAAGTTAATTATGGGAGGACGCGAGCGACCTCGATGAATAATAAAAATGGTGTGTATTGATGTGTCACTCGTCCAGAAATAAGTGACTAAAGTCGTGGGGTTGGAAGCAGCCGCTTCTGCTGGGGGAGCCCCAGACAGGCAAGTTCGTTTTAGGGCGTCATTGGTTTTGGTACGTCTTCTGACTTATGTAAAGTGCCGATTGGTGTTTCTTTTCCATTTCTCTAAACTCGGAGTTTTGCTTGCACGTGTTGCAACACAACCTTGGAGTTGATCTGTCCCGTCTCTTGCAGTCGTCAAGATCAGCGGCAACAGTGGCCGGAGATGATTATATTGTACATTTGACTTCTGGTCTTACCCTTCTCTTTGCACTGTCCAGTTGGCTCAGTCTCCACATGACTGATGTGAAACATTTCTTTCTATCATTCCAAATTCGCTTATAGAGTTACTTTAATCATTGATAATAGTATTAATTTAAAAAATAGTTTATGTAGTTTAGACAATAACTGGATTAGTCTGGAATAGCATTTCAGCGAGCATGGACAAAGAGATTCTCCACAGCACATGTAACCTTTGGGGTTTTATATTTTATTCAAGGCACTTTTATATTTCCATGCTCTGTATAATTTATACTGAGAAACTCAGCCTTGTCTGAATTAGAAAAATCTCCATGTAGTCACCACACTTTGAGGCACCTCTTTCAGGGCTTTTGTTTGGGAGCACCTGTTGAACCAGCATTCCTTCATTGTCAATTCTTTTCTTGTTATTACAAGAAAAAAATAAGCCAACATTTTTCACTAGAAGGGGAGGGCAAATGATAGAGAGAAGGTGGGAAAAAGTAGCAAGTATTAAGGGCCTTGTTAAGGGCCCCTCAACAGCTGAAAGCATTGACTTACTCACCAAGAAAGTTAGTAGCACACTTCTAGGGAAACTGTGGCCTTTTAAATAGATATTTATGATGCTTCAATTTGTTTTTAAAACTATGCATATACAGAATGCGTAGTTAACTTTGTAAAATGAAATTTTAGATTTATTTTTGCCGTTTCTTGGCTCTTGTTCATGCTAATGTTATATCTTTAACCTTGAATAAATGATCTCAAGTCCTAACAACAAAGCTCAAAGCATATGTGAACTTTTACAATGAAAATCAAATGGTGTAGCTTCCCTGCTATCCTTCAACTATTTAAAAAAAATGAATTCCTAGTTCTCAAACCTTTAATGAGTTGAAATGTTCCCTTTGACATTTTGTTAAATGTAATATGTTTCTATGCATGTCACAGGGAAGCAACAGATGTTTTATGTGTTCTAACCACAGTTTCAATTTTTTTGATTGTGGAAAGATTAGTTTGTAGATAATACTTTGGGATATGGGGAAATATTTGTAAATTCACCAAATTTGAACTGTTAAGAATCTCTGTTATTCTAAGCAAGCTACTGGAGAACATTGCCTTTTGAAGTTACTTGAGCATGATTCTGCCTGAAAATTAGTTGTTTGTAAAAATTAAATTTGGGCTAAGATAGTTTTAGGGCTTACATTTGAAAAGAACTAATTAAATAGAATTCTGAGACATTTAGGGAGCATTTGCCTCTGAATGACCTCAACCTATTTTCAGTTGTCTGGCATTAAGAGAAAGTGTTATCTTAACCAAAGTAGGTGATTTTCAAAAGATGGTTTACTGCATAAAAAATGCTAGTCATTTAAGGTATACATGTAAAATGGGCATAAACACTAAATCTCTGCTCAACATGTTTCTTTAAAACTAGCTGTTAGTAGATTATATTCTGACTTCTGTACAATTGACTTTTAAAAATCTACATCCTAAGA
Organism: Crotalus tigris; assembly: GCF_016545835.1. NCBI lineage: Eukaryota > Metazoa > Chordata > Lepidosauria > Squamata > Viperidae > Crotalus > Crotalus tigris. The sequence goes on along the minus strand of NW_024097078.1, from coordinate 641,006 downwards.
ATAGCTCTAATTTTGTTATTCTGGAATTATTTTAGTTAAATAAACTCTTCTACTCCTTTGAATCTTTAGATTCCTAAATGATTATTTTTCATCTAAGATGTATATCTGAGAATGCAACTGAGGCTATGTCATAAAGTATGAATCATAACAGATTATAATAAGGTACAAGGTTTAAAAATATGTCTGGATGTCTTTATGTTGAGTTTGCTGTCATGCTAAACTTATAGTTAAGGTAACCTTTCCTGTAAGTGAAGTTTAATTTCTGGTGAGTTCATGGATATGTCCATGTATTTTTCTTGATAGTAAGTAACAGTAAGGAAGTGGTTTGCCACTTGGTAGTGGAAGTGGTTTTTCATTGCTGTTGAAGCTTTTTTCTTTTTTTTTTTAATTTCCCAGTCTAGCCAACAGACCTGGATTTATCTCATAGTCTTCCACATAGCTACTGCACAGATCCTGACTGTGGTTTTTTGAGATCAATAAAATTTGGCTGAATGCTGCCACCTATCTAGGCCTAGTTATTATCTTGGTAGAATGCACAAGCAGCAAATTTAGAAGGCTGGCTCTGTGTAAAATGTGCCTCAGTTTTGCTATAAGACTATGATTATCTGTAATGATAGAAAATATGTGCAATGTGTACAGAAGTGCTTTGTAAGAGAGCAGACACTCATTCTTAAATTAGAATAGCTCACAACAATAATTTGAGAGATCCATTTTAAATTCTTCCTAGTCTGTTAGGATTATAAATTTTAAATAATTTGATGTCACTCATATTCTCTGCTGTTTGTGTATTATGAATTAATGTAATATTGCTAATAACAAGTAGAGCTAATTGTAAGACCTCACTATTTTGGTAATTATACCTCCTCAGAATTGTTTCAGCAATGATTTTTTTTTTTTTTTTTTGAGAAAAATGATACACATCTTTTGGTCCCATCCATGCTTAAAAATAATGAGAGGTTATTGAAGCAACGCTTCCCTGTGGAAGCCATAATTGACTTCTTTGGCAAGAACATTTTATATATATAGTAATTCTTGTTGCAATAAAATTTTCACACTAAAAATTTCAGACTGTTGGAAAATACAAGATGTGCAATGTATTGAGTAACACCCTTCCTCTCCATATTAGGATTTTTCTAGAAATTTAGGCCTGAAAGTAAAATGTCCTGATATCACATATAATTTGAGCGATGATTTATATGATTTGTTTATATTTATATTTTATTTGTTATATTTAACTAGAAAAGCATACATTTTAACATGCTATATGACCGTTTCAGTGACTTCTTTTCCTAATGGTTAAATTTTTTGAAATATCTGTGAAAAACATATGGAAAAGTTCATTATAATTTTAAAGCTTCCCAGTTTAATGTTCTTGTAAATTTGATGTTCTTGAGCATGAAGGATGAAGCATTGGAAGTCTTACATCCCAGCTCCTATGGGCCTCTGGAATTACATACTCTAGCTCCGCCCTCTACCTTGGTCTGCACCTAAGTACTGCCTTCACCTAGCCTTCAGGGGTATGACTTCACATGACACACTTCCCCCTAACTCTGGTGTGTATGAATGAAAATGACTTTCATAGCCCTTGTGCCTTATTGAGATGTAAATGAGGAAAAATGATAAAATGAAAATAAATATTGTGGTGCCCCTTTCTGGCCCTGTAGCACTTAGGGGTGTTACTAAGAGAATCAGCCCCTTTACCTGTGTGAGAAGGTTGACCAATTTGACAAGAGGTCAATAGAACAAAATTTAGTGTATTTTAAAAAGGAAGGGGAGAAAATGGAAAGTAACAAATCCAAAGGAATTGAAATATAGAATTGTTAAAAAGGCAGTATGAAAAATAATCATGCAAACCAGTAGAAGGTCCACATTGAGTAGATCACACAGTGATAGATCTGCTACCAATCTAAAAGCAACTTTGATGTAAATTTGAATAAAACATTTGAGAATTGAGCTTGTAGAAACAGTAATAACCAGAGACAGTAAATCACGTTTAAACACACACCCTGTTAAAATAAAAAGGTAACATTATGCAATATTTCTAGCTCGACTAGTTTCCTATTCCTTAGGATGACCTGATGCCTGAAGCTAAAGTCCCTTTGCTTTTTCTGGCTCTTTTTTTTTTTTTTTTTGGCCTTTTTCCCAGCTTCTTGGAGATGTTTTCCTTTTTCTCACTGATTGAAGAGACTCCAACCTTCTTCCAACCTTGGCACAAAACTTTTTGCTCTTTTTGTCTAGCAGTCTTTTTAAAGATAAAACTTTTTCCTCCATAGCAGATTTGCAGGATTTGCTGAGAGAACTGCTCGTTGATGCTAAAACTCATATAATTTCTGCTTGAGACAAAGAAGAGATTTCTGTTTAGAAAACAGCTGTCAATCTTGTGAATGCCAAGTGTCATAAATTCATTCATGAAATAATTGCAAAAATAACAGAAAAAATTTGTTTTTTATCACATCACATTCTGGGTCAGTTTATCTTGGTTCTATTAGCCACTTTGTTTGCTTTAGAACAGCTAATTAATTAGTTAAAACTCCTATTGACTCACTTGAAATAAATAAATAAATAATATAAATCTGTTGGAATTTTTATGCTAAAAGGGTGTCTTCCCAGATCTGAAAAACTGTTAAAAGGCAAGAGTTTATTTCAAGTGAGTCAATAGGAGTTTTAACTAATTAAATAAAAACTAATGGCAGAATGGAAACATATTAGGACTATGGGATACTTTTATTTAAATACAACTTTCTTTGAACAGGTGAAAATCAGAACCGACCTTGGAGAGACCCCATGTATTAAGTATGTCTAGGAGGAAATCAGAGAACAAAAGCATCCCGGGCTTGTTGCTTATATCTTCTCAGACACAGATAAAAGCGGATAATTTTCACCATTTCTATGAAGTTGAATCCAAGGAATTGGGAAGGTAAGTATATATCTCAAGAATTTTTTTTTTCAAATTGATCTTGCTTTAACTTCTGTTATATCAGTGCATAATATACTGTAATAAAAAGCTTGTTATTGCACCTTTTTCAGATGATTCAAACTAGTTAATAAAGAGAAGAGTAGATTCAGTCCTATCATATCAGGAGAGTAGGGTCTAGAACAGCTCCCCACTAAATCCTACTACAACAACAGTTTGGTCCCCTGTCTTAGAACCGGTTAACCGCTATGTATGTGCTCAGGCTTCTGTTTCCACTGCTTTTTATAAAACTACAGTTTTTCTGAACCTTGCATATAATTCTGTTAAAGTAAATTGCAGGTGGGGCCCTGTAGAAAAGCAGTTTGGGGAACATTTTGATATATGAAATATGGTATGAGAAATATTTTTTCTGTGATCAGATTAAAAATAATTACATTTGCCTACATTATAGAGAAATCTGAAGTGAGTGAGGTGTTTCCCACAATACTGGGAAGGAAAAACAGGCCTTCTTGTTTCTTCAGTATGCTTAAAGATTTGGGGAGAAGATAAAGACCACTATCTTAGTTTATGTTGGTCTTGGAAGATTCTTGGAAGCAGAAGGAAAAACCTGTAGCTTCCAAGTGTTTGCAGAGCTTGTCATAAACTAAGAAACTTATCCTTCTTTATTTCTAGGTTGCCATGAACATTAAATAGCTTGTGGAGCCACTTATGAACTTTAAAACTGTTAAGAGTAGTAATATGCTTTTTAAACAGAATTGCTAGATCAGCGGTTCTCAACCTGTGGGTCGCGACCCCATTTGGGGTCGAACGACCATTTCACGGGGGTCGCCAAACAATGCGATCCGCCATTTTTTTCCTCAGCCGGCGCATGGGGCGCCGCCGCGCATGCGCGCCGCGCAGGGGCAGCGCATGGGGGTGCCGCCGAACTTGTGCGCCGCGCAGGAGGCAGTGCCACGCATGCGTACCGCACAGGGGGCGCCGCCGCGCAGGCGTGCTGCGCAGGGGGCGGCGCCACGCAGGCGCGCCGCCTCCTTATGACCGGGGTCGCCGGTATAAAAAGATTGAGAACCACTGTGCTAGATAATTTTAAAACTAAAATTAATGAAAGAAAAATCATGTTCTGTGTCTGGGCAGCCTATTCTGTTACCAAGAAGAGAAATGAGAAGAGGAAATCAATATTGCAAGAACTCTACAGTTCCTTCCTCATAGGAATGTTCAACATTCTCTATTGTGAGAATTTATTCATATTAGTAATAGCCATATTCATGATAAATTCAAAGGCTGTATAGTTCTCAGTGACGTTAGAACCTAACTAATTAAGAAACAGTGGTACTTTGACTTACAACCACAATTGGGACTGGAAGTCCTATTGCTAAGTGAGGTGGTTGTTAAGTGAGTTGCACTTGATTTTACAACATTTTTGCTATAGTTGTTAAGTGAATCACATGGTCATTAATTAAATCCGGTGTGCCCCATTGATTTTGCTTGTCAGAAGGCAGCTGGGAAAGTTGCAAATGGCAATCATGTGACCTCCAGGCAAACATCATAAATACATGCTGGTTGCCAAGGGTCCAAATTTTGATCACATGACCACAAGAAAACTGACGGTTTTAATTATGAGAACTGGTCAGAGATTACTTTTTTTCAGCACTGTCATAACTTCAAATAATCACTAAACAAATGGTTATAAGTCAAGAATTATCTGTACTCTTTAGAAAGCTTTTACTTTTTGAGGAGCTCTTTACACCCTTTGCTGCCTGTCCACCATCTTGGCTCCGCCTCCAAGCCCCCTACCTCTACTCTAAATCAGGGGTTTCCAACCTCTGGGCTGTGGCCTATTTGCAACCGGGCTGCATGAGCAGTAGGCTGGTGCACCCATGCATGCGTACCGACCCGCCACTCACACAGGTTGAGCTGCATGCACATATGTGCACACTGGCCTGCCACTCACATACCCAGTTCCTCTCTTCCCCACCCAGCCGGGCTGCCAAGCCCAAAGGTTGGGGACCATTGCTCTAAATTTATTCAAAAATGCTTTACCACTCACAGATTCCTTCTTTACTATGTATCTTATATAAAAACCTATTTAAGTTGAATGCAGTTCTTGGAAACTAATGTACAACAATACAGCTTTGGGATATTTTAAAAGTCAACCTAGTATTCCAGGTCAATTATTGTAAAATAAATAATTAGCATGGGCTTTCTATTCTGGGAATGTGTTAATGAACATTCATAAAACAATCTGTTCTTATAATTCTTTTTATTAGCACTGTAGATACACCAAAAATTAATCTTATTTATTCTTAAAAGGAAAAAAAAGGATAGGAATAGGATTAGGATTGGCCTAGTTTTTGGTGGTACATATTTAGTTTTGAGAAAAATGATCTTGAAACTTAAAAAAAAAAGGAACGTGATTAATTTAGTTTTTTGTGAACAAAATATATGTTCTTGGGGCTGTTGAATTGAATAATAGAGGCTTGTTAAGGCGGGATAGGATTATAGAGTGTGTGTTATTCTATCAAAATATTTGCAGAACAGCTTTTGAACAAAGAAAAAGTTATTGGTGTGCCTGAACATTAGGTGGGAAACTTTAAAATGTCTAGCTATAAGAGATATAATCAATGCCAAGAAAGTTAGAATGTACTGGATTTTACAGTTAGAGTCAATAGTTAATAATTGTATTACAATAAATGTGTAGATATATATTGACTTTATACTTATCTTAATTTCCTCTTATACTGAACTGAATTATATTTGGCTTTTTGTGTGTATATGCCAAGTCTTTTCGTTTTGCTGATTGCTTCTATGAAGAAATCTTTAAATCCACTTAAAAGTGATGTACCCTTCTGTGCTCTGGATCACATATCAAAATTCCACTTCCTATTGAGGTTTCACAGGAGTAGTGGTGAGTGTGATAGTAAATAGAAATTTGAGATATACAGGTAGTCCTCAATTTATGACCATAATTGAGCCCAACATTTATGTTGTTAAGTGAGAAATTTGTTAAGTGAGTTTTGCCCCAGTTTACGACTTTTCTTCCCACATTTGTTAAGTGAATCATTGCAGTTGTTAAATTAATAACCTGGTTTTTAAGTGAATCTGGTTTCCCCATTGACTTTGCTTCTCAGAAGATTGTAAAAGGTGATCACATAACCCAGAGACACTGCAACGGTCATAAAGGTGAGCCAAGCATCCAAATGTAAATTATGTGACTATGGGGATGCTGCAACAGTCATAAGTCTGAAAAATGATCCTAAGTCACTTTTTTCAGTGCTTTTGTAACTTCAAAGAGTCACTAAGTGAACTGTTGTAAATTGAGGACTACCTGTATAAACATTTTGGGGGAAAAAGGTCCAAGAAACAGATTACAAGGTACTTGTTTATAAATAGTTAAAGACTCATATACTGTAGCTACTCCAGCAGCTACTTTTTTTTGTCCCTAAATGCATTATGTATACATAGCCACAGAATTAATAAGTAAATAATAGCCACTAAGCTTTGTTTGGAAACTGTAAAGGAAAGTAGCCAGATAGGAAAGCTGTGGAACTAAGCTAGTAAAACCTGTCCAAATTTGTAGACTCCTGCTATGATAGTATTCTAGTCCTGCTGCTACCGCCTCTTCCTCCTGCTTCTTGTTATTTGTATCCTCTCCTCACTAAAATGATGCATTCTTCCGAGCTTTCGGACTTGTGCTGGAACCCATCTTCAGGGAACCTCTCTCTAGCAGAGTGTGTGCTGTTCTGTGTGTGGTATTTAGTTTTACTGATAGTTTCTCCTGGGCAGTTGAAATGATTCCAGTGGGAGAATGGGATCCTGCAGATGAGTAGCTGCTAATGTAGGGCCTTACAATATAGATTAGTATCCGCACTTTAAATTAGATCTGGAAGTCTTTTGATAACCAGTGCAGGGCCTTCAGCACTGGTGTAATGTGCTCCCATTAATGAACATCAGTCAGAATTGCAACTTCTGATGTTGTTCAGAGGCATCCCCGTGCATAGCACACTGAGGTAATCTAAGCGGGAGACAATGAGTGCTTGAGCCAGTGTAAGCAGAGTCCTTTGCCTCTAGATAGATTGTAACTGGCACACCAGCTGAGGCTGGGAAAAAAATCTCATAGCCACAGCTTCTATCTCTTTTGGCAGGACCTGTAAGTCCAGAAGAACTGCCAGGTCAAAAGATTGCTCCTTCAGGAGGAGTCCCATTCTATCTTTGATGGACGAACAATTAATCCATCTTACTAGTATTCCGTTTAAGACTGTAAGAAAACTTACAGATTTCTAACTTGCCTATGTGTCTGTCAGTTTCATTTGTATTGAGCTATTTTGTGGAATATTAATGTGTCAACTAAAATGAATGTGTGCTACATCTCCATGTGATTTGAAGTTACATCTGGCAATGCCTGAGATAGATGTGTACATTTATTATCAAACCCTTTCTCTGAAGCATCATAAATTTGAAGGTAGCCAAAATGGAAAAAAAAAAAAGAGAGATGTCTGCAGATGGATGTCAGATCAAAGGGAGGGAAATCAGAAGTGGGTAGGTGAGGCAAAAAAATGAACAGTGTATTTACGCCTCATGCACAGCTATGACAAATGTGGAATCTTTCTGGTTATAACTTCCATGCAAAATTCCTGAAATTTGCTTACAATTTTTTTGCGAGGTGTGACCTTCAGTGCCTTAGCTTATGTATCAAAACTTCTTTTTTGCCTTAGATTGTATAGGAACTGATGGCAAGTTGAATGCATACTTGTTGCATTTCTTCCATGTTCTTCAAAGGACTTTTACCTAATCAAATGAAAAGCATTGCACAGCCCTAATGCATAGCTTATGTTTGGTTGTCTTCAGGAGAATGAAGTAGTTCCTTCTTTTTGTAATAGTGCCAGCAAATTTACTGAGCTAATTTCACCTAATGTGTAATGAGGCAATAATAATAATTACTTTAAAAAAATCAAGCTTTATTACATTACTGAGTTTTGCTGGCTCATACTGCATTTGTAGAAGATCAGTCACCTTGAAATAATAGGTGAGATTTTAAAGTTATGTTTATTTGTGGTAGCTATTCTGTTTGTACTTCAGTACACAATTCAGTTGCTGACCTCGGAATGAGGCATCTTTTGTTTCTTTTGGGTGTTTACTTGGAAAATTCTTCTTTTAATCATTTTATAATAGGGTCCTATGAGAACTGTTAAAAAATTTTTTTGGGGGGAAGAAACAAACATGAAATTGCAAGTTGTTTCCAAACTTGTGCATAATTTTATTAGAACATTTTATTTGTTAATTGAAATAGGATCTTTCAAAATGGATGTATATTTATATCAGGAAGAAATTTCAGAGAAAAAAATGACTTCTTTTTAAGGTAATATATTTTAAGTTTGTTTTTCACTGCTATAAGATTTGCATATTTTACATATACAAGATTTACACATTCTACCATTTCCACATCTAGTCCAATTAATGGGATGTTTTAAAATTATGTCTCTTTGTCAGGCCCTAAATTTAAAATTAGTGATCGCTTGTGGAGGAATAGTCTCAGTAACTGGCCTTGAAACGTGGACATTTTCCCAGCTAATTCACAACTCTCTTAGGATAGATCTTACCTGGTAAAAGTTAATTTCAAGAGAGGACAGTCGGGATTAAAGATGAATGTTAAGATAGAAATATATGTTATTTTAGAACAAGTATTGTATATAAAACTTAGATGTATATGTAGAGATGAAGAATTGATTGTAAAAAGTGGAATAATCTGATAAGAATGTATATGTAAGGAACGTCCTAGGTAGATCAGCAACACAGCACACCAGGAACGCTCCAGGATCCAACAAGGTTTATTGCGCGTTGTAGGAAAACAAAGTTTGCCCTGGGAAGGCTCCGTCCCCGCGCGTTAAATGTTACACCGCGTCACGCCCACCATACACACCCTAATCAGGCCTTATAAGGGAACCCCGCCCATGCTCCACCCATCCGCCCCACCCCGTGATAGACTCCACCCTCCGGATCCTCTGCCGTTTCCCCACAGCCAGTCCGAACAACAGCAAACCCCGTGATATAACTCCATCCTTCAGTTCCCCTTCTTTCGCTGACATTAGGACCTGTCAGACCCAGCGTCTCTTCCAGGGCCGTGTTTCACCGTTTACAGTCACTCCGGCAGCTTCCCCATCACGTGAGGAATCCATGCGCGCAATCAACCGACGCCGGCGGTGTAGGTGCCGTTCCGCCGGGGCTGCCTGGATGCGCCAAACCGTCAACTCAAGCCGCGCTGGATGCTATGAATAGCCGGGTAGGTGTCACGCTGGGTCTGACATTCGGCTTCCCCTCACCACAACTCCCCCTGGAAGAAAAGATAACTGATAAACCACAGAGTTTATGCTATTCAACTACCCCTTTCCTTTCCCCCCCGCTGTAGCCTTTCATGATACCTCTTGACCAACCCAGGGGCGGATACATCCTCCCTCGGTACCCAGGAGGCTTCGGACAAGGGATACCCCTTCCATAAGACCAGGTAATACAATCTTCCTCCCCGTAGCCGTGAGTCAACTATGTCCTCTATTTCATACCGTCCTGGTGTGACAGGACCTGGGGGTTGGTCATGGGGGACTCTCCCTAAGGGCTTCAATAAACTTACGTGGAAAGTCGGATGTATTTTACCTAGTAGTTTTGGCAATGCGAGCTTCACCGTTACAGGGTTGATGATCTGTACTATGCGAAAGGGGCCGATATATTTCGGTGCCAGTTTCCTGCATGGGACCTGTAACTTAATATATTTGGTGGACAAATATACGCTATCCCCCACCCGTAATTGGACTGGTTGTCGACGACCCTTATAAGCGTGGTACTTAGTCGCCTGTGTTGCCTGGCTTAGCGCCTGTTTCACCCTATTCCATACCTGGCCCGCTCGAGCAAGCCAGTCGTCTGATCGCTGTAAAAGGGGTTCCGATGACATACATCCGGGCACGGAGACCATGTCATGCCCATAAACAACCTGAAAGGGGGTCAACCCGGTGCTTTTATGTACCGCGTTGTTATACGCTAGCTCTGCAAACGGTATAAAGTCCACCCAATCCGACTGTTGGTAGGAGACATAACAGCGTAGGTACCGCTCGATGGCTGCATTTGCCCGTTCCGCCGCCCCGTTGGTGCAAGGGTGGTATGCCGAGCTTAGTCCTTGCGTGGTCCCGATGCTGGCTAGAAAGCCGCGCCAAAAACGGGCCGTGAATTGTACACCACGATCTGAAATAACCCGACGGGGCGCCCCGTGTAGTCTGTAAATATGTTGCACAAACATCTTAGCTAACTTTCTTGCCGAGGGTAGACCCTTGCAGGGGATAAAGTGTGCCTGCTTTGAAAATAGGTCGACCACTGTCCAAATAACCGTGTAGCCTCTCACATTTGGCAGGTCTACAATGAAGTCCATCCCGATATCCTGCCATGGCCGGTTCGGGTCAGATACCTGCTGCAGTAATCCCATGGCTTTTTCGGTATTGTTTTTGCCTGTGCGCATATGTGACATCCTTTGACATACTCTTCAATGTCTTTCCTCATCCCTGGCCACCAGAACTGGCGTCTCACTAAATGCAATGTCTTTACAAAACCGAAATGGCCAGCTAATTTTGAGTCATGGCATCTGTGATATACTCGGTTCCTTAGCCCCTGTGGGACATATAGCTTATCTCCATGCCAGGCTAGGTCATCACGACGACTTAAGACTCCGGGGTTAGCTAAGATCCAGGGATCTGTTAACAAGGCCGATCTCAGCTCATCCTCGAAGGTTACCAACTGTGCACTCACCTCAGGTTGTGTGGAACCTGGACTTTTTGGAGGTATGATAGCGTGAATCACCTGCTCTCTCCTGCTATTATACTGCGGTAGCCTGGACAATGCGTCCGCTAGGAAGTTCTTTCCTCCCGGAACGACCTTCAGATGGAACCTGAACCGTTGGAAGTATTGCGCCCATCGGACGTGTTTGGGTGCCAATCTTCTTGGAGTTTGGAGGACTGTGAGGTTCTGGTGGTCCGTCCACACCTCAAAGGGGTGCTGTGCGCCCTCCAACAAATGGCGCCAGGTAGACAGAGCCCATTTCACAGCAAACGCCTCCTTTTCCCACACTGCCCATCGTCGTTCCGTTTCGGTGAACTTCTTGGAGGTGTAGGCGCACGGTTGTAATAGACCTTCTGCATTGCGTTGCAACAATATCGCCCCAACAGCGACATCGCTGGCATCGGCCTGGACAACGAATGGTCGGCCTGGGTCGGGGTGCACCAGTATGGGCTCCTGTGCAAATAGTCTCTTAAGGGATTCAAAGGCCTGTTGACAGGTTACAGTCCAGGCGAGAGGTTGTCCCGGACGGGGTTTGCCAGCTATATGCTTGGTGCGCAATAGCTGAGTCAATGGCAGGGCTACATCAGCAAATGAGGGGATGAACTGCCGGTAAAAGTTCGCAAACCCCAGGAACCGCTGTAGTTGACGTCGGGTTTTTGGAGCTTGCCATTCTAATACGCACTGTACCTTACTAGGGTCCATCTCTATCCCTGCCGCAGAAACCCTGAATCCGAGATAATCAATACGCTCCTTGTGGAATTCGCACTTTGATAATTTACAGTAGAGCTGAGCATCTAACAATTTGCGCAAAACTGTGCGCACCAATTCCACATGTTCCTCTACTGACTGTGAATAGATCAATATGTCGTCCAGGTACACAAGAACACCCTTGTATAAGTGGTCATGCAACACTTCGTTAATAAGCTGCATAAATACAGCTGGGGCTCCTTGTAACCCGAAAGGCATTACCTTGAACTGATAACTGCCTAACGGACAGTTAAAGGTTGTCTTCCACTCATCCCCTTCCCTGATTCGAACCCTGTAGTACGCCTCACGGAGATCCAGTTTTGTAAAGATAGTTCCAGTAGCCAAATGGGTCAGAAGGTCTTTCATAAGTGGCAGGGGATACACCTGCTCTATGCATACCGCATTGAGACCCCTGAAGTCCACGCATAACCTCAAGCCCCCATCCTTTTTGCCCTGGAATAACACAGGAGCGGCCATCCGAGACCGTGCCGGCTCTATAAAGCCTCTGGCCAAGTTCTTATCTACGTACTTCCTCATCTCCTGTAATTCCGCGAATGTCATTGGGTACATTCGGGACTTTGGAAGTTTGGCTCCAGGAATAAGTTCAATTGCGCAATCTGTACGCCTATGGGGAGGCAAACTGTCGCACTCCTGCTCACTAAAGACCATTGCGAGATCATCATACACTGATGGATATTTGAACTGCTCCCCATCCTTTATTAGATCTGCCACCTCCCCCTTCCCGTTGCTAATGAGCCTCTCCGGAACCGGTGGTTGAGGACCTACTGCAAGGCGTAGGTGGCGAGCTCCATCTGCCCACCATATGGTTGGTGTCCATTTATCCAACCACGCCAGGCCTAGAATAATAGACTCTGACATGGAGGGGACCACTATAAATCTTAATACCTCCCAATGCGCACCTACTTCCATCCTAACGGGTTCAGTCACTAACGTGGTCGGTGCTCCTCCTAATAGGGACCCATCCACCTGCTCAAAGCGGATTGGGGATTTCAATCGGGTTACCCTTATATGCATCTGTTGCGCCACCCCCTTGCTAATCAGACATCTGGTACAACCGGTATCAACTAACGCCTGGAATGGCTTCGGTTCCCCAGTGACCGGACTTGTTAATGTTATTGGAATGTTAAACGGAACTATAGGTTCACTTACCATGGGATCCTCCACTGGACCCTCCTCCTCGTATTCGTGGAGCGCGGGGGGTGCATCACCAGGGGTTTGTTGGAGTGGCATCTGACCCGTATGGTAAGCAACTCGAGACTTCTCTGCGGATTTCTTCGGCGTGATACCCGGTCTACCGATTGCCGTCGGTGTGCCAGTCAGCTCGGTTAGGTCGGCCACCCCACACTCTGCAGCCCGGTGGCCCGGTCGGTTACAGCGAAAGCACCTGAATACGGGCTTCGGTCGGGCGGTACCCGGTACGGCCTGAGTAACGCCCCCCCCGGACCGGTCTGGAGCACGGCGCGCTTGTGGTTTGTCTGCACGTACGTCAGGACGGTCCCTCAATCCAAACTCCAACTCCATAGCAGCTTTAAACCAGTCGACTAGGTGTCCTACAACCCCTCTGACTGCGCAGGCGCGACGTATGTCCGAGTCCAGGCCAGCCTGGAAGTGATGGATCAGTAACCGATCTGGCCACGACCTCAGCCTCCCAGCCGCCTTTTGAAACTCGCGGATATATATCTTCACCGGTCTACCCCTCTGTCGTAAGCCTACCAATTGGGCCTCGGCTCTTTGTAGACGGGTTGGGTCATCGAACCTTGCCCTCAGTGCCTTGAGGAACAGCCCTATGTCGGTTAACTCTCTTGCTTGCTCGCTGTATAGATCCGCGGCCCAAGCAGCAGCCTCTCCCTGCAAACATGCTGTGACCGCCACCACCAGTGCCCAATTGGAAGAGTATAGGGCGGTAAAGCGGTCCAGATGATTGAGCACGTGGCTCAGGAATACTGCTAACCGATCTGAGTCACCGTCGAACGTGAGCGTGATCGGGGGGGGATTCCATACCACATTCTGTGGCCATGGGGTTGGCGCCAGGCCTTCGTATGGAGCATTCCCCGGGTGTAGTATAGGACGAGATCCCTCCCCCATGGACCCCGCCCTTAGCCTATCAGCACCTAGAGATTGACCTGCCGCCGGGCGCGGCCCCAGTCCGTAACGGGGTCGTTCCGCTTCAACCCGCCCCGGGTCTGGGTCCTGGAATGCTTTCATTTCCATCCCTGGACTTGACAGGTGGAAACGGGAGGAATAGGCCGGACTGCCCTTAACAGGACTACGGAGCGTTGCAGGATGAAGACGTTCCCCGAACTGCTCTCTCAGAACATCCAAAGTATACTGTCCTGGAGCCGTTGAGCAGCTCCATTCCTCCTCCGGATCTCCAGTCACCCGGCGTTCCCTCCATCCAGTGAAACTCGGCGCTAACCGCCGTCCCCTATTGTCCTCTGGTCCTTCCAATGCCGAACCTAGCCACCAGTCACCCTCAGTCCCCACCGGGCGTTGTAGCCCTAAACTTGGTTCCAGCTCCGCCGGAACGCGAACCCTCTCCTTTGGCCGCACTACCGGCTGCTTGGCTACTGCGCCGCCGACGTCCGGGCCCTCCAGCTGCTCGTCGGGCTCCGCCGCCTCCGCAGCCTCCACCGGGTCCGCCCCTTGTGTTCCCTCCGCCATAACGCTGCAGGCAACCGGCGTCGATCGGCAATAAAGGTGAGGGCAAACTTACTGTAAGGAACGTCCTAGGTAGATCAGCAACACAGCACACCAGGAACGCTCCAGGATCCAACAAGTTTTATTGCGCGTTGTAGGAAAACAAAGTTTGCCCTGGGAAGGCTCCGTCCCCGCGCATTAAATGTTACACCGCGTCACGCCCACCATACACACCCTAATCAGGCCTTATAAGGGAACCCCGCCCATGCTCCACCCATCCGCCCCACCCCGTGATAGACTCCACCCTCCGGATCCTCTGCCGTTTCCCCACAGCCAGTCCGAACAACAGCAAACCCCGTGATATAACTCCATCCTTCAGTTCCCCTTCTTTCGCTGACATTAGGACCTGTCAGACCCAGCGTCTCTTCCAGGGCCGTGTTTCACCGTTTACAGTCACTCCGGCAGCTTCCCCATCACGTGAGGAATCCATGCGCGCAATCAACCGACGCCGGCGGTGTAGGTGCCGTTCCGCCGGGGCTGCCTGGATGCGCCAAACCGTCAACTCAAGCCGCGCTGGATGCTATGAATAGCCGGGTAGGTGTCACGCTGGGTCTGACAGTATATACTGGAATGTCACATCAAATCCAATGTTTGTTTGTTTGTTTTTAACTGTATTATAAATAAAATTTGTAAAAAAAAAGTTAATTTCAAGAATGTTTTAATTAAATATTTTAGGTGTTTTCTGGTGGTATTTTATTGTCTTAAACTTTATGAATATAGGTGGAGTAAGGGTTTAAAAATATTTTAAACTATGGGTGGGTTAGCTAGAAAGATTTTGGTGCGCACAGCATATACTTTTCATTTAATTATCTTCCAAAAATTTCAACTTCCTGATTCTGTTTCCTGTCTAATCTTAGTATTGTATTTCTGAGCATTCCTATAAACTTATGTGCTAAAATAAAAATGCTGGTTTTCAGGCATTCTTAACTTGGCTGAGGGAACACATTTTTCTTTACTTCTGAAAGGTCAACTTGGTTTTTAAACAGTATGTGGTTTTCTTCTAAAAACATAAGCTTACCAGCATACATTTTTTATTCCACAGTGAAATGAGTGGTAAGGGAAAAAATGGCATGATTTTTTTTTCACTAGCAATTGAGAAATGGTTTTTGTACAGAGACTTTAAGATGTACTTTTATATTTTATCAGGAAAGCTATTGTTTGAACTTGCCCAGTTCATTAATTTCACTTTAACTTTTTATCTGTCAAGGTATGCTTATGGGTAGCACTCTTTGGGGTCTTTAATCTCCACCAAAAGTGGGATTTGTCTTTGACCATTTCTTCTATCTCAAGTCTTTCCTGATTTTAATTGTTTACTCCTCCTTTCCAATGCTCTTGAAATGTGTGTACAGGCAAGCAGGTCATAAGAATTCTGCAGCAGTCATTTTAGCTCCTCATTACTCTTTGACAAATTAAGAAAGATAAAACAAAAAACATCATCAGTGATGTAAACTGTTTTGGGCCAAGTTCCACCTTACTAATGGAAAGCCAATATATATGATTTGCTCTAGGATTTGGTTACCCTGATAGCCAAAATCAAAGGACCTGCAAACTCCTGTAATAAAAATCAAAGTGCACAATGAAAAATGGGATTGAAATTACCAGACTAATGATAACAGGTGGAAGAACCAGCCTTAGAACTGTCAATGAAGATATCAAAGTAATGGACAGCTTTTGCCGTTTAGGATCAACTATCAACACCAAAGGAACAAGCAGTCTTGAAATATGCTTTATTATATATGCAGATTAGCCAACAATGCTTTGGAACATGCTGTGATGTGTTTATGTCTACAAAGATCAGAATTGTGTAAGCAACTGCATTCCCTGTGACACTGTGGAAGCAAAATTGAATCTTAAAGATGCATGATAGAAAGAGTACTGATGCTTTTGAAAAAACTACTAAGAAAAACTTAGCCAAGAAAACAAAGAAATGGATCATCAAATAAATCAACCCAAGGATCTTTTTTTTGAGGCATAAATTATCAGGCTCAAATTACCTCACTTTGGATATCTTATATAAAGACCCAGCTCTCTCGAGAAAGCTTTCTAGAATTAGAGCTTTCTAATTCTGGAAATGGTGGAAAGAAAGAGAAGAGAATGACCAGCAGCACTTATAGTGGCAATAGGTGAACGATTGGAAGACCTAAAAAAACAAGTTACAGACAAATCATCATGGAGAAAATCTATATACATGGTTGGCTAAGAGTCAACAACAGCTTGAGGGAACATAATCAGCATTTTAAAACTCTGTTGTTCATACCCAGTTCAAATGTCTGTTTATTGTTGCAGAGCTATCACAAATTGAGTCTGGACAGTGTGAAATGGGATTTTATGTTTAACCAATTAGAATACATGGATTTTGGGGAGAATTTCATAAACATGTTTAAAGCGATTTATTCCAAACAGGTAACTAAAGTGATAATTAATGGAGAAACTACTAAAAACTTTCAAATCCAAAAAGGTACAAGGCAAGGTTGTCTGTTATCTCCACCATTGCTTATATTATCCCTGGAGGTACTAAACAGAATGATTTGGAAAGATGAGCAGATTAAAGGATTAGAGATCAAGAGAGAAACTTTCAAATTGCAAGCCTTTGCTGATGATCTTGTTTTTATAATTGAAGAGCCATTATAATCAGGGATAAGGCTAATGGAAGTACTGGGTGAGTATGGTGAAATGGCAGGCCTAAAGATAAATAAGGAAAAAACTAAAATGCTCGTGAAAAATATGATTAGAACACAGAAAAACGAACTAGCTGACAGATTAGGCATCCAGATCACAAAGAAAATAAGATACTTAGGGATACAATTAACAGCTAGGTGTGTGACAATCAAAAGAGACAATTATGATAAATTAATGGAACAGATTAAAACGGACTTGGATACCTGGACAAACCTCCAGCTCTCTTTTATGGATAGAATTGCCGTAATCAAAATGAACGTATTACCTAAAATATTATTTCTATTTCAGTGTATACCAATTAAATTAGAAAAGGAATTCTTTCAAAATTTCAACCAATCCATACTTAAATTCATTTGGCAAGGAAAAAAAGCAAGGATTAAATTAAAATTATTACAGGATGCTAAGGAAAGGAGGGGTCAGCCTCCCTGAACTGGAAAAATACTATCAATCTACAATCTTACTATGGGTGTGGGATTGGATTTGGCTGGATAACCAGAGATTATTAAAATTGGAAGATCATGACATGCAGATTGGATGGCATGCTATATTATGGGATGAGAAACATAAAGTTCACCAGTACTTTCGGAGGCACTACATCAGATGGGCGTTAATAGATGTATGGACCAAAATCCGGCAACAGAATTATAGACAAGTTCCCAATTGGATTTCAACTTTAGAAATGTATATACACCCAAGGTTTATCCAGTTAGGGAATGTGATAACTTATAAAAACATATTAGACGAGAGGAGAATTAAAATAGAGGAAAAATCTTCAAGATGCAGGGATAGAATTAGAATCTACAAGCAAGATATAGGAAAGACAAAAAAGAGTGGGGTATAAAAATCGAACCAACAGAACTAGACAAAATATTATTAGGGCCCAAGGATAAAATGATTAAAAAATATATCACTCTCTTTTAGATCAGGCAATATACGAAGAACAGTCAAGGAGACTATGCTAATTTGGAATAGGGATTTTGGTTTCAGCATTGATCTGCATATTTGGCAAGAATTGTGGGAAAGAAATAGAAAACTCAACTCTAGCTACCTCGTACAAGGAAAATCTCTACAAGATGTTTTATAGATGGCACTTCCCACCCATAAGGCTAGCCAAAATGGGTCCTAATATCTCACCTTTATGCTGGAAATGTAAAACAGCAATAGGATCATATTACCATATGTGGTGGGAATGCCCAAAGGCTTGTGAGTATTGGAATAGGATGCGAAGATGGCTGAAAGATATATTAATGTTGGACTTAAGAGTTAAAACCTGAACTTTTCCTGTTGGGAATAACCACGGAGAAATACAATAAGGGAACAATCTATTTGCTGTTACATGTCTTGACTACAGCTAGGCTTGCATTCGCGCAAAAATGGAAGAGCAAAGAAATTCCCACAGAGGAAGAGACACTATATAAAATATTAGAATGTGCGGAAATGGACAAGCTCACAATGGTATTGAAAGACAAATGTAGATCAGTTTATTTCGAAACCTGGGATAATTTTTACTGCTGGAAGGATTCGAGGAGGACGGTTGGGATTATAGGCTAGTGTTAAGATAGAAATATATGTAATTTTAGAATAAGTATTGTATATAAAATTTAGATGTATATTCAGAGATGAACTGATTGTAAAATGTGGAATAATTTGATAAGAATGTATATATTGGAATGCCACGTTATATCCAATGCCTTTTTTAAATTGTATTATAAATAAAATTTTGTAAAAAAACAAATTGAGTCTGGAGATTTTTTTTGTTTTGAAAGAATATAAGACCCCTTCAGATTAAAAATCTGAGGAGAATTTAAGCAAATTATATATTAAAAATTGGAAAAAGTTCTAAATGAATTTGGGTGGGGGTATTATTTCTCATAAATCTAAAAAAAGCCTGCATGTTTTTATTCTGGTTTATGACTGAAATAAAGATCTGATTGGTTTGGTTTAATATTATTTTCATAGAGGCATAAATTGCTCAATAACTCTATATTTATACTTGCCAATATGAAACTGATAGAGGGTGAAATAAAGCAGGCATGTCAAACTCGCGACATCATGTGACATCACGCAACGTATCGGGCCGGTTTTGCCATTGCTGGCAATGGGGTGGGTGTGGCTTCCACATGACATATCCGGCCCATGGGCCGACAGTTTGACACTCCTAAAATAAAGCATTAATATCTAAAATGCTATAAAATCATTTCATGGTTTTGTTTCAGGATCTTAAATACATAATCCTTTTAATATATCTGATAACTACATTTGCACTCTATATTCAGTGTTCAGAAAAGAAGTACTTAATCCTCTCAATATGTTTTAGCGTAACTTTAATGTCTAATGTTCAATAATAATGTCACTACAAACATGGCTTTAATTGTTAAAATCTTAGGGTTACTGAGATCTGTTTTAATAATAGTGAACTCTTTAAGATAATAGTTTTGTATAAAAGTGATGTTATGGGTTCTAAGGTGACAATCTTTATATCTCATTTACATCAGTTAAATTGAGCACATTCTTTACAATATGTAGTCTGTTTCTAGGATCTAAATTAGGGAAGGGATTGGAACTGAGATATGAGAAATGATGAATTAGAAGCAAAGAGGTAGTAAATTGAACCTATGGTAGGAGCTGCCATGTAGATCACAGCTAAACATTTTGTTGAAAGAGCTCTGTTTTGGCTTTACATCAAGGATGAATGACCCATGATCTTCCAGATGTTGAATACCAAGCTCCATTCAGTTTCAGCCACTACATGGAATGCAGGAGGCTGGGACTGGATTGCAAGACTATAGCAGATCTAAAATAAATCTTTACAGAAGATAAAGTTACGAATGCAAAACATAGCACATGCCTATCTGTAAAGAACAAAGGGTGAAATATTACAAAATGTTTTTGTCCTTCTGATTTGTGCTAGTGAGATACAATACTTCACAGTTATTTCTTCTCTTTTTTTTTTTCAGAGGAAAATTTGGTGTGGTTAGAAAATGTATTGCGAAAGCTACAGGCCAGGAATATGCAGCTAAGTTTCTGAAAAAGAGGAGAAGAGGCCAAGACTGCAAAGCAGACATTCTGCATGAAATTGCTGTTCTCGAACTAACAAAACCAAGTCCCCGGGTAGTAAATCTCCACGAAGTCTATGAAACAACAAATGAAATAATCTTAGTTTTGGAATAGTAAGTATATATTCTAACCCTACTCTCTAATCCCTTTTTCTTTTCAACTGAATAAAATAGTGGAAAGAAATTATATAAAAGGGCTTGTGACTCTGTAAGATAATTCTTGGAGAACTAAACAGAATGGGTTCAATTATCAAACTTTGCATGACAGGTAAAGTCAACAGCAACAAAAGAGAAATCAGCTGTGAGAATGGGCCAGATTCCATGCAGTAGCTTCAGGGGAAAATCCAGGAAAAAGTCCCCCAGTGCATTCTTGAAGTTGGGCAGTGGCTTGGAATGCTAGTGACTCTTCTGGTCTCAACTCCCTTCCCTTTTCCTTCTTGTTCACGTGACCCAGAACAGAACCGTTTGAAGTGGTTGGAAAGAATTTCAAATACTATACTCTACATGTGGTCCCCAATCTTATTTCACTGTTCTAGATTTATTTATTTGGCAAATTTGTATTGCCATTCAACTAACCAATAGAACTATGGATGGTGAACAGAGATACAAACAATAAAGTTATCCAAACCATTTAAAAGAAAAGTGACACCCAGGTTGAGGCCTCCATAATAAATGCATTGCCAACATATCATACTTACATACATCAAAACTTTAGTAACATTCTGATTCCAGTGCCTAGGAGAAAAGCCAAATCTTTATGACCTTCTTCAAGGTAAGCAAGGCCAGGGCCATCCATTACTCTGGAAGGGAGCTATTCCATAATTCAAGTCAAGTAAGTTTATTACAGTCAAAGACCAGAAGCTATTCCATAAGGTAATCACCATGACAGAGAAGACATGCTTCCTGGCACCCATCAGATAACATAGCTTCACCAAGGGAACTCACAGCAGAGATCATTAAGAATATGCAATCCCACAAGTAATCTGGCTCACACCGTGCTGAACTTTAAAGATGATAACCATTTTCATCGTACCAGAAAGCCTACTGCAAATTATGAAGCAGCACTATTTCATGGGCACAATGTGTTAAAGAGTCACTTTATGAAGGAGATAGGCACTTTCTAAATTTCCTTCCTTCCTTCCTTCCTTCCTTCCTTCCTTCCTTCCTTCCTTCCTTCCTTCCTTCCTTCCTTCCTTCCTTCCTCCCTCCCTCCCTCCCTCCCTCCCTCCCAGATCTACATGCACACAAAGTACACATAGGCAGAGTCTAAACAGCAACTAAGACCTTGGTCAAACCATGCATTAGAGTTTCAGGACCTACCCTAGTTCTTTCTGGAATCCTACTTTGTCTATTGGGGAATCTTTCCTCATTGCAATAATGGGCAGCCATAGGAAACTCCAAGGCTTCCATCCTCCCCTCTGCTGGTCCAGGAGCCCTACCACACAGCCAACAAGCAAGCAAGTCAGCTGTAGTTTTGGGGGCCTTCTGATAGTAAGACAGCTATAAGAAAATAGTGTAGTTCTCTTTAATACCCAGTGGATTGAATTTATGTGATTAGGAATATTTGAAGTAAATTGTTTCAATTACACAAATGAAAAATTTCAAGTCTCTTGTCCCCAACCCAATCCCCAACACTAGGTTGCAGAGAGCAAGTTTGCTGTAGTGCAGGGGTTTTCAAACTTGGCCCTTTTATGACTTGTGGACTTCAACTCCCAGAATTCCTCAGCCAGACACGCTGGGAGTTGAAGTCCATAAGTCATAAAAGGGCCACGTTTGAAGACTCCTGTAGTGGTTAAAGCATGAGGCTAGAAACTGGAAGGCTGTGAATTGTAATCGTGCCTTAGACAAAAAGCCAGCTGGGTGGCTTTAGGTCAGTCATCCTCAGAAGGCAAGAGCAAACCATTTCTGAAGAGGCTACTCCAAAGACTTGCTGAAGCAGTCACCAGGAATCATGCATGACTTAAACCTCCCTGCAACCCTAACAGAAATAGTAGGCTGTAGGTATATCATTAAGGAACTTTATATTTCTCCTATGAGATGACTGTGTTGTTGTGCTGCTCTTTATTTTGACTTTAAAAAAAAAAAAACAATTTGTGATTGACATATATAACCTGTTTGGCTCACCAAGCTGCTGCTGCTGTCTTCTCTCACCGGCATTTGGTACTGCCTCCTAGTAAGGGAATTATGTCCTCAGGTAACAGATGGTGCAAACAGGAACTTAGCTTGTAAAATCTGCTTTTCAGACTACTTACTTATAAAGCTGAGAGGATGTTTACAGTCTCTGATAAGATTAGAAGCAACTGTTTAAAACCCAGAATGGTTGGAAGTATAGATGATTACAAACGTCATTCCTGAAAAGCCTGGATCCTTTTGAAGATTTTGCTAAATATCAGTGAGGGGTTCCTTATATGGCTAATTTAATCCTGTTTTTGTAACACCGGCATTTACCCTTTCTTTTCCACTTGTCTAATCCATTTTTGTTCATTTCATCTATTCTTCACAGTGAATTTGCTGTTCTCTATTTTCATCCTGTTTTTTTTTTTTCTTTTGAAAGAAGAGAGGAGAATGTGCATTTTATCTTGTGTTTCTCTACAGTCAGATTGGTTTGGATGTGGTGGAAAGAATGATTGATATATTCAGAGAGAGGGATCTGCTTATGAATGGGATACTTTATTTTACAAGCAGTTTATTTTAATCAGTACTTCCATTGTTCTGGTCTCAGATCTTACCTCCCGTTTTGAGAGGGTAAATGTATATGATTGTGCCCATGTACACACACAGGCACATACAAATGGTATATATGTGTACATTTATTGGAAGGGGAAGATCAGATTGGTTTCAGTTGGAGTTAACCATTTTAGATTACTATGGTAGGGAAAGTGGGTAGCACATGGGATTTTTGCCTATATTTATGCTTTTACCTGCCTAATTTTTGTGGTTCATTTGTCAGGTTAATGCAATATGCAATTTTTTCTTTGGCTTTTTTTTGTTGATGTTATTGATGTTCTTTCTTTTTTGGAGTCATCCTTAATGTATCCTGTAATTTTTCTCAACTTGGGCTTTTTGTGTCACCTTTCTGACTGATAACAGTTCAGTTATTTTGTTCAGTGCTAAATAGCCATTCTTTCTAGTGTGAAGTTATGCAGTGTGACAATTTCACTTTTGTACAGTTTATCTTTCAATATTGTCATTATAGGCCATATCCACACTAATCTCATTTCCGTCTTTCTAGCTCTGTTAATGTGTCAGATTTGCTGAAATAAATAAACTTGTAGCTGACAAGTGAAACTTTTTAGCAGGATGCAGATAGATAAACACAAATATATATATTGTCCGTAATATATAATAGTCCATAATAGTAATGCAACCAACTCTCATGGTTGTAATGCTGATAAGATGAAGGGTGATCTTTATTTCATGAAAGAAAACTGGGAGATAAATAGAAATAAATTCATGATGTGATAATAACAAAATCAACTTTATCTGCTACTCTTTTGAAGCAAAAGCTTATATTTGGTCATATTTTCCTTGGGCACAAATGATGCAAAAATTATATGGGTGGGGGGGATTGGTATATGGAACAACACTCTTTTACAGGTTTATTGCATCACATATTCCAATGCAAGGACATGCAATTAGTTGAAAAACTGAAAGTATTTTGCCTGTGTGCAAAAATTATTTGGATGCGTGCACAGGAATCTTAGAATGCAATGGAAGAAAATTCATTGATGTGTGGCTGTGGTTCTGGCAAACATTTTGTTTTCATCTTCTTTCTTAAATTATGTGTGTATTAAATATAAATAAACATGATCGCTTCAGGGAAGGTATGTGACTAGAGTGCCAAATCAAAATGTACTCCAGAAAACATAAGGCTACATTTTTTTGCATTTCGTGAAAGGTTGTGGTGAATTAACAATTTATACCAGTCAAAGTATTTTTTGTTTGCTTTCAGATTTTTAAGTGAAAAGAGGTTCAGAATAAAATGTTTTAATTCTTTTTTAGAGAGTTAAAATGAGTGTTCCTAGAAAGTTTAAAGAAAACAAAACAAGCTAAAAGTTCAGCATCATGTGTTCTGGAGCATTGCTTTTTCATTGTTACTTACTTGATTAGGAAAGCAACTGCCAAATTTTAGAAATAAAATATTTCTTTCCTTTTCCATCAGTAACAGGCTGTGTTAAGACTTCAATATCCATTAAAATCTGTTTTTGTTGTTGTTTTTCTGGTATTTACCAACATTATAGAAAGTGATGCCGTTTCTTTGAGCTCATAGTTGTGAAGCTTGCATTCAGTTTTGCATTTTTCCATATAATTTCTTCACTACAATTTTATCTTTGAAAGGACTGGTTCTTCTAAAGGTATAAAAGAAAAATGATTCACTTTTGTTTATCTTCACCAATATCATTTTAAATAAGCATGTTTAAGAAACTGAAATTATAAGCCAACAACTGCTTTCCATGTTCTATTTTGACAGTAAGATGCTGACAATTACATGTGTTCACATATAATTTTTTCAGTGCAGCTGGAGGAGAAATCTTTAATCTATGTCTCCCAGACCTAGAAGAAACTATAGAGGAAATTGCTATCATTAGGCTTATAAGACAAATACTCGAAGGCGTTTGCCACTTGCATCAAAACAATATCGTGCACCTAGATTTAAAGGTAATGTGCATAGTAAACTTCATTGATACTCTTTTAAAAATTATAAAGTAATAACTATGAAAATGGGATTCATAGAGAATAGATAAATAAATTTTATTCCACCTGTATCTTTAGATTTTCAGTTGTTACTGATTAAGATTCAAATCCTTACATATTTAAGATTACAACTGTTAGGCAATGCAAATTATGGATAATATGCTATTACATAGTGGGAAATATTTCAGAGTAAGCATATAGACTCTAAAATACATTGAATGTTTATTTAATAGGATTTTTCATAATCTTTCATAAAACTTTAGATATACATCATTAGATATACAACAAGCCAAATAAAGAATTAAGATTGCAAAAGGATAAAAATTCAAAATGCTTATTTTTAAAAAACCAAATATTTAAACAAGTACTTAGAGGTAGCATATATGCAACTTTCTACCCAATATTTTAGTTTCCATTTGTTTCCCTTCTCTTTGATTTTGTCTAAAAACTGATTTTTCATTTTATCATTTGCTTTTCTTCTTAGTTAGAAGTAATTCTATCTAGAAAAGTTACGGATAAAAGCCCCAGGCTGCTTTTGAAAGAGTCATGTAGCTACTTGAAATTTTATAACTTTAGAATTTATGCTGATAATGAGATTTAATAGCAAAATATCAAAACTGTGAGCTTTATCTTTATGGTCTTATTTACTTTAGAATTGGAAGAGGCAAAATTTAAAAAATGTTGTTTTCTACCCCAACATTTCTTCCCATTGAACATGTGGGATATTAATTTAAAATATGGTTTTGAAATTTTGAACTCTTTTTTTAACAAATTTTAAAAGGCTGAGATGTATCTTTAGGTTTATTATGAAAATAAATAATCTATTACTAAGGAGCTATTTGGCAGCCACCTACACTTAGTGTTCCATTGATTCCACTGGGTTTATACCAGTATAGATAGCCTTATTCATGTTATGATATATATGCTTACAAATATAATATAAATGATTAATCAATTAATTTAGATATCAATAATGTTTGTTTGTTTATTGTAGCCCCAGAATATTTTATTGAGTAGTGTATGTCCCCTCGGTGATATAAAAATAGTTGACTTTGGTTTGTCTCGGAAGATTGGAAATTTTGGTGAATTACGAGAAATTGTTGGAACACCTGAATATCAAGGTAATTTGCACATATTATTTGAAAGCATTTTCCCTGACATTGCACTAGCCAGACTTTTAGAAGAATATCAGTTCCTTTGCTCTCAAGACTGAAACAAACTTTCTTTTTTAGATGTTCTTCAAGTGACCATAAAACATGCTTTTTTCTCTAAATGGAAAAAGTATAGCTTCAAAATAAGCTGGAGAAATTGTGACCCTATAGATGCATAACCATTTTTAATAGAAGATGAATGCCCCATAATAAAAACACAAAATAACCATAAAATTATGTCTGTAGTGGACCTGATTTACTTCTGTAATCAATTATGATGTGTTTGTTGGATGATTTCCCTGTTGTATTCTGAACAGTCTTCAGTCACTTGAAGAAGGGTGATATGGTCTCTTTGCAAATAAAACAAAGAGTGCATATAGAAATGGTGTATAAATATAATACAAAGATCTATATATCACAATTTCAGAGTATATACAAATAATTATAAAGAAAATAATCTTCCTGTAACAGGTATATTGTATTAAATGAATACTTCCCCCCCCCTTTCTCTGTGTGAAATGATAACATAATTTATCACAGAAGGTTCATTGAGTGGAGGAGGGTTTACTGGCAAAATACACATTTAGTGGTATTACTAGGCACCTCCCAATAGTTGAAAGAGGTCCTTCAGACAATGCATATGTCCTAGTTACCTCACAACTGAATTACTGCAATGCAATTTATGTGGTGCTGCCCTTGGCGATCATCTGGAAGCTACATCTGGTTGAAAATATAATGGTGCAAGTAGTAATAGAAGTTTGTTAGCATGCTGGTGTGTCACCACTGCTAACTGCCTTGGTTACCACTTGACTTCCAAGTGCAGTTCAAGGTACCGATCATCACCTATAGCAGTGGTCCCCACCTTTTGTGACTTGGCAGCCCAGTTGGGAGGAAGAGGGGAACTGGGCCATATGAGTGGTGGACCATCATACACACGCATGCACATGCAGCTTGACTACAGCAGTTGAGCTGTGCACACATGCGTTGGCTCACTGGCCCACCACTTGTAATGGGCTTGGCTGGGGGTTGGGGATCCCTGATCTGTAGCTCTGTATGTCATGAGGACTGAATAGGTGCATTCTAGGGGGAAAAAAAGATTATTTCTGATTTGCACAAATGAAATATTAGCTAAGGCAACATTACTAGAAATAAATGGGAAAAATTGGAAGAGTTGGCAAGAGTAAGAATATTGAAAGATTTCTAGGCTTACATAGCATACTATAGTTTACAAAGCACAGTGGATAAGTTTATACTAAGCTAAATAACATCATGGCTTACTGTATTGGTTGAATCAAGGCAGTAAAGGTAGTCCTTGCGTTATGAGTGTAATAGAGCCTGACCATTCCACTCATAACTCGAAAACTCATAGAATGAATCTCATACCTCGAATGAGATCACTCTCTTGTTAAAACACACGCAGCTTGTTAAGCGAACATGAGGTATCTCAGGGTGGGGAAGGCCATGGAGGGCCTAGTGATGGAACAGGACCCCAAGGCCTCCCCACCCACTAAGATACCGCATGCTTCCCCCTCCCTTCCTGCCATGTCGGCTCACCTGGAAAAGATCCGTCTCCTCTCTGCTGCGGTTCCTGCTGCCGCCCAGATCTGAGGCCGGGGGGTGCTTCCGTGCCCCCCCACGGCCTGATTCGGGCTCCAAAGGTCTTTTCCAGGCTGCTGCCACCCAGATTTCAGGCCGGGGAACGCTTCGACACACCCCTGCAGCCCGATCTGGGCTCT
Source organism: Crotalus tigris (assembly GCF_016545835.1). Classification (NCBI taxonomy): domain Eukaryota; kingdom Metazoa; phylum Chordata; class Lepidosauria; order Squamata; family Viperidae; genus Crotalus; species Crotalus tigris. The sequence continues at coordinate 613,495 of NW_024097078.1, read as the reverse complement.
GGAGGCCTTTTCCAGGCCGCTGCGGCCTGGATTTCAGGCCGGTGAATGCTTCCACAGCTCCCCCTGCGGCCCTGGAAAAGGTCTCCAGAGCCCAGATCAGGCTGCAGGGGGAGGGGGGCACGGAAGCATCGCCCGGCCTTAGAGCAGTGTGGTAGCAGCCTGGAAAATGCCTCTTGAGCTAGATCAGGCCACCGCAGAGCACAGAAGCATCCCCTGGCCTCAGATCAGACCGCAGTGACCTGGAAAAGGCCTCCAGAGCCCAGATCAGGCTGCAGGGGGGGTGCGGAAACGTTCCCCGGCCTGAAATCTGGGTGGCAGCAGCCTGGAAAAGGCCTCAGGAGCCTGGATCGGGCCATGGGGGGTGCGGAAGCATTCCCCAGCCTCAGATCCGGGCCGCAGTGGCCTGGAAAAGGCCTCTGGAGCCCCGATCCAGCCTCCAGAGGCACGTGGAAGTGTCCCCCAGCTTTGGTTCTGTTCTCTGTGCAGAGAACAGAGGCCTAAAGTACCATGAGATCTTACGTTACTTTAGGCCTCCATTCTCTGTGAATGCACCGAAGGCCTGGAGCAGCTAAAAAAAGCAAAGAATCTTGATCTTCGTAGGGTGAGTATTGAAGACCTGGTGCCTAGGGAGACCCGGGGTGGGGATGGGGAGGGAGGGAATAACCAGGGTGAATGTTGCAGAGCCACTGCGGTCGCTTGTAAGGGCGAATGACTGCTATGGTGCTGCAATATTCGTAACTTCAGGACTTGCTTGTAAGCACTAGGGGACGCTCATCACATAACTTTGAACAAGCGTTAAATGAACGCTCATAATTCAGGGATTACCTGTATGGAATAAAGGGTTAGTTTATACAGCCATGCTGGTAGATAAATAATATCTTTGGTGTCACTCTTGGTGTATTGTAAAATAGTGTGGCAGATTAGCAATTATCTTGAACATACTATAAAATTATTTTAACACTGTATTTAATGGTACCTTTTCCTTCTAGCACCAGAAGTCTTAAATTATGATCCCATTACTACAGCAACAGACATTTGGTAAGGTAATTTCTTATAAGATTAAAGCAACTTTAAATACCTCGATTGTATAGTTTCATCTTAAAAGCTTATCAATTTTCTCATTAGTCTTTTAAAATCCTTTTTGAACACTTCTGGCCTTTGGGATCAAGTTATATCTTACTGAGCTAGAAAGTGAATTTGAGGCAGATAGTTATTTCCTGCGACTTCTTATTCTAAAGTGTAAACAGCATAAAACAGAGATTTCCATGTTCTTTTGTTTCAGTATATTTAAGCATCACCTGTTGGTGATTAATTTAAATGAGAGCTGTCATCTATGAGTATATTAATTAAAATTTATTAAATAAATAAATTACAGAAATTACTGTTCTGTATCAAACTGGTGGTGGTTTGTTGTCTTTGCTTTTCTGACTTTCCCTCAATGATCAGAAATACCATTATACTGTCTTATACTTGAATTCTCTATTCAGTGTAATATGAATTTCAGGTGAAACAACTTTACTGTGTAAACCACTTTTCCAGCTTGGCGGCCTGGTCTGGTGTGTGTGGGGGGGAACATGTGAGTGGCAGGTTCATGCATGCGTGCACAGCTCCATTTGTGTGAGCAGCGGGCACTTGTGCTCACATGCTCCGCTTGCACAAGTGGAGCTTCACATGTGAGCGCAAGCACCCTCTGTTCACGCGAGTGGAGCTTCGTGCGCGCTTGCCCATCTCACCCACGGTCCGGTTTCAAATAGGCTGTGGCCAGGAGTTGGGAACCCCTGGTATAAATCATTCTAGCCCGAATCGTTAACTCAATGCTCTTCCCTTCCTTCAGCTCCCTCATAGACTTACAGTTTGTAAATCTATAAAATGCATATACATTCCAATCTGGATGTTTTGATACGCATACTGAAAGTCTCTGTGTCTGGATTTCTAGATATTGCGATAAATCAGGAGTAGGCATGCAGTAATTCAGATGCAATCTTTCATGTCCTCGTTTGTATTGCCCTTTATCCCAAGAGTGTGACACCGAAATTTGGTTGCAAAATGACTATATTTTGGCAGTGTGATTTTGGATTATGTTTGTGTCTTTGAAACAATGTTGACTCCTGGCAACTGCCTGGAGCAGTTCCAACAGATTTTTTTTTTTTTTTACAAGATTTTCCAAAGTGTTTTGTCGTTACCTTCTTCATAGGGTTGAGAGAGAAGTAACTGGCTTAAGGTTACCAAACTGGCCCAAGGAGAGACTAGAATTCATGGTCTCATGGTTTCTAATCTGGTGCCCTTAGCCCCTATAGAAAACTGGCTTTGATGAGTTTGGATATAGATGATAAAAACAGTTGCTTATTTTCAGAAGCAATCCTCCTCTCATTCCCACTTCAATAACCCAATCCCACTTCAAATAAATCACTTTTTGCTGATTTTAGAACTCCAGCAGAATATTTTCTTAAGTCCTGTTCATGAAAAATGTGCTTGAATTGGAGACCTTGAGCCCCCAAACTCTGTTCATGTCTTCACTAATTTCAAGTCTGATATCTGGAAGTTTTGTGTGTGATTCACAGTATCTATACAAGTACAATGGAATGTGTATGGGACTTGCTTCTACAGGTATTCACTGTAACAATTACTTTTTGGATTGAATATCAGGCAGGTGACTTCCCTTTGGCTTATTGCAGAATTAGATTGTGTCCTTAGCATGGGACACGCTTGCCAGGATTTGTAAAGTCTTTATGAAAAGGCTTTTGTTTCTTATGTCATCAAGTTACATTTGTTATAAGACACTGATGAGACAACTATCCTGGTGCCTGATCCCCTGTGTGGAAAATATAAGCAAAACACTAAATATTTCAGGAATTTATTTTATCAGATCTGTAATCCAAGTATATGAAAACTTTAGTATACTTGGAATGACTTTCTCTGACAAGTAAATGAAAAAGCAGTCAAAAATATTTTAGCATCAGTTACTTATCTGCAAGAAATATTTTAATTTGTAACATCCATGAAAAAAAGTATACCTTCTCTAATTTCAGGAGTGTAGGTGTAATCTCATACATGTTGCTTGTACATGAATCTCCATTTATGGGAGCAGATAAACAGGAAACATACCTCAACGTTTCTCAAGTCAATGTGGATTATTCAGAAGAAACATTTGCTTCCGTTTCATCATTGGCCAGAGATTTCATCCAAAAACTCCTTGTTAAAAATCCTGAGTAAGTTTATATGGAAGGATCTAGAGGGATAGAGAAAATATTTTTACATTAATATACTATTAGAAAGAAAGGCAGTGTAAGGACAATATTTTGATTCATAATGGGCAAGAGGGCTTTGGTTCCATCATGGGCTTCTTACTTCTACTTGTTTATCACCCAGGAAGGGAAATGTTTGAAATAGGGGGCATTACAGAGGTAGCAATAACTGGTCAATCTTGTTGACACTACATTAGTACAGAGGTAGGGGGCTTTTCATGATTTTTTTTTCCACCTCTATCAGTATTTGTTCCTGGCTGATAAATTTCTGAAATGTAGGATAAAAGAGTTGATTTAGGGCAGAGGTCCCCAACCTTTTGGGCACCAGGGACCGGTTCTGTGGAGAGAGGTTTTTCCGCGGATCGGACGGAGCATGATACTGCCTGCATCCTGGGGATGGGGCTTTGCTTGACTGCGCAGCCCAGTTTCTGGCATGCCGCGGCCCGGTGCTGGTCCACAGACCGGGGGTTGGGGATCCCTGATTTAGGGTAACTAACTTTTGTTTAGGATTACCAAGTTTTCTGAAGAAGGTGGTAGCAGGTTTTGAAGTTGTTATGGAGGAGAATAGAATGAACCCTCTTTCTTTTCCTTTTATATCCTGTCAAATCTAGTGGACTATTTGATAGTCTGTGGCAGTACTAAATGGTAGTGAACTATCCATTTTTGTAACTTGTAACTCAATTGTAGCTTAAGTTCCATATCTTAAATCTACATATCTCTTCTTTTACTTTGTAGAGAACGACCAACAGCAGAGGCTTGTCTGTCTCACTCTTGGCTTAGACAAGGAGAATTCGTATTGTGGTATAGCCCTGAAGAAACCCCCAGTTCTTCTCCAGCATTTGATAATATGAATAAGAGCATAGAAGAGAGAATTAATAACAGGTCGATGTCCAATGGAGCATGCATTGAGCAAGAAGATAAAGAGAATATTCCAGAAGATAGCAGTATAGTCTCCAAACGATTCCGGTTTGATGATTCTTTGCAATATTCTCAAGAACTTGCAACAGACTTCGTATGTTAACAAATGCACTCCTGCAGGTTATCTTGAATTGTATTTATGATTCTAAATTAATCTGGTAGCACGTGGCTTGAGATTATAGCTTGGCCACGACTGCATTGTTGTTATTCTGGAAATGCACTTTCAGTTGATCTTGTTTGGGCCCTTCTTTGTGCTGCCATTGCTGGCAATGGGCATGACCCCTGGGATGCTGGAGTCTTGGCATCTGAAGTGGCTCGTTTTTGGAGGCAAACAGGTAATGGGGTATATTTGCACTTTCTACATTCAAAACAATGGCATTTTGTTCTGATCATTGATAAAGTAGGCAAGAAGAGTATTTTTAAAGTTAGTAATAGAGCCAAGTTCTAAGCCAAAGAGTGATGTGATAATACATAATACATTTGTATTGTAATTGTAACTATATGAACTTGGCAGAGGGAAGGAATGAATCCTTTTGTTCATTCCTAGAAGTACAATCTCATGCCGTCATTGTTGAAAAAGTCAAATTGGTAATGGTATATAGTATACTCCAGTAAGCCTTTTTTCAAGCCTACGTTTTTTAGTTGGACTAGTCACTGGGACTGAAGTGCTTGAACTGGGTTCCTGATTAGCCACCCGTTTTGGTTTTTTTTTTTTTTTTTTTTACTCAGAAGGGGCCTTGTCCCCATTTGTGGGAGAGTGAGTTTTCAATTGTGGATCAGTTCTCATGTGGAACATAAATTTGTGTTCACATTCATTTTTTTTATTACAGATATAATTTTTGGATTGAATTGAATGCATACTTAGTTTTGAAATCTTCCATTTCTTCTTTATGTAAATAAGATGGAAGAGATTGAAAGATACTTCTGGTGCCAAAAAAACCCAACAACAACAACAGTCAACCCTGCATTTTTTCCTTTAGGAAGTTATGTTTTGTCCATGCCCAATATCGTGCTATTTGGAGATGATAACCTGTGTATTATTATGAATTCAACAAATCAGATATTGTGAGGTTTAAATTTGAAAATGAGATCTTCCAGAAAAATGTGCAGGGTCAGGTAATGGTATTAAATTATCTTCTCTCAAATTAAAAAATATAATTATTTCTGTGCTACGTAAATTGAAACTGCTTATCTTGTCCAACAAAGATGATAGGTATAGCACAATCTGTGAACAGAGAAGTAAATCCCAATTTGTTCATGGATTTTACTTCCAAGGAAGTGGTGCAAAAAAAAAATTGCTGACTGAAATAATGTAATGGCAATATGAATATTTCATTAATATTCATTAGTATAAATAAAGCAAAGAAAAATAGAGAAAAAAAGAATCAGTCTTTATGACATTAAATATCTAATTAATTCAGACGTACATTAATGCCCAGTCCTGAAATGTGCCATGTTAGGGAATTAGATTATGGTTTGCTCTTGGTTTACTAGCCTCATCTCACAACTAACAAGATGAACTGCATCCAAAAGGGATGATGCAGAAAGGCAAAAAAATGGTGCAATTTCAAGACCACAGTCTAAAATTAGTACAAAATTTCAATACTGAAAGCCATATTTTCTTCTGATTTTCAGTTAAAAGCCAATATGCAACGCATGGGTTCCCCTGCCCATAGATACATTAATCTAATTTAATTTTTAGCATTGGTACGTTTAGGAAGTCTTAAAAAAAAGGATCATAATAATTAAGATTAATATATTTTAGTAAGAAAGAAAGATAAGAGAAAGAGCATGCCACGATAATGGTTATTATAGCACTTTATAAAAAAAGTATATGATACAATAAATATTTTTGTTGTGGTTTTTTTTAAGTTTACATTTCTCACCCTTTCCTTCCGGTCTTAAATCTTTTTTAATATTTTGAATACATCAGTTTTGCTTCCAGTTGACAGAACTTTTGAGATTTTATAAACATTTGTATATATATGTAAATTTGGGATATCACTGGAATTGACAGTTCTAAATTTTGAATATATCTAATTTTGTAAGTTTTCCTAGTTAATGCGTACAGTTGTATATAATTTTATTGGAATTATAATTGCTCTCTGAATTCTTTGTTTTGTGGTCAATATCATTGAGACTTTATAAGTGGTTACTGGCACAGAATGAATTTTAAAAGGGTTATTTCTGAATTAAATGAAAAAATGAACTGTTAAAAAGAAAAATAAATAATAATAATAATAAAAGAATAAAAAAAAGAATAATTAAAAGTAGGAAAGGGTTAAATCTTGATTCTCACAACATTTTATGAATATAGGCCTAAAGCTTCATCTGGAAGGCCTCATAATCTGAATTATTCCCCCCCCCCAAAAAAGTTATAGTTCAAAAGATATTTTTGATTTATGATGTAATCCAGTTAATTTTTCTGCTGGGTGGCATCCCTGTCCAAAAATAAATTATCCAAACATGGAGCTTTTTTTATACTCATGACAATTGATTAAATATCAACTTGCTTACTGAACTAATGGCCAATGATTAATATTTTATATCAGATGCTCTAGGTATAGCGAAACTTCATTTTAACTGATTTAATTGCACAGAGGTGATGGATTCATTGTTCATGAATGTCTGGTAAATTAACTAGGTGATTATAATGGTGTAAAATGCAAAGCAAATGATATAAACAAGTTGTTCAGAATATAGGTAGTACTCCACTTACGACTAAAATTGCGATCAGAATCTCAGTTGTTGAGCAAAACAGTCATTAAGGGAGATAACTGAGTGGCCGTTTTGCTCAATGACTGCAATCCTGGCTCTCCCAGATGTGATTCTTAAGCAACTGTGTGGGTTGGTAGGCAGACAGAGCAAAAGAGCTGCTTGCTAAAAGAGGGCAGACAGCTCCCCTCTATGCATAGAAGAAAGCTCATGCATTATCTTGGATCTTTGCAATCCTTGCTTCATTTCTCCTGCCCAGCACAGGAGTTCCCTTTCTTGCATGGAGGGATTGGGAGCTCTTGAGCACATACACACACAGAGAGAGAAATACACACAGAGAGAGATGAAGAAGAGGAAAAATCCTTTAACTTGCAATCTTCCTGCCAGCTTCCTCATTGATTTCTGGAGAAGCTGGCAGAGAAGATAGCAAATGGCAATTACATGATTGCTGGGCATTGATATGGGGGCGGCGGGGGGAGGGGGGGGAGGTACAGTGTTTTACAAAGGCTGGTAGGCCCTTTCTGAACCATTGTAACTTGGAACATTTATTAAATGACTGGTTGGACTATCTGTAGGAGGATAGGTATGGCTGCCCAAGCACCTCAAGAGGGTAGTTGGTTGGGAGAACTGTATTATTTCATCAGGATATGTGGCTGAAAGCTTAGCCTGCCAGTTGCCAAGAAAAAAAAAAAAAGAAGAGAAAAGGACTCTTCCGTAACCCTAACTCTTCTCTTGATTCATGGATGCTCTCTTGGCACACCTTGGAATTGATGTCCCTTCCCTTCTTCCCCAATCCTGACAAAGCCATTACAAGACTATTATACCTCCTTCGCAACTGTCACCCACAATTTTTCCTTGAACATCATCTCTTCAGGCTTCCATTCAGCCTTTGTCAGCTGAGCAGTTGTTTGGTCATTTATCAAGTCTATGCATCACCCATTCCAATCAGACTGTTGCTAGACTTCATGCAGGCATACAACACATCCATAGGATAATATGCTAAACATGACATCCTCAGTTACAGAATTTCTAGCAGCTGCCTCCTAGCTGCAGTGGGTTTGTCTCGCTGATGAAGATGTTCAGTATGGGCACCTCAAGAAAACCGAGCAACCCTTGAAAATAATTGGCCATGGAAGCATCAAGACGAAAATGGAGGATGTGAAGAATGAGAAATAGATCTGAAGCCCAGAGGCCAAGGAGCAATAGTAATATTCCCAACAATCCCAATAACCCAGGGGGATTTTGTCCATTTCATTCAAATCTATTGTACCGATATCTAATAAAGCAATATTTTATTGTATTTGCATTTTATTTCCTTACACAGCTAATATTTCATGAACTAATGCATCAACTGCTCTAACTTTATGTTCCTGATTTCTCTGAAGAAACCCTAATACCTACAGGAGTGAAAGAACAGTTTATATCCTTTGATTGATGGACACAGCTCCTAATTATATGTGTTCATGAAGCTAACAGACGTTTGAACTTGGCGTATCAAAAAGTCCATTTTAAACCTTTGAGCCTTAATACAGAAAACTATACCAGTTCATTTTTTTGAAATGTACTAATAATCTTCCTTCACACAAAAAATATTAGCCTGTTAGTATTTATCTGTGATTTGTTTCATAACAATTGCATTTTGTTTTTGAAAACATTTTAGTGAACTTCCTTTGAATATCTGGATTATCTTAAACCAGTAGTTAAAATGGAAAGCCGCTTTTATTTTAAAATCTGTATTCTTGGCAACAAAAGATGCTGAAGTGTTTTTGAAGCACCTGGGATAATCCCATCTTTGAATTATGACTTCCCTGTTTGGGACAATATTCAGGTCTCTTTACTTACGTAAGTAAATTAGGGCCATTTTGTCTCTCTTATTCCTCCAATAATTAGATCCTATCCATTTATCTTCACTCTACTAAACTGAAGTAAAACGTTCTTATTGTGTTCAGACTTACATAAGTAATACTTACCGTATTTTCTGTCGTAGAAGACGACTTTCTAAAGCATGCAAATCGGCTCCGAAGTCGGGGGTCGTCTTATACGCCGAGTCGTCTAATACACCGGAAAATACGATATTTGTGATGCCTTCAAATGTGGTTAGCTAGTTCATGGTTCAATATGTCGTGACTATAGCCTTCGATTAATACTTCTCTCTTTCTATTTTTAGCTCCAGATTTATTTCTAATCTCTTAATCGGGAAATAAATTTCTCCTAACAGCAGATTTAGACAATGAGAATGGACAAAACTGAAATTAAAAAAAAAATAATTGAGAAATACCTGAAAAGAGGTATTAATTTGTTCAGAAAATCTTGAAGTGGGCAAGTGATGCCTTAGGATGAACTTCCATTGCATGCTCAACAGTTATAGAAAGCTGCTTGCCTGCTGGGGGAGAAAAATGGGATGGTGTACAGTAGCTTAAAAAGAGGGTAGCTAATCTGTACTTTGTGTTGTATAAACCTAGCCTCTATAGTTAATTTATTTTGTGTATTGTGAACCTAATCAGGTTAATTCAGTAAAACATGAGTAGGCGCAGCATAGATTAGTACATTGGGGCTTTAATTGTAGCCATTATTCTGCCCTGCCCTGTTTTGCTTTCTGCAGTTGAAGTTGAAAGGTCATCCTAAACTTTATAGCTATCAGGTAAAAGGTACCTGGGAGATTTGCTTATACTCTGTTCCTAAAGTTAACAATCGTCACAGTTATTGAAAATTAAATAAACGGGCACATGAAATGATACGGTTGAACTACAGAAACTAAAGATCAGAAAACCCATAGTTGTTTGCTATTCAGAAAGCATGTCGCTGATAAATAAAAAAAAATTCATTCTGGCATTATCTAGCTTTCATCACCTCATTTGTTTCCTGTGATTGGGAATACAGTAAACTATTTTGATGGGATAATGTGATTACTTTCAGCATTATTGACTGGGATTTGTTTGACTTGTCAAAACATGCTCCTCGAATCGAGAAACCAGATCTTGGGTTTCCACATTACAAACACCATGGTTTGCACAAAGTATAGTTGCTTGGAGACCACCCAGGTTGTTCTGAAAATAACTGACTTTCCTCTGACATTTCAAAAGAAAACTTCCTTAACTTCTTATGTAACAGACCGGGTGGGTGGGAGTTGATTCACTTTGTAGTTAACAATTATGCATTCTACTCACTGATTGGTGCTCTCTCAACTGTATTATCATACATTCATTTTCAAGGGAATAAGGATTAAAATAACTGATAAATGTTCCAAATTAGATTTCTGGACTGTAACTTCTACAGTATTTAAAATAAAAATATGCCCTGTCTTTGTACTAAAAAAAATGCTCAAACTCTTTTGCAGTTGCCTAAAATGATGTACATATATAGCTAGCTGGATATTGATTCAATAAAAAATACAGTTCATCAAAAACAGCACAGTAGATATAGTAAATACAATTTACACATAAAAGGATTAATGATGGTTTAGTTATATCCTTCAACCAACAAAAATACACTATAGTAATTTTGTACTACTCTTTCCCAATTAGGTGCCCTGCAATTTTATGAGAACTATATCTCCCAGAATTTCCAGCTGCTCTGCAGTTGTCTTTCCATACCTTTTGTCATGGATACTTCAAACATGAATTGATGAAAGTAGCATAAATGATACAGAAAATTAAAACCATTGCATATAGATCAAACTTGGAAAAAATAAGCCAAATGCAACTAAAACTTTATTTTGATTAATAGCCTCTCAAAAGTTAATTAGAAAACTATAGTGTCAAATGCACAGGCTACTTGAAATATATAAAGTAGTGGAATGTTCTTGATATAGCAAATGCCATAAACTGAAAATGAGAATTTGACAGGCTGTTTGATCTTGAAATAAAGATGAGTGAGAAATTGCCATTTTTATCTTTCAACTGTAATCAAAAATTCAATTAACATTAGTAAAGGTTTGACTTGAAAGTTTGGAAAAAATGCATGACTACATTATTGCGTGTTTATAAAGAGAATAATAACTTTTTATTATGTAGCTTTCCATTTTCTCAGACCTGCTTCAGTATTTTATATTTATGACATGTAAGGCTTTCCCCCCCCCAAAAAATGAAATTCCACACCAAATCCTACAGCAGCATTCTAAAACAGGTAATAAATACTAATTTCTTGCTTTCTATTTTTGGGGCAAATGTAATCCCATTTCTTTGTGCAGCCAACAGCCAGTAATCCAAATAATAAAAAACTGCTGCATAAAATCTACTGAACTTTTCAAACTTCTGAACACAATAACAATGGCAACAACTACAATTCCACAAAAATTATTTTGACAAGGCATTTTTTTTCTTTTGTCAGTCAGAAATTTACTTACCGAAATAACAGTGCCTCTCAAGTCAACTTTTCAGGTTTCTCCTTAGTTTTTCCTTACAAATATCTGAAACACAGTGATTTATATATCACTTTTTCCAGCTTCTGCTGATTTTATGGTCTTTTTTAGGAGACTCATATTAACCACATAGCTCAAAGTATGCTACAAATGGAACATATTCACTCTTACTGTCCTATTTGCCCTTAATTGTCACTCTGGTCACATTGGGACAGGTCCATATTGAAGGAGAATCCCAAGCTGTTCAGATCTTTAAGGATGGTAAAGAGGACTTTGAATTGGACTTAATAAGAGAGAACAGCACACGCAGATGAATGGCTAAAAAGATCACCACACTGTTCAGAACTAATACCAATTATAATGCAATCAAAGGTTCTGAATAATTGCAGAGCATCTTAGAAAGACACTTCAATGGGTCAAAATGGAGAGATAATTAATATATAGTACGTTATGGCCAGCTCTAGCCACCCCCCAAATCAATGCAGCTAGCTGTAACTTAACAAAAACCCTCCTGGCAACTGCTGCTGCTTGAGCATCTCATGTTAAGATCATCTTCAGAAAAATGGCCAAATACTAGCCTGATCTTCTAAGACAAGTTGAATCTCATCCAGAAGAGGCTAACATTTTACACACACACACATACCCATTATAGATTTTGTCATCAGTTTTGCTACTTTAGCTGCCTTTAATTTAGTTCATTGGCTTTTATCCAATCCATTACTAGTTCCAAGTTGTTCTATGGCCTGCCTAGAATATGACAGAAAAATTATAGTACTACAAATGCTGATTTATCTGGGTGACTTTTTCTAGACATGGAAATTAAGCAGGATTGGTCCTGTTGAGTGTTTGGATGGGAATCCTCCAGATAATGAAAACTCTGGAAATAAAATCTCATCCTGGAAGATGACAATGGTAAACTATTTCCATATTGTTTCCAGTTAAAGATATCAAGTTGTTCATGAATTTGCCAAGAGTTGAGCCCAACGTGAGGAAAATTTTACATTTACTATTTATAGTAGCCAGAGAATATCTGAGAAACTTGATTTACTCTTGCTACTAAACTAACTTTGGTCTTGATATAATCTTTCTGCCATATGAAATGCTGTTGCCCAGAATTCCACCACATCCGGTTGACTAACACCTACTGTGATTCACAAGATTGCAATGTATGGCTTTCTTTAGGCATATCTTTCAAATGTGCTGCTATTTCCTGCCTCTCTACTCAACTGCTCCCTGCACTATTACTTAAGGTAGTAATCAGATGGACTTTGGAGCCTTTTACCATAAGATTGATGTGATCTATGAAGATGTCATTCAGCTGGCAAGGACAGAGTTTAAGTTTGTGCTTTCTTTAAACAGGCCTCCTTCCATTTATAGCTTTTTAAAACAGGTTGATGTGAATAAGACATGATGTCGTGACCTTGCTGAAGCTGAACATATCTGGTCTTGTCAGTACCTGGGTGAGAGGTGATCAGAGAAGAGCAATCCTGAATTACAGAATTGAAGGAAAGTAATGCAGAGTGACTGGTGTACAATAACTAGAGTACAGATTTTAATTTTCTGTAAGAGAGAGACTTCCAGTCAACTCTATTGCATCTTGTAGGCCTTTGGCTTAGGATTTTGGGGGATGGTGATGATTGAAATTGATTTGATTCACGATGAAACCTTGGGGTACATGCCTATCACAATATCAATAATTATAGAGAGCTACTTACCACTTATATTTCACTTTTCTAACAGGAGCTCAAGGTAGCCTACATTACACTTCAACCTCTAATTTTATCCTTATAACAAAGGTGAGATTTAGGTGAGGTTTTCTGACCTAGAATAATTTGGTGAGCTTCTGTGGCTGAGGATGGACTTGAATCTGAGTCAACATGGCCCTGTTCTTACACCTTAATCACTGTTCCACACTAGACTTTCTTTCCTAGCCTGTTGGTTTCCTTTCTTCTCAAATCCTGTTGAACTACCATCTCCCTTTTTTCATAACTTCTGAATTTGAGCTATCATTAGAATCACAGCCTAGTTTGAGTCATAATAACACATACGTTCATACCCATAAATTGTTTTGAAAATGCTGATTTCTTAAAGAGATGGTGCTACAGTAATAACCTACTTTAGAATGGGTTGCAGCTTGGGAAGTTGACTAAATCAAGTGTGAAACATTAATATTTTTAAAAAAAAAACAGAAGAAAGGGAAGATGGTGATTAATTGGTGCACTATCCTTAGTATTAGGGAAGAAGGCTGTCCCCATATTTTTTCTAATAGTAGCTACAAAGCAAGATAAGAGGTGGGAAAATCTAGTTCGTTAGATAAGGAATAGGGAAAAAGCTAATCACAAGGTGTTTTGGAATTATGATGGGGAAATTAATGGTCATCTGAGAGACAGAAAAGAGTGACACCAAGTAGAAATGTATTTATAATAATAATAAAGTTGCACAGCCCCAGCTCACAGACCAGCCAATCAAGTATTGTTTGTTTGCTTAATATATATCCTTGATTATGTATGATCACATGGACTCCCTGCTGTTTACATATGTCCATAAAACAATGAAACATTCATTAATAAGTTTAACGACATACTTCTCTACTCCCCTGCCTGCTACCTTTGGTTTACCCTCCTGACAACATCAAAACTTAAATGCTCCATGAAATAGTTCCATTTTCACTTTCTCACTGAAGGCCAAGAGAGGGCCATCCAGATTTCTTGGGGCAAGCTGTTCCATAGGAATGGAGTACAACATGGAAAACATAGAGCTTTAGAGCAGTGGTTCTCAACCTTTTTAATGCCGCGACCCCCAACCGGTCATAAGTCGAGGACTACTCAACTGGTGCAGCACCGTTTGCAGAATGGGACTTTTGGCGGGCTCAGCAGGGCAGAGACAGCCTGGACAATTCCTATTGGCTTTTGAAAGACAATAGAATAAAAGGGAGTAGCACAGTTAAGGAAAAGGGGAAAAAATGGCGGACTGCGTTGTTTGGCAACCCCCGTGAAATGATCGTTCGACCCCAAATGGGGTCCCGACCCACAGGTTGAGAACCACTGCTTTAGAGGAAGCAATCACTATTTTGAATTGTGTGCAGAAATATGTGGGCAGCCCCAGTGTAACATCTATAACCCCTGCATTAATCATTCTTGCGTCTTTCACCCACCAGAGGTAAGTGTGCAGGAGTGCAATCACTTGGTTGAGTTCACCCACCCAACTCCCCTACAAAAGGAAGATTAACTATTGAAAAATAGTACTTACAACTCCCAACCCTGGCTGCTGGCTCCAAAAAGTCACTGAGAGGTCCAAAAGAATCAGGGAGATCCACCAAGCGTGTTTCTGTTTTGTGTTTAGATCAGAATCCTGAACAAAAGGAATCTCAATAAGTCATTTAACTGGGAATGTTCTTCATTTAAGGCATTTTATGTGAGTTTAGGTCATGTAGGTAGGCAATTTATGTTCAGGAAAGGATGGACATTCATCCAGAATCCACATTCCTTTGTGAGCAGCACTGGTTTCCAGTTTGCTTCAGAATGTGATTCAAGTTACTAGTTGCTACCTATAAAGCCTGCATGGCATAAGGCCTGGCTACTTATGGGACCTCCTGGTATCTGCCGAGCTGGTTCTAACTGACAGGATTGGCTCACTCTGTTGATTAATTAATCAATGCCAACTGTATGAACCCATAAAGTAGCAACACCTGCCCTCCGGAAAAAGGTTCCCCCCTCAGATCCAAATGCCCCTCAGCTTGCTGTTGTTTCAGAGTCCTCAGGCCTTTGGTGAGAGTGATTGAAGTCCTGTTTTTCCTTTGTTCCCATCCAGTTTTCTGATTTCTGTCATTTTTATTCTTTTGTTGTTGTTTTCCTTGTATTTAAATGTTTTAACAATTTGTAAACTGCCAGAGTTTCTGAGAGTTAGGAGGCATATAAATTTAATATATCAGCAGCAGTGTCTTCGCCATCTCTTTTATATACTCTTTTAGAAACGTGCTTTTCTTCCAAGCTCTTGCAAAAATGTGGAAATCACGATCGTCAAATGCCTTCCCAGCTTGTCAGGAGTCTTCTCTTCTTCCCTCTCCTGTCACGTGGTTGGCAAACTATTGTAACCTGCAGCTTGCCACTTGGCTTATTTTGAACTGTTGTCATGAGCAATACTGGAAACATCATACCATTGCAGTGAGGTCAGGGACTCAAACAACATGATAAAATGTTTTATTGGACTCACTAAAATAATGGAATATGAACCTAGCAGTGATAGCATTGTGCTTATCTTATAAATATTGGGAGGGGGGAGGCAGGGCAAGAGTTTGGCATACAATCTATACAATTAGAACTAAGGTTAATGGCCTAATTGTGAGAGAGCAAGGGAGTGTTAAGAACTGTACAGCCCTGTTCTATAGTAAGATGTCCAACAAGGAAATGGTGTCCTGACAAAAAAAAATTGCAAAACTATACTGTAATTTAGAAAGAAAATTTCCAGGCAATAAGAAAAAATATCCCTGACCCTGAATAACACCCCCTTCCCTGCTTGTGGCTTATGACAGGTCAAACGGTATCACCGGGTGTGAAATTAGCAAACCGGAAAGGGCTGTTACTTCTTCCTTTCCTTTCCTTTCCTTTCCTTTCCTTTCCTTTCCTTTCCTTTCCTTTCCTTTCCTTTCCTTTCCTTTCCTTTCCTTTCCTTTCCTTTCCTTTGTAGCTATGGATATTTTTAAGATGAGACTCAGGCCTTCCTGAAGGACAGAGAAATGGTGTCTTTCAGGTGACATTTTCTCAGGTTTTTCTATCCCTTCTTTCATCTGTTTTGTTTCCACAGTTTAGGGAAAAAAACAGTGAAATTGCTGGATAATGCTTTCACTGGGCATAACACTCTCTCTAGAAGCATCTTCTGGGCATGACTGCAGGATACATTTATCACCTGGGTTGGTGAATGACAGTATGTGCACTAGCACTACTCTGTCCCACTCAGTTTCCTAACCACAGTCATGGATTTCCTGAGACAAAGCATCAAGTTTTGCACTCACCATAATTTGAAAGTACAACAGTTGTTGATTCTAGTTCATTCAGTATCCGTGGGAAATGGCAGCTGCTCCAGAATTGGACGACACCCTTAACCACAGGGAAACCACCAGCCATGATTAAGGAGACACAAGACAGAGATGGCAACAAGCATCTTCTCAGTAACCAAACAGAGCAGTTCTACAGCTGACCTTGGACATAAAGATCATGCTGGAGAAATCTTTTTGTATTGAATACTTAGAATAAGCACTATTGGTTATAGAAAGGGTAATTTGTATTCAAAATAAAATGATAAAATTGAATATAAATCATTTTAAGAGTAACATTTTAACTGGAAGCCAGTTGGGTGTAGTGGTTAAGGCAGCAGGCTAGAACCAGATGATTGTGAGTTTTAAGTCCTGCCTAAAACCAGCTGGGCAGTAACTCTCTCAGCCCTTGGAAGAAGGCAATAGTAAACCACTTATGAAAAACCTTGGCAAGAAAACTGCAGGGACTTGTCCCAGCATCTACCAGGAGTAAAAACACAACACAAAAAAATTACTCAAAGGTTCCCCCCTCCAAAAAATTGTTGAAATGATACAAAGAAAAAGATCTTCTCATGACTGCTGAGGCCCACTTGGATCACAACATGCCCATCTCAGCCCAAGAATTGAAAATGGATCCTTTTGTGCTGAGACCTTTACCTGCTGCTGTTTTGGGGAATGGTGATCTAGGGTTTCTGGATAATCATTGGAAATCCCTTTAAATGTGGAACCCTGGACTTTTGTCTTTCTCGCTCTCTTTTTCTAAAGTACTTCTGTAACTGGTGTAAGTGTGCATGGAATTTTGAATCTTTAGTTTGCTTTTGCATTTGGGATTTGTTTTTGAGCAAGTGGCCTGATTTAAAGTTCATGAAAAATCTTAATAATGGCTTAGACACCATAATAATGTGAATCCCAATTCTGTCTTCATGAGCAAAGTTCACAATGATATTTTTGTTAAAGGTCTACACTGCCCTTCAGCTATCCTCCATGACAAAGAGCCTTTCACAGGGGCCTCTCATTGCAGCTCATGTCTGGCACCACTCCATCGTGCTCTAGGATGTCCAAGAAAAGCACTGCCGTGAAGCACATATTGATAAGGCAATTAAATTAGCATTGTTCTTGACAGTCTTGTTCACCTTCTCTCTTTTCCAGGTGAGGAGAGGCTTCATGAGAAGGCCTTGTACCAGCTGCTTCTCTCTATAAAACAACAGCAACAGCCATCTCCTTTTAGTATTCAAATGAAGAATTTTGCAATCACATTGGATGACAAAAATTATATAATAGAATAAGTCTCCTTCATTCTGCCTGCTTTCTGCCTATCACATGGAGTAAGAATGGAGTCAGAAATAGATAGATAAACTTTATTGTCATTTTTTTACTGTGGGCACACTGGCACACATTAAAAATGAAATTCTGCTGTCTGCTCTCAAAAGTGTATGCATACATAACATACAATTTTAAAAGAACTATTATAACTATTATGTTACTAATGCTTTAGTAGATGGAAAACTTTTCAAAGAATGCTTTTGTTTATAATAATAGATTAATTTTTAAAGTGCATATTCATGGAAGAAAATAATAATGTGATTAATTACATGAAGATGAGTTGCACATCAACAGTACTCGGAAACTCCCATATACTGGATATTCCTGTAAAAACAGTGAAATTTGTTCAACAGAGATTGTTTATAAAGGGAACAAATGCCTCTTAGTGGCCAAAAGAATTACTACATTAGTTAACAATGAGTTCAAACTCTTAAAAAGTACAAGCAAAAGGTTTTCTTTTGATTTCCAAAATCTCCATGTTTTGATAAAAACAATTTTAATCCATCGGTAACTCGTTTTAACACCATACAGGAGCTGCTTCTGATCCCTTCAGTTCCTGTATGATTTCACTTTAGACTACGCTACCAAGTCTCCTACCAGTGTATTTCTGAGGTGGTTAGTGGTGGTAGAAAATGCCTCTTCTTCCACAGAGACAATAAGGAAAATATAAAACTCTAGTTATGAACAGCTTAATTTTATTCCTTGCGTTAAGAAACCAAAACAGCATTCTACAAGAATAAATGTGACCAAGAGTAGCTATTGAACTTAATGGGAATGAATCTATCTTTGAATCTTGAGTGGTTTGCTTAGAGACAGCAGTTCTTTCACAACCAACTGAGCAATTTCCTTAAAGGTACTGTATGTTACAAAAACAGAATACATACCAAGTCAAACCAAATGTCCCTTGCAAAATGCCCAAGGTCGGTGAACAGGAACAACATAGCTATGTTTTTTCCCCTTCTCTTTCTGGCATATTAATCTTCAAGGATTGGAACTTTTTTTACCTTTGTTCATCTGAATCAGGCCAGCTCTGTTCTCTTGGCCCTGTAAGCCAAAGTTCTCACCTAACCAAATCTATTAAGTGATCCTCTTGTTGGTGAATCTTGTCAACCCTTCTGTCTTGCCATTGGCTGAGCATGCCAGCTGATGTGTCCTCTTACGTTCTTGTAACTGCAGAGAGAGTAAAATCTTTGTGAGGCAGCTAAGAAAATCCATGCTTTCTTCTTTTTACCTCTTATTTATGAAGGGTCTTTTTTCTCGCCTTTAACTTGAAAGCTTTGTCCCATCTATCCTTTAACATAGAGGTATCAAACTGCCAGCCCGTGGGCCAGATGCGTCATGCCGAAACCGCGCCCATCCCATTGCCAGCAATGGAAAAAAAGTCACGATACGTCACAACATGTCATGTGATGTTGCGAGTTTGACACCCCTGCCTTTAACTCCGCAAACTGCCTCCTCCAGGGCTAACCATTTCCCCCCTACTTTCTTATGCTATTATTCTGCAGGCAGAACTCCTCATCTTTCTATATCTATGTATATGTCTCTTTTTGTGTGTAAAGTCTGAGACTTCCACTTTCACCTCCACATTTTAAATATTTTTTCAAAATATTAAAATATTTCTGAACTTTATTTCTTCTTTCTCTACTCCTTGCAAGACTTACACTGTCTGCAAAGTAACCTCTATTTCTTCCTTTGATCTCTATCAAAGGTATCTTATGCCTTTGTTAATTTTCACAACTCAAAAGTTCCTATTTCCATTGCTTCTGACTTCTTCCAGTTACAAAACTTTGCAACTAGATCTATGCCCACAAGTTCTGCCTTGCTTCTCATGGCAACTCTGCTAGTTGTAACAGACACAAGAAGTCTGTTCCTTTCTATGTGATTCTGGTGAAAACACATTTGTAGTATTATTATGGGCACCACATTTCCAAAAGGTATAGAAAGGTTGGAAGAAGTCATCAGAAGTGATACAGGGACTTGAAGATATGCCTAATGAGGCAAAATGAATCTGGGATGTTCAGTCAAGAACAAAGACAGAAGGGAGAAATGGTAGCCATGTTTTTTCAGGTTCATAAGGAGAATCTACAGGGAATATGGTCAACAACTATTTTCTATAGACAGAACAACTAAGACTGGGTATTATAGTGGGTATTATATGCAGTTATGTATATATCTTTAATACATTCCTGACCTTAAGATTTCTATAAAGTGGAACAGTCTCCCTGTAGAAGTTGTAGGTTCCCCATTTCTAAAGGTTTGTAAGAAGATACCAGAAGGCTGCCTTATGGATGGACTGATTGATTTTCCTGCACATTGCAGAGGGTTAGATGTTTTTTAAGGTTTCCAGAACTACAGTTTCATGGTTATATAATTGCTATTTGGGGGCAGATAGCCATTTCTTTCTTTAGACTGCAATCCTTCCCATTCTGAATATTTAAGTTTCTTCAAGGTCAGCAACCACTCCTTGCATTACATGCTCAAACTTGACAAACACTTGTTCATTTTCGGCAGCAACCTTGGCTTTTACTGTTGACTTCTCTTCCCCACCCTTCACTGGGATCACATGATTGCCCTTTCATTATGCTTTTAGAAACTCTTTCCAGTTAGGTTCTCCTAGCATGACATTCTATTTATCATTGCTCTCATTTATTAAATGTGTTTTTGAAGTCACAGATACAACACTTGCCCACACTTAGCTCTAGTTTTGCTTATTGTAAAAATAATGTAAAATGTAAAAAAATGTAATGTTAAAAAAAAATCCAGCTTTATTGATCATTTCCCCCAAAGTTCTTACAGGACTAGGGATGACATGATAGCCGTCTTCCAATATCTAAGGGGCTGCCACAAAGAAGAGGAGTACAGCCTATAATCCCAGGGCTTTTTTTTGTCATAGAACGCCCAGAACGGAGTTCCGGCCCCTTTTTTGAATGGAACCTTGTAGGGTAGGCAAGGCGGGTTGTATGATGCGTGTGAGTTCCGGCACTTTTTTTTTTTAAAAAAAAGAAAAAAAGCACTGTATAACCCAAAGGACTGGAGGGCAGGACAAGAAATAACAGATGGGAACTTATCAAGGAGAGATCCAGCCTAGAATTAAGGAAAAAATTTCGGACAAGTCAGAACCAGTGGAAAGGCATCCCTCCAGAAGTTTTGGGTACTCCAACGCTGAAGTTTCTAAGACGAGACTGTAATATGTCTGGAATCGTATAGGGTCTCTGCTTGGGCAGCGGTTAGAAGACCTCCAAGGTTCCTTCCAATCCTGTTAAGTAATTACGGCGACACATTAGAGCTAGTGTAAGAAGAAAATAAAGCACACTGTAAAAATTAATGACGAACCACAAGGAAGTGCGTTTGAAGAAATTGTATTTTCAAAAATACCTTCAGGCGGGGGAAAGCGTTGAAATATCGATCCGTCAGATATCGACCACCTATCGATTCTGCTAGCCAAGCGAACTCCCCAGAGAACATTTTAACCCCCTGTTCTATCAATCAGCTCATCCGCAGGCTCCTCCCCCCCCAAAAGCACCTATCAGTGGTGAGAGTCTTTCTCCAGGACACGCCCTTTTCTCTCCCGGCCAATTAGGCTTTACGGCTGCGAGTAGAATGTTGTGATTCATTGGTATTCTTAAGGCGGAGAAGCGCCGAGCGGCAATTGCGCGATTTGAGTTGCAGTGTTGCTAGGCTACGGGGCTTCCCTGCAACACAAATCCGCTTGGGACTGGCGTCCGGAGAGCAGAAAGAGACAGGAGGCGGCAAGCGCTCTTCCTCCCCCCCCCTCGCCCAATCAACCCTTTCCTTCTCCCTCTAGTATTCAGCCTAGGGACAAGCAGGCGGTTCTCCAGCCATGAGCAACGAGCAGGTGAGGGAGGGAAAGGGGGTCCCCTCCTGCCGGCTTGCGCCATTCTTGCGCCATCCCTTCTCCCGACGCGCCTCAGATCCAGTCCTCAGGGTCGGCACTCCCGGCTCTTTCCTGCCTCCGAACCGGTCCCGGGATCTGAGGAGGAGAGACCAAGCGGTCCTGGTTCTGGGGAAGAGACCTTAACCTCCCCCAGATATTTAGCACTTCTTAACCGCTCCGGGCGGTTGGCTAAGGACTGAAAGTTGCAATCCAACTTTCTAATTGCCTACAATGGCTTTTCGCTCGAGCCAGGGGTCTGCAAAAGGAGGTTCTCCAAGGCTTGAGAGTGCCCAGTGTGGGTTTTGATACATTGGTTTTATGCCACCAAGTATTATTTTTCTATGGTAGAAAATGGGACGAATCTCCAATAATGATAAAATAATAGCCACTTATTAGTAATAAACCAAATAATTTGCAGAGGAGATTGTCAAACTCCTAAGAGCGGAAGCCATTCTCAAAAGTTGGCAGTTGATTTTTCAGGAGGCCCATCTTTCTTATCCTGAAATCTTTATTATTGCCTCCTCCTCCTCCTCCCTCATTTCACTGCATTATTAGGAGGCCTTGCACAATTTTCTCTACTGTCTTCAGAGGTCCACATATTGTGCTGCAAATTCAGTTTTGATCAGTAGGATATTCCCCACAGTGGTAAAGGGGTTTTCCATTTGGTCAGGAACAGGTCCCTGAAGCATGTCCAAGTGAACCTATAGTCTTTGCAAGCTGTAGGGCTCCCTTGGTTCATAGTTTCAGATTCTGAAACTCTGTGTTTTGTATACCATCCAATTTTCCAGCTAGATAATAATCACACATCCTTGAAATGTGGAATAAATTTCTTATTTATGCTCATATGTAAATTTTACTTCAAGGAACTCAAAGTTTACATAAAGGTTTCCTTTACCTGTTTCAGCCACGCAACAACCATGAAGCATGGAAATCAGTGTGGTTATGCTTGTAACTGACTTATAAATTAATTATGGTGATCTTTTAGTCTAACATGCTAGGAAAATCCAGCGCCTTCAGTCATTTGATGGTTCAGTGGGTTCAGTTCCAGAAATGTGGATTAACTGAGTAAAACATTCACTGACAATGAACCACAAACCAACCAAATATAATTTAACCTACATGTGGTAGAAACCTGACCTTTATGATTACTTTAGTATAGTCATTCAACTACAGAAATTATTTAAGTGCAAAATCCATTGTTAGTCATCCATGTGTGTGTGTGCGTGCGTGTGTGTGTGTGTGTTATATAGGCATAGCATATCCAAAACTTGCAGGATCACATCATCTTGTCTAGCCTTCGGGTTCTTCTAGTGTAGCATAGATTATCTGTGGTCCTCCAGATGTTGCTGTACAGTATTACCATTTGCTGCAGTGCTGGTCACAAGGCCAGAAAGTTGTCACTAGTTATCTATGCCAAAGTATCATGGCTAACATATCTGTCTAGCTTGCTACAGGAAATAGGAGGCTGGATTAAGAAATACCATTGGTCTGACCAATAGGGTTCTTATTTCTGTAACTGTATCAGTGGCTGAAAAATAACCATAACATCTTCTAGAAATGTGTTCTCTCTTTGTTTCCTGGAATTGTCCACTATTTACAGTAGGATAAGATGAAGTGGAGCTTCTTGTGCAGCTGGTCAGGGAATTCTGGGAGTTGATGAAGAGTTACATCGTAAAGTTACTGAGACAGAGAAAACTGCATTAATAGGTCTTTTTACAGCCCTAGTTCAAAGCATGATTCTGGTGGCTTCCTCTGATGTTTTATCAAGTGTTTATTGGTTACAGTTACTCTGTCTAGATATTCTTCTGAATTGTCAGATTTACACAGCTTTCACTATTCTCCTTTTCCCAAGTAGTAGCTCAAGGGTTACTTATAAAACAGGAGAAAAGGATAGAAACACTAATCAGTAAAATATATGTTTATATGAAATTTAAAGTAGCAACAAAGAAGGAAAAAAAGATATTGTAGCTCCGAGTTGAATTGTGGAATACTTTCTGCTCTCTGAGTCTGGTTGCTTTTTTGCAGACATTTCATTATCAAGCTAGGTAACACCATCAGTACTAGAAGGGAATGGGGTTTACTGTCTGTTTATGTACATGTTGTTTGCCCTGTCAATGTTGGTGAGAGTGTTCTTGGTGATTCCTTGATTAGGCTGTTGTTTACTGTTAACTTGTTTGCCTGAGTTGGTAGCTCCTTGATTGAGATATTGTTTACTTCTTGATTGTTGGTCTAGTATTAATCTTGATGTTAATTTCTGCTTACCTGGTTGATTCCTGGTGAGAAGTTGTTTTGGCTTTTTGTTTCTTTTTGGGCTTTTTGATTGTCTCTTTTGAACCATATGTAGATGTTTAGGTGCCTATTGATGCCTGATTTGTCAGACTGCCAGGCTTTCAGAAATTCTCTAGCATTTTTGTATTTCAAAACACATGGACAACTTAAACATAGTTTCAACTGGGAAACTGTGAGCAACCGAGACCAAGCCAAGTTCAAAACACAGAACTAAACAACAGAGATTAAGCAGAAATTAATACCAAGATTAATACTAGATCAAACAATCAACACTCCCATAAGCATGTGTTTTACTGACAGGGCAAGCCAATAGTATATAAAAAGGGAGCAACCCCCATTCCCTTCTAGCACTGATGATGTTACCTAATTGGGTAATAAAACATCTGCAAGAAAATGATCAAGCTCAAGAGAGCAGCAAGGGCCCCATAGGAAAAAAAAAAGCTCAAATATAAATATATTTTAGGAAGTGAGGCTGAGAATCAATTGCTTGCGTCAAAAAAAAGTGTCTTCTATTGCTGATGGAATACCGATAAAAAAGGAACATGATGTAGCCTTTTGGGTTTAGGCTACTAAAGACAGCTTGTTGGCCATATAAGGGGCTTGGGGAAAAAAATTATTGTGGGCCACACTTTATGGAGGACAGTATATTTTTCATGGCAAATCATAAATAGAGCAACTATGAAGAATGTCCCCTTGACAATGGGTGGCAAAGCTGCAATGGGATCATGTAAACCTTGAAGTAAATTTTTAAATCTTGTTTTTAACTGTGAGCATCCTAAAGCTATCTGCATATTGCTGAATTGTTATTTACTTAGTTGCAACTCACCCCTGGCCAAATCAGGTTGTTACCTGCCTCTCTCATTTTTTTACTTTCCTGATCTGCTTCAATGATATCTTGCTTGCAATAAATTTGAGACTAGTGATTTTATTTAGTATAAAGTGAAAGACATATAAATGAATTTTCCCCCTTGATGGAAATTACTGTTTAAATCTGTTAAAAATATCCACACATTAGAAACTAAAATCCAGGAAGAGGCTGTAAGAAGATAAACATCTCCTTAGAAGAGTTGCTTTTTAGTGGGAACCAAAGTTGGAATGAATGCATGTGTTAGATTTCAACAGTAGAGGGCAGTCTTTCACCAATGTAGTGCCAATTGCTTTAGCCCAATGTTTTTTTTGGTATTACACTAGAATATGCAGGCGTTATTATTATTTTTTTTTTTTGACGGCATGATTTTTGGGGGTGGGTGTTGTTTCGTGTAGAATAAATAGACTGGATTATTTTTTTTTAATGCTTCCCCCCTTTCCTGTGACATTTACTTAAATATGCATGCTGTTTGAGGAAGGAGCAGGTGGTGTAGCCATATTTGTTGAAGGAGACTTTCATATATTTGTCTCATTAGTGGGAAGTTGATTGCAGGATGACGTCCTTGAGAAAAACAAAAAATGCAGCCTGAGCCCTTTAAAGTCATACATTTAAAAGGAATCTAATCCGCTGTGCAGCTGTTCATATAATTTTTGAATTAGTTTCTGAAATGTAAACTGAAGCAGATAGTTTGTAAGGAGGGGTGTTGTTGTCCTCACAACATCTTCAAGTGCCAGAGTCTTTTTCCTAAAGGCATTTTGAATAGTGTGGAAGCAAGTTATCACAATGGGATGCATTTTGGAGTAAGGAAACCGAAATTGGTTTTCTTTGACAATCATGGAATACACAAACACTTAATAGAGAATAAAGTATTTTAAAATCCACATCTTTTTTCATAAAATCATTTGCTGCGTTGTTAGAATACAGCTTTTAACCCCATCCAGTTGACCCAAAAGTTTTCCCCTCTAACATCAGTCTGTGAAGTAGACTGGCGGTCCCCAGCCTTTTTCGCAATTAGGGAGCGGTTTTGTGGAAGACAAATTTTCCATGGACTGGGGGAGGGGAGGAGGGGCGTGCAACCTAGATTTCTCGCATGCAGAGTTTACAATAGTGTTCACACTCCTACGAGAATCTAATGCCTGATGATCTGAGATGGAGCTGAGGTGGAGATACTAGCGTTGGGGAGCGGCTGCAAATATAGATGAAGCTTCACTCACCCCACTGCTCACCTCCAACTGTACGGCACAGTTCCTAACAGTGTGTGGCCCAGGTGTTGGGGACCCTTGATGTGGACACTGAATACCTTTTCTTAGTCCAATGAAGTAAGGATGCAATGTGTGGTTCTTTGGATCAGGTTCAGGCAAACTGGTGTCCTCCAGATAAGAGGAACCACAACATTCCATGTGCTTCAGCCTGCTTGCCCAACGGCAAAGAGTTCTGGGAGCTGCAATCTACAAAGTTGCTTTACCACTGGATGTTGGGATGATAGGTTTGTTTAGTTCCCCACTCCAAGAGTGGATAGGATTCTGACAAGGGGAGGGGATGGGATCAGACATTGGATCCTGTGTTTGGCTCTAGATGCCTCTATGGGTGAGTATTTCTGAGCCCGGAAGCCTATGAAAGCTCTGGAACAAGGAGAGCTGGGGCTGGGCAGAACCCAAGGGGGAGAGATGGAAAATTCAAACAAACCCCAAATCCATCCCAGCCCCCTACCTTGCCCCCAAGCACTTTATGCCTATGATTGATTTTGCTAATTAGTTGCCTTGTTATATGGTGCTTTTTATATGTTTTTTTTATTGTGTAAATTGCTGGGAATATTATCTAGAATGCAGTTTGTACTGAGCACTCACATCTCTTTCGGTGGGCCCCAGAGAGGGCTTTGCTTAAAATTTGCATTTGATGAATTGATTGTTACTCAGTTGGGTCTTCCAAAATTGAACCGTTTATAAATTAGCAGTTCCTAACCAGCAGAAGGGTCCCAGGATTAAGTATAAATAGAGGGAATTTTCCCAAGCAAAATGCTTCCAAGGCAGCAATCCTGCCAATCATATTAGAAAATTTTTTGGGGTTGACACGGGTTCCTTTTTTTTTTGTCGTCGGTTTGAATTGATCATTTTCATAAATTACTTAACCACAAGGGTGTAAAATTGGCTACTAGAAGCAGCAAAACGTGAGCTTTCTGTGCACCTTTGCTATGATATAATGGTAATAATACATAATGGTCCCTGCCTGGGTCCATTATATAGTCCATCGGACTGGGGCATTATATGCGCTATGGGCCCCACCTCCTGGCTTTATTATTAACAGAGAGATGTCTTGTTTTGTATATACGCAAATTAAACATTTTAATGTTTTTTAGTGTTTTAAGGATAAATTTTTTTATTGATTTAAAATGTTTTTAAGATTTTAAATGTAATATATGCTTTTGAATTGTGAGCCACCCAGAGGCTTTTGCTGAGATGGGCGGCTATAGAAATTAATCAGTCAGTCAAACAAACAAATAAACATCTGGACTTTTGCAGCCCAGATCTGGTAGTTCAAGTTTACAAAAAGTAGAGCAGGTACTTC
Organism: Crotalus tigris; assembly: GCF_016545835.1. Taxonomy (NCBI): domain Eukaryota; kingdom Metazoa; phylum Chordata; class Lepidosauria; order Squamata; family Viperidae; genus Crotalus; species Crotalus tigris. Next base: position 586,285 of record NW_024097078.1, on the reverse strand, counting down.
TGCTCTTCCCTGAACACAGAGAAAAAAGATGGTGTAGTGTAGAGCATGTTATCAGTACCAGTACAAGCCTATCTATGTTTATTTAGAAAGAGTGTCTTAATGGAATTTACTCCCTAATAATTGTAGTCTGCATTATATTTTAAAATTTCAGATTGAGAAATAAACATGTATGTTTTGTTCTATCTACTGTTTGATCCTCTTACAGCCCAAGCCGCCCAACAAAGGAAAGTTGGAAAATATTACTACAAAACTTTTTCCACAAGCAGATAAGGTATTTATACATATTGTATAGATAGCTAATCGCTGTAAACCACGCAAATCATGAACATTACTGTTCTACTCTGATGCACATTAACATTGCTAATCTATTCATGTTTCTATTCTTGACTATCCTCAAAGAACTATCAATCAACAAGGTTCTTCCCATATTCTACCCTAACAACAATCTTGTAATGCAGGCAAGGATGGCTGGTGGTCACCCAGCAATTTGCTTACTAGCACCCTGGTGGTGCAGTGGTTAGAAAGCAGTAATGCAGGCTAATTCTGATGACTGCCAGCTGCCAGCAGTTTGGCAGTTTGATTGTCACCGGCTCAAGGTTGACAATCCTCCCGAGGTTGGTAAAATGAGGACCCAGATTTTTGGGGGCCATATGCTGACTTTGTAAACCACTTAGAGAGGGCTGTAAAGCACTATGAAGCAGAATATAAGTCTTTATTACTAATGCTATCTTCCTGGTGAAAGATGCCCTTACCCAATGGAAAACAATAGTAATGACTTTGATAAGATGCCCGCCCCCCAGCAAACATTTGTTCTTGAGAGAAAATTCAAAGTGGTTCCAGTGTTTACTTCCTTTGCTAAGTGATAAAATGTATTCACTTCACCTATACGGTAGAAAAGAAACTTCGAGCTCTGTATTGTATGTGTACTAATTCTACCACAGGGATCGGCAGGCCCATTTGTTGCGCCTAAAATGTGTTGTGCAGCCATTTAAGGAGTGCAAAACTCTTATTTACACATATGCACATTTTTCCATCTGCATTTTGCCTACCTATTTGAAATTATAGTCTTTATTCATACATATTGAACTTCTCTGTTATTAAAATATGAATTAAGGTGCAGGTTTGGACATTAGACTACTCATTGTTCAATTAGCAGTTGCCTGTGATTGCAACTGGGTCAGAACTTAATCAGTGTGAATTGTTGTAAAGAGAACTACCTACTTTATAGAACTGGTCCCATAAGATCTTTATATCTAGATTCAACACATTATATATTAAAAGAAAAGAATTATTCCCCCTCCCCTTTTTTGCTCACTAACCTGTGAAGCTCCTTTGCAAGACTTTGGAAAAAGATTTTACCAAGCATCACTGCCAGTTGAGAAATCCTGGTCTCTGTCTTTCAGATCAGCTGTAAACCACTGTGGCATCAGAACCTGCCTTCGTTCCATCTGCGGCGAGATCAGGATGCTCACGTTCCAGAGCAGTTCATGATAAAGAATGAGCTGTCACCAGGTAAGAATAAACCTGGATGTTTGGAGTGGAGGTGAAGTTATATAAAACCCAAAATTATTCATAAAATACCACTTATGGTTTCTTCTCTCTGTGAGGGAAGAGAAAAGTCTGGTTGAGCATTGAGGATTCACCTTTCTTCTCTTTTTTTTTCTTTCGTAGAGGAGAGAGTTACCATGTCTGGGCTGCAAACATCTGAATGGCCACCAGATGGGATGAAGGAGATGACTAATCTTTGCCGCCATCTAATGGTCATCTTATTTTTATGGCCCAAATATGATGGCCCTTCACGTTTCATGGATGAAAACTGAATTGGCTGGCTGGGCTTTGAAGGAATTGTGTGGTGATGAGGCAGAATAATTTGTGTAGGAAGGAATTGGACGAGGCACAACAAATGGCTGAGTTCTTAGGCAAATTTGCATGCCTTTCTTCTTTTCTCTTAGAATTGCCAATGAAAATTTGATAATTTAATCAAAGTAATTTAATTTACTTACCAGGACAACTGATGTTGCCAAGACCCGACAGTGAAAATCCAGAAATCTCACATGTTTGCGCAGGAGTGGTAATAGTATGTGTTGCAGTGAATGAAAGAGAGAAAGTTGTTTGTGGGTAAGAGAAAAAAAAGTGGGGAGGAGAAGGAGAATCAGTAAAGCAGTGTTTCCCAGTTTTGGAAATTTTAAGATGAGTAGACCCCAACCCCCAGAATGCTGAAGTCCTCACATTTTGAAGTTGCTAAGGTTGGGAATAAGTTTGCTGTAGACACATTTAACATTATTATTAACTGGAGATATATTTGCTTGTTAAAAAAAAGCCCTTCTCATTGTGCTCCTTTCTAACCCTAATATCCTGCTTGGGTGATAGAAAAAAAGGATCATCTTCTTCACATCACAGAGTTGTACTTCTGCCCCGAGGAGATTGCGACCTCTTGTATGATATTGATGGGAAGAGCTGTAAGAGAGATAAAAAAAAAAGAAAAAACATATTTGGACTCAGATATAAATGCTTGATGCCAAGTCTCTAGGATCTGAAAGGAGAGGCTTATTTCTGAGATCCTTACCTCATTATTTATTTGCTTGTTTACTTATTTATTTAAATAATATAAACAGTTGCCCAATTTAGACAATGTGACAGCTTACAAGAAGGCAATCCAATCCAAGCATTGATGGGCAATCTGGCTTACATTTGTATCCTCTCTTGATGGGATTGTGCTTATCCTGTACTCAGTTCCAGGTTTGTTGTAATAACCAAGTCTTAAAAGTCTTTCTAAAGGCCAGAAGATTTGGGGGTAATCAAATATGTGTGGGTGGGTTGGATGTTTCTGTATCTCTCTCTGTGTGTATGCAATTCTAAACGGTAGGTGTTCTGGATCATGTAACCCTGACTGGAGCATGTAGATCTGTATGTTAGAATGTTTGGCATTTATTGGGTTAAGCGCTGTCTCCTTAAGAGATGGCTTATGGGTAATGTAGTTTTAGCTAGTTAGGTATCCCATGGTAACAAGTATTTAGGAGGAGCCACTAAAGTTCATCACATGATATCATGGCCATGTGCCAGTTTGGAATGCCTTTGTCTGAGATAAGCATGGGACCACTGGAGGACTCAGATGGTCTCATTCCACGTTAGAAGTTGGTGTGGAGGAAGTATTAATTTCTTAATCCCAGATCATACAGATAACTCAATAAGAATGATTATAAAACAGACATTTTATTCAGAAATACTTGCAGTTATGGTTGTTGCTTCTGGATAATATACATCTGTTCATCCTTATAGGTAAGAAATTAATACTTCCTCCACACCAACTTCTAATGTGGAATGAGACCATTTGAGTCCTCCGGTGGTCCCATGCTTATCTCAGACAAAGGCATTCCAAACTGGCACATGGCCAGGATATCCTGTGATGAACTTTAATGGCTCCTCCTACATACTTGTTAACATGGGATAGCTAACTAGCTAAAACTACATTACCCATAAGCCATCACTTAAGGAGACAGCGCTTAACCCAATAAATGCCAAACATTCTACCATACAAATCTACATGCTCTAGTCAGGGTTACATAATCCAGAATAGTAGGTGTTGCTGCTTCAGGAAAGACATGCCTTCTGGATCCCATCAGACATCACTCTTAATGAAGGACTGATCCTGTGAGTGGGATGAGTAGCTGCTTTGAGGACAGGCAGTTTAGGGGCTGCAACCATTTCTGCACAACTGGGCAAAGGCAAGGCTCTGTTTTTACTGATTTCTCCATCTCTGCCCTCCTCCTTTCCTGGTTCATTGTTATTCTGGCTACTCCCCAATCCTCCCTCCTCTGACTACAAAAAAATGAAGTCCTCCTCCTTTGCAATCTGATAGGTCCTTTTCTCTGCTACCAGCAACATTGTTCCTTCCTCTGATGGAGGAATGGATTTAGTTTCTCTTAAGGGGCCAGGGCTTAGGATATCACATGAGTGGAGGTTCCTGGTAGGCAGCTAAGGCTTTCAGAGCTCTTGTTGTTTGTGCATTTAAAGAAGTTGTACATCTACACCTTGAACTTGTTGATGCAGTTGACAACAGCAGACAATTCAGAAAGATGATGGACTACTCTACCTTCTATTCAAAGAAGATGGAATTGGTTGTACAATTTGATAGCTATATTGCATGTCTGAGCCTGTGCCAACCAACCCCCCATAAAATCTCTCATTTTTCCTCTATAAGGAGAATATTTGTCTCAAAGACCCAAGAAACGCAAGGTAGAAGAGATTCCAGAGACTGATCATGGGGCTGGACCATCAAGTTCAAAAACAAGACCTGACGTTAAAAAAGATCGGGAAAATTTCAGAAGCGCACTAGTTAATATCATCATGTACGTTCTTTTGCGTTATAAGATTACAAAGCTGCTTTCCTTCCTAATTGTGATACATAATTATTTTTAAAGCTTCAGTAATATTCTCTTGGTTTCTGAAAGAAGTCTGAATTAAGATCAGTTTGCAGACTGTTGACTGAAGGTGGATGATAACAAATTGTGTTTGTTTTGTAGGCAACCAGAATCCATTTCAATAGAAGAAGCAAAACCTGGCACGTCTGAGGCCGCAGCTGCAATAGAAAAAGATATTTTGGTAAATCAGGTCATGATTTCTTGATGGAAAGATAGGGAGGGTTGGAACAAACATCCGGTTTAAACAGAGGCAGAATGGAAAGTCAGGTTCACTATTCTCATGTATCTGATAATTGTGTGCATAATTGACATTCACAAATGTTTCCATTCTTTGGGTTCCAAATCTGCATCATTAAAACCAGACATAATGTGGAATTCAAATGGAACTCACCCTCATATGCCACTGCTGTGCTTTTCTAATTGTGCAGAAATATTACTATTACATTCGCCATGGAATAGATACAGAACATGTGGCCCCAATGGACGACTCATGGCTGGAAAATGTCTTAGCTCTAGTACCCAAACATTTGAAAGTACTCAGTGAAAGTATCTACACACTCTCAGATGAAATGAGAGAGGACTATCTTCTTAGTGTAAAGAAAGCAATAGGTATGGAAATAATAATTTATTTGTTATTAACTGAATCAGAAATGCAGGCATGGTATTATACTTTTTTTTTTTTTACCCAGTTAATTTCATACAATATTCTGGAGACCCCTATACTTTCTCAGCAGCATCAATTAAAATATGATGGACCAACATTCCAGAAAAGCTTTTCACTTTTGGTTTCCACCAGCTTCAAACTATTACTGACCACCCCATGTAATGGCAAAGCATTGGAGGATTAGGATGCTAATTTGCCGGGAAATGCCATTTACCCAGAATTTATACCCAGGATCTTTTCTTACATAAATTTTCTTTGGCATCTTACAGAATTCCTCTTCCTTATAATGGCTTTGGAAATGGATTCCTTCCTCAAGATTGGAAGTTTGAAAAAAAAAATAACTATTTTAGCCTATAGGACGATAACTCTGAGTAGAGTTATCTGTACCTCTAAATGGATATTATTGTTGGTAAAGATGTCTTGGAAGCAGGCATATATTCAGTTAAAATACATAAACAAACAGGTTTTCTTTGGAAAAACTTTGTGAACTTAACTTTTATTTCTTTGTTGGCAATTCTTACCACTTATTAGGGCACTGTAAAACTTATTTCTAAGTAAGCATCAACAGATTGCAGTGTTAGTATTTTTTTTAACTAACGGATTTTATTTTATTTTATTATTATTTTATTTTATTTTATTTTATTTTGCTACTTCAGCCCTTTTTGTAGCTACTTCTGCAAAACATTCAGAAATAAACTGTTTTTTTGTGTCACATGTTTTCAGCTTTTCCTACATAACACCTTTGAAGTCTTTAAAAATAATTGGTTCAATTCCTTTGGCTGTTTTTATGCTCTGCTGAGCTCATTTGTGTTCTGGTCTGTTTCTTTTAATACCTTTTTTTAGTTGACTTTGTTTTAAGAGATCCCAGGGAAAAGGAGGAAGCCAAGAAGCAAGTTCTTCCACCTCATCGTCAAGAGTAAGAAAATGCTATTTCAACATCTTAGTCTGCAAAGTATTGTATCACAGGCAAAATACTTGAAGCAGTTGGGTAAGAACGCACTCTTCTGCATAACTAGAATAGGCCCCAGTGAATGCTGCATGTCTTCCTTCCATGTCATCATGCATAGGACAGCCTTTTAAAATCCTTCCTTCTATGAGGGAGATGGTTGGTCCAGAAATTTGAAAAATAAATAAGTAAAAATATATACATAAAATAAAAATAAGTTTTTGTTCACTTGATTCACAGCTGCCTATTCTACTTATTAGGAGATTGCGAAAATCTCCAGTGGAATCTTTTTCCATCCGCCTACTTCCAATTGTTTAATCAGAGGTGTGAAGTTGAATCTGGGGGTCTTTGTTTTACATGCGTAACATGTACTGGCATATCCTCGGTCAGCAGACAGAAATATGGTGAGGTTAAAAACTCGATTTCTGAACAATTTAAGGAAGATTGCTGAATCAAAAGATGGTACTGTTGATTAGAAAAAAATATGACAGGTTATATTAGACCAAATATTTGTCTGATGGCAATAACAACACTGTAACCTGTTCTAATCAACAAACAGTCGAAAATAGTAAACCTGGAACTGCAGTGAGCCTAGTGCTTAACTATTGTTATCACTAAAGGCTTAAAGTCCCAATGCAATTACACTTCCATCCAAGTTTACTAAGGACACTGTCCTTCTCTGAAGTCTCACCGACTTACTAAGTTCAGAGAATCTGTAGACTTTGATGTTATAAAAGAGAACACAAGGCCGTGCCAGGGCAATGTAATTTTCTCCTCTAAGGAATCTTAGACTCATGCTGCAGTGCTCATGTAAGATATATGAATTCCTATTCTAATTCCAGATTGAGTAACACTTTAGTGACTCATACTAAATGCCAATTAAGTCTAGATGCCAATTAACCTTTGATTCATGTATTTGTAAACAACATATTCATAAGGCAAAAGTATATAGTTCAGATTTTTTAAGAAGCAAGTAGCTTTTACCCAGAACTCAGAATGCTATATGCTTAATTACAATGTTTTAAGAATCTATTAAAAAATTCCTTCCTTCCCTCCTTCCTTCCTTCCTTCCTTCCTTCCTTCCTTCCTTCCTTCCTTCCTTCCTTCCTTCCTTCCTTCCTTCCTTCCTTCCTTCCTTCCCTCCCTCCCTCCCTCCCTCCCTCCCTCCCTCCCTCCCTGCTGTTTTTTTCCAAAAATGGCAAAAAAATACCATCCCTTTAGTTAATTTTGTATTGAATACTATAAGGATTGTTGTTGCAAAATGAAACAAAATAGAGATACTATGTTGGTTGAAGTTGAAATCAGGGCATGTTAAGTCAAGTATACTTTTAACTTTTAACTGTATATCACCGAGTGTCTCTCTGTGGGATGGGTCTAATTTGACAAATATAATAACCTAAATATGTATACAATAAGAGAACAGAATCATAAACCTTTGAGAATTCTAGTTTGCTTTTATTAACAGCAACAGATTTTTTTTTTCAAGAAAACAAACTGGCAGTTATATATTTTATGATGTGAGTAATAATACATGAAAAGGGCTTTCCCCTTTTCATGTATTATTACACACCAGGCAGCCCATTATCTTCTTTTCCTTGCTTTTTCAGAAACTTTCAGGCATGTGGAACTCATCTGTTGGGTGTCTTTATGGGAGACAATCCAGCAATCCAAAATGAATAGCCAGAATATATAGAGGCATTACCAACAGGATTTTCCATCAGTGCTTCTCCCCTAGCATGTCTCTTTGCTGGGATGAAGGCTTAGGTTTTGTGGTACTAAGTTGGGTGTAGATATTTCCCTTGTTATTTCCCTTATTATCAACCAGACTCCCCACTGACTATTTTTAAACTATGATTTTAAGGAAATCAACATACTGGTGAGTTGGAAAGCAATCATTTATTTGCTGGATCGCACAATGTCCCACTGTGATGGTGGAAACTATTTTGGGAATCTAAATTGTTTTCTAATCAATGGATGGTTTTTGACTAGCCATGTCCACTCTTGCAAATATTTCATAAGAAGGTAGATTATGAGGCAGCCATTTTGGTAGTGTATTACCAGATGTCCTCAAGTTATCAAATGTTCTTCTGTTCCAAGAGTTTGCTTGCTCTAATCTTGATTATAGAGAAAGCCCAATATAAAAACCTCTAATTGGATTCAAATCAGATCCATGGAAACAGCATGACTGGTGCTTGAGTTGCTTTTCTTTTCCTTAGTCTTAATGTTAGACAATTATGTATGAAGATGGTGAATGAGTTGCAACTTATTGTAATCCTAAATTGATTTTACAATTATATATTGGATTGCTAATTGAATTTTGTTTGAGGCCGTTGATTATTAGTAGTTAAGTCTATTAATGGGTAAGTATGATGTTCTTTTGAGAAGTTTCCTTCAGAGTCATGATGGGAAAGCGGCATATAAATAAATGAAGGTAATCATTGAGTAGGCTATAAGCAGAGAGAAAATGTAAAAAGTTCAGTTGAATTCTACAGGAAACCTTTACATTGTTGAGCAGCTTTCCTCAATCTGGCACTTTTCAAATATCTGAAGTCTCTGGATGGTCATTGCTGAAAAACCTAGGGTGAAAACTGCCCAACTTCGTGATTTCACATATAGGAAAGCTGTTGTACAGTCTGCAACATGCATATAAGGAGATGGGATTGTGTATATCATGCCTCTGATTAACATGTTTCCATGACTTGTTTTGTGTAACTATCATACCAAGTGTGATCCAAGACGGATTTTGACTTAAAAAGGAATTTCAACAATCTCCTTTCCTTATATTTGTTGTGGTTAGAATAGCCTGTTCAATTTCTAACAAGATAATGCATTGGCTTTACTTGAAATTTAAAACTCACCAATATAGAATAGATCCTTTGACACTGCAATTGTCTTCTAGGATTATAGTACTGATTTTTATTTTGTTTTCTTTTTCTTTAGAATGGAAGTAGTGCCAAAACCCTGGAATAAGTCCTACATTGCAGCTCGCAATTACATAAAAGAAAATTTGTACGCAGTGAATCCCACAATGATGGCTGTTCTAGATCTTTGGCAAACAACTTTTAAGTAAGCAATATTTTCAATGTATAAGCAGGGCACCTTCACAGGTATTAAATTTGGCTACCAGAATTCTGGCAGTTAAAGTGCAGTTATGTGGCAGATAATCAGATGAGAAGAAGCTGGTATGGGTTTTATGTTTCATCAGTGAAAGTGAAGAATATATACATGCAATTTATCCAGGGGTGGAATTCAGCCAGTTCGCACCAGTTCGGTAGAACTGGTAGCTAATTTTTTGTTGTCCAGGCCCAGAATGGACTTCCGGAAGTGGCATCCACACAGAGAACTGGTTGTTCACATATTTGAATCCCACCACTGAATTTATCCTATCCATTTATGCATGGAAATACATTTGGGCAGGTTTCCTTCCTTCCTTCCTTCCTTCCTTCCTTCCTTCCTTCCTTCCTTCCTTCCTTCCTTCCTTCCTTCCTTCCTACCTACCTACCTACCTACCTACCTACCTACCTACCTACCTACCTATCAACTTTTATTTGAAGCTTTTTGCCTGCCTCATTAAGTTTTAACCCAGAACAAGCCCACTGTAGTAGTGACATCCACAGCAGGGGAAATTATGTATAATATGATTTCATCAAAAAAATGGAATGACCTACATACTTGCATCAAATATCACAATGCAAGCACATAATTCAGTCACTTGTGTGATGGCCTCACAATGCATATGATATAATTTGGATATCATTATAGCTATTAAGGATGTCTATGGAATGCAGTCCTTAGGACTAACAGCATTGAATTGTTTATTGTGAGCTGCCCAGAGTTGATTGGAGTCAGGCATCCAAACTGAATTAACCAATTTACTACATAGAACTGATTCATGATCATACTTGGGAGGTAGCACAAAGCCATAATTTGATTTATTTGGTTTTGGGTTAATGCAGTGTATAAACTCAACCACTGCAGTTTGTAAGACATAACTTATGGTTTAGTGTAAAGAGAGCAGAGTTGGGGACCCCTTCTCTAGTCCATCCCATGGCTGCATGCTCCTCTTTGTGTTCTAGGAAGGTTGCAGTGCCATGTTTTCACGTGGAAGGCCAAAAGAGAGTGGGTCTTCTCACATTCAATATTCAGTCTCCTTTATCAGAAGCCGAGCCATGTTCTCTAGAGTCAAATTCTGAGTTACAGTTCTCATGATCAATAGGCAGTTTCTGGGATTTATTGGACCTATTTGCTCAGCACGCCTCTGTTAATAGAAGGGATTGGAGTTTAATGATGGGCCATGCAAGCAATTTGCTTAATTTGTACACCAACGTCTGCATTTCATCTTCAGAATTCCTTGGTAGAAATGTGAATGGTACTATACATACATACATACATACATACATACATACATACACACATATATATTTGTTTTCTGAGGTTTTCGCGGGTGTTCGTATGTAGGTCTTTGGTTATTCGGGTTTTCTCCCGCGTAAAATTGGAAGTGTCTTGGCAACGTTTCGACGAAGTCCCATTCGTCATCTTCAGGCTGGTGTTTTCAGCTTCGTGCTTCGAGGAGCAATGTGTGGTCTTAGCTGTTTCTTCCTTTTAACTGCCAGTGAGAGTATGAACTGATTGGGTGGGAGCTTGGCTGTGTTCTGATTGGGTGGAGGTGTGTTCTGATTGGTTAGGGGTTTGGCTGTGCTCTGATTGGATGGGGGGTTGGCTGTGCTCTGATTGGATGGGGGGTTGGCTGTGTTTTGATTGGATGGGGGAGTGTTCTGTTTGGGTGGGGGCTTTGTTGTGCTCAGGTTAGTCTGAGTTGCAGGGGAGTTTAAGATGGTGGGCTGCCTTGCTATTTTTTGGCTTCGCGTTCATGGTTGTGCCTCATCTTCATGGTGGGTGTCAGTTTGCTTCATGTATGGATTGGAGGGGTTTAAAGTGGCTAATGATGCACCTGTGGTCTGGCTTCTGGTTTGTGGTCATGCCTCATCATTGGTGTGGCTTTGGGTTTGCTTTTTGCGTGGATGTGTGGTGGTGACATCCTGTGTGGTTTTAGTGAGTGTGAGTCTGGTGTCATTCTTTGTGTTAGGGAGTCGTTTGTCAATAAGGGCAGGTTTCCAAATGGCTGGTGGGCGGGAGATATCATCTCATTTGTTCATGCTGTGTAGGCGTTTTTCTATCTCGATGGCTTCTCTGATTATTCTGTTATTAAAATGTTCAGTTTGGGCGATAGTTCTGGTATTTTTAAAGTCAATTTCATGTCCTGTGGCTTTAAGGTGTTGGACCAGGGAAGATGTTGGTTCCTCTTTTTTGACTGAGTTCTTATGTTCTTCAATGCGTGCACTTATTCTTCTGTTGGTTTGTCCGATGTGTGTGTTGGGACAAGCGGTGCATGGGATTTCATATACTCCTTGATTTTCTAATTCAATTTTATCTTTGGGGTTTCTTAGAATGGTGGATATTTTTCTGTTTGTGCAGAATGCGGTTTTGATGTTGTGTTTATGGAGTATCTTGCTGATTCTGTCTGTGGTGCCTTTTATGTAAGGGGGGAGGGCTTTGCTGTTTTCTTGTTCTCTGTCTTGGATTTTAGTGGGGGTTTCTAACATACAAACACCCGCGAAAACCTCAGAAAACACACACACACACGCCCCACATATATATATATATATATATATATATATATATATATATATATATATATATTTTCTGAGGTTTTCGTGGGTGTTTGTATGTAGGTGTCTTGGCGACGTTTTGACGAAGTCCCATTCGTCATCTTCAGGCTGGTGTTTTCGGCTTTGTGCTTCGAGGAGCAATGTATATATATTGCAGGGAATCATTTAAACATTATCAAGTTAAACGTCCATTTTAAGTCTTCCATTCTGCAAAGAATTTCAATTTGCTACTCATTTGGAAGCAGGGTGCAAGAATTCTTCAGTGAATCTTCTTTAGGGAAGTTCCTCAGTCAGAAACCTTTTGAAGGCTCTTTGAGGTTTTACTCCCTTCTTTGTTTCAAGGACAACTTTATCTGGCTCCAAGCTCTTATTAGAGGGTTTTTTTTTTTTTACTACTTTGAAAATGACTGAATTGGAATGAAGCCATCTGCTTGATTCTGGCAAAAGAAAACTAATACCGGAGTCTTAGAAGACATGGCTTAGATAAATTTGAAAAAATGCCAGATATCTTTAGATGCATTAAAGGAGTAGTTGAGCAATTAAAGTGTAACAAAATTTGATTGCTGTTACACACCCTTGGAAGTCATTCTGCATCAAATACATTGAGGGGGCACTTGATAGTGTAACAACCAGTGGGGAGAAAAAAATTGCTTAATGTAAAAACCATTTTTCTTTCATGAACAAAGTTAACAAGGAGCATAACTACAGGCACAACATACGGCTTGCTTCAAAATAGTTGGGGAACTTCTCTCTGCTTGGACAAAATATCTAGTTGTCAGCTTCTTTATCATCACACATATTGACATTTTACTTGTAACGGTACCTTTATTGCCCCTCCATTCTGTTTCTTATGATAGCAGTTTAACAAATGTTGGAGCTTGTTTAATGCTTAAGTGATAGCACAATGCTTAATTTGGAAAATTAAGGTCATAGTTTCAGCAGTTAAAAGGCATTGGATTCCATAAAATTGGCAGAAAATATTTCAATCAAAGATCTCTTGGAAATTACTGGAGGAACTGATCTGTCTCCTGTTGCACTAGCATTAGTGATGGCTACTTCTCTGAAAATATTTTACCAACTATGGAAGAAAAGATTTTGTACCTCTTGGACTAACATTTATAAAGTTACAGTAACTATTTTCCTGTGCTATAGTGTTACATTCCCTAGTGCAGGGGTAGGCAACCTTGACTCTTTTATGACTCATGGATTTCAACTCCCAGAATTCCTGAGCCAGCATGGCTCAGCTTGGAAACCTCTCCCTTTCCCCTCAGCATGGCTAGCTCAGGAATTCTGGGAGTTGAAGTCCACGAGTTATAAAAGAGCCAAGGTTGTCTATCCCTGCCCTAGTGTGTCTTCTCTTTGCATCTGGGCAATTCTCCTTGCGGGCTCAGGATATCTAGCACCTCTAATGAGGAATCTTTAGCCCAATTGATTTTTGTAGATAATTTTGTAAAAGGGTATGAAGTAGTATGTTAGACAACTCTTAAAGGGCAGATGAGAAGAATTTATTTTTCCTACTAGCAAACCCATCCCAGAAGTCTCCAGAAGGATGACTTGGAAGTTCTTGGTATAACTTAAGTTCTTGGTATAATTCTGCATTTTATTTGTGAATATAAATTTGATTGGATATATGAAATTGTATCACAATGCAGTATATCAATATTTTGATTATTCTTAGTGTTTCTCCATGTATGTATGCATGTGTATTTAAGTGCATAATATTTTAAAGAACTTTTGGCCTTTAAATCAGCTAAAGTAGAATGAAGCTGTCAGTCTTTAAACATTTTGGAGGTTGTAATTTCAGATATGTAGGGAGGAATATGTTTTGTAATTTTTTTTAATCACAGCAGTTTTTCTTGCTCTTTTCCATGCTGCTTTTCTGTCTACACATCCAATTTTTGATTTGCATTTTACAGGAGTAATGATGCTGAGATTTCTCTTCCATGGGGCTTTCAAAAAGATTGGAATCTTTTTTGAGGTTCATAGTATTTGTAAATAATAAACTAATATCTGGACCCCCTACTTTGAGCAGTGACTATTTCAGCTAGTAATTTCGATATTAGCATGGCTCCATTTCAAACACACATTTACAAGTTAAAGTAAGCAGTTCCGAAAAATATTGCAGACATTGCCATTTCTGCTTTTCCTTTCCTTGCAAAAGAAGCAATCACAAAACCATTGCAACGAGAAGTGGTCAAATTACATTATTTTGGCTGTTCGTGTCATGGTTTGAATAAATGAATTGCTAACTTTGGCGATGGCCTGCTGCTGAGGCCTGAATCCCATTCCTTAGAGAGAAAGTGGTGTTATGGCTTATTCCAGAGAGGTGTTAGAAAGGGAAGCAGATACTCTAAAGTTGACAGATTTGGAGGGATGAGAAAGGAGGTGTTATTCTATGTATAATAAAGTTACAGGATCAGAATGTCGAAACACCAATGGTTTTCTTAAAAGTTTGAAAACTGCACTACATCCTACCCGTTTTCATACCATTTGCTCCATTTCCAAGGAAAAGAAGATCTACTAAAGAGAACTGTAGGCAGTATCATAATAAATTGCAATGATACCAAACTAATTTGATTGAGTGCTATGTCACTATACAAATACCTATCTGGGGGATTCCCAGACATGCAATTGAGGGAATTTCTAAGGGGACAAATTTCGATAAAATCTCGTATAAAGAATTGTTAATTTGGTCTGGTTCGAATTGGCATTTGAAATCCCTAGATGTATTAAGGCAAGAAAATACTCTACAGTCATGGTTTCAATACTTACAAATAATGGATAGATGGACTGTAGATAAGAAAGAGGGAATAACATTAGAAGATAAACAATTGGTTATTCAGATTAAAAATCAGAGTCAGGCCCATATAAAAAGAATTTACAATGTTTTATTAGAGTTAGACTCGGAAACAGAATTGGTTAAAGACTATATGATTAAATGGGCTCAAAATATACAGGAACCGATTTCATTGGATTTATGGGAGACAATTTGGACTAGAAATGTTAAATTTACACAAGCTCAAAATTTGAGAGAAAATTTTTATAAAATGTTTTACAGATGGCATTTAGATCCTAAAAAATTATCTTGTATGTATCCTAACATACAGCCCAAATGTTGGAGATGTGGCAATAAAGATGCGACATATTTTCATATTTGGTGGAATTGTAAAAAGGTAAAGGCATTTTGGATTATGATTTAGTGGAACATTCAAAAGATTTTTAGAAGGAAGATAAAGTTTACTCCTCAACTATTTTATTGGGTATCTTTGTGGATTTAAATGATAAAGAAACTATTTTGATGTTGAATTTATTAACTGCCGCAAGGTTATTAATAGGTTTATATTGGAAGAAAGATTCTTTGTCTACTTTAGAAGAATGGGTATTTAAAGTATCTAGTTTTGCAGAGATGGCAAAAATTTCTGCCTATTTAAAGGATCATACACAAGAAAGATATATCACTGTATGGAGAAGATGGATAGATTATATTCGGAAAAGTATGGAACTAAAAAGTTTCACTTATTTTATGAATGAATATTATAGTAAATATTACAGAGAATCGTCTTATAGGCTATTGGAGTTAAAGGTTAAGTATGATATTTTTTTTCCTTTTTTATTATTATTATTTTTTTTCTTTTTTTTCTTTTTCTTTTCTTTTT
Source organism: Crotalus tigris (assembly GCF_016545835.1). Classification (NCBI taxonomy): domain Eukaryota; kingdom Metazoa; phylum Chordata; class Lepidosauria; order Squamata; family Viperidae; genus Crotalus; species Crotalus tigris. Next base: position 570,929 of record NW_024097078.1, on the reverse strand, counting down.
TCTTATTATTATAAATCCTTTTAATTATTAACCCTGTATTCTGCTCTGGGAAGTGAAGGGAGGGGGGTTGGGGGTGGGAGGGAGGGAGGAAATGTGGGGGGGTAAGTGTAATATAGATAATGGTTGCTTATAGGGGTGCGGCCTGGGCACTCCCCTTATGCTGCGTTCATGGGTTTGATAGGGATGAGAGGTGGGCAAGTGTAGAGAGGAGGTAGGGTAGTGAGAGGAGAAGGGGAGGGGAAGAGAGTAGGATGGGAGGTGAGAAAGAGGAGGGAAGTAGGGAATGTTTTAAGAGAGGGTGGACGCGGCCTGGGGGGAGTGCGCAGGTCGTAATAATGTTTATTTTATCTTAAAATTGTATTGTATACTTTTTTTTATAATGTTTATATGGAAAAAATAAAAAACTTTCATTAAAAAAAAAAGACAACTGTAGGCAGCATCATAATAAATTGTGATGATACCAAACTAATTTGATTGGGTGCTATGTCGTTATACAAATGTGGTTGCAATTTGGGTCATAAATTCGGATACAATGCCATAAGTCATGGCATTTGTGTGATGTTGCTATCATCACTTGTGCTGCCATTTGCTCTGCTGTGTTCCTGTTACAATAGTCCTAGCTATCTTTCTAATGGAGAGAAGGGAACAATTACTTTTCAATTGGTCCAACTCTGTAGATGTTGTATGGAAATCAAAGAAGTAAGTGGATGGGCTTCAAGAATGAAATTATTCTCGTAGAGGAATAATTGGAACAGTCTGTACTTTGCAATGTTATGCACCAGGTCAAGTAGCCAAGTTCCATTTTCTTCACGGTTCCTGAAGCAGTGCACCCCGAGGGGCATTTCTTTTTGTCTCATCTTGTGATTCACTCTGAAGAGGCCTTAAGGCCTGCCTAGGATCCCTGAAATATTATTGGGAATTCTTTGCGATGGAGATATACTTTTCTACTTCCATTTGGAAGCATAGAAGATTTAATCACACGTCTCGTTTGATAGTTTGTGCTTTCAAATGAGCAAGAAAAATACATTCCATCTCCTTCACAGAGCCAGTTTCTCATTTAAGACTGGCATTTGATGGTGATGAACCAAAGCATGTTTTGAAATAGTAGAGGCTGTTTTGGTAATAACAGCTTACTTTCTTGGAAGAGGAATATAAATTTAGAAAAGCATTGTTTATTAGGTAGTAATCTGTAATGCTGGTGAATACAGGACATGGCTTGTTCTTACTCTCTTGCCTTTTTTTTTTTTTGGTGTGTGTGTGTGCCTTCAGTGTTGATTCCTGGTAGCCATTTCCAAGATTCATTGATATTGGATTAAAATGAAGATGATCCTTTTATTTTATATCTGTCCTTTGAGCTTTTTGGGGATAATCTTTATCCAGTTAGAGAAACTGCTGCTTATAAATAGTTGCACAAAGACCTTGTACTGGAAATATAAACGACAGCTATTTGTTTATTATGAGGATTTTATTTTTCAACTTCAGAGTGTGCTACGGTTCTTTATCATTGCATGACAGCAGAATGGGGAGACATTTAGTACACTATGCTCTGAATGGACAAAATTAGAAAGTCAAAACAAAACACTATATATTAACTCCACATGCATCCTCTCTATAGCTATCAGGAAGAAGTAGAATTACTTGAAATAATGTAAATACTGGAAATATATCAATACTTTGGGACATATTGATAAACAAAGACTTTGCCACTGTTTATTAACAATAATGATAGTTTCAAACTTTCTGAAAGCTTTTCTACTTTCTGGCAATACTGTATTTATAGTTTAGGCATTGTCTGAGGGTAATGTTTTTTCCCCCAAAATGTTCTAGCCAAGTTAAAGATTCCTGAGGAGTTTGGATTCCTACACAGGATTTAGTTATGTTAAACTGAACTGGTTCTTATATTAAATAAGTTGTGGATTAAGAGGGCAGCTGAATTAGAGGATCTATTAACTACCTGAGGGTGAAAGAGCAGCCTCATCCCAATCAATCAAACCACTGGATCCATGAATACATTCCATTGATTGAGCGCAGTGTAGCATCCTATAGAGTAACAAATGGTGGTAACGCTCTAGAAGATGAAGTGACTTCTGAAATATGTTATGGTCCTATCCAAAAGTTATTGCTGTTGACACAAAGTGAAGAAATATATCTGTGAAAAATACTAGCACTAAATTTTTTCTGCTTCTGAAATGCAAAGAGTGACTGAGGTAGCCCAGAATAACAACACATATTGTGTTCCAACTCTAAGTCTGCTATTGTGCTACAATGTTGATCTAAGAATGGAAGATCACGTGGAGTTGGCAGCGAAAGAGATAATAACATCAAACAGATGAAAGGCAAAGACAGGCTAGGACACAGGTCGGCAACCTGCGGCTCCGGAGCCGCATGTGGCTCTTTGAGCCTTCCCCTGTGGCTCCCAGCCTCCTCTGCCTTTGCAGAGAGAGACAGAGAGGCAATTGCGTTTCCCTGCTTTTCTCTCTCTCTCTCTCTCTCTCTCTCTCTCTCTCTCTCTCTCTCTCTGTGTGTGTTAAAGAGAGTGCACTCACAGTGTTCTCCGAGGAGCTGAAAAACTTACTGGGCGGAGCTCCTCCCTTTGCTGCGTCTCTGCAGGAAGCAGGAAGCAGGAAGGGCAGGAGAGAGCTAGCTAGCCCAGCTAGGCTGACTCAGGAATTCTGAGAGTTGAAGTCCATGAGTCATAAAAGAGACGAGGTTGCCTACCCCTGAGCTTGTTGAACAACAGCTTGAAGCTTGCCAGGTGAGCAGCAGATAGGAGGGGGGGGGAGAAAGAGAGAGAGAAAGAGAGAGGGAGGGAGAGAGAGAGAGAGAGAGAGAGAGAGAGAGAGAGAGAGAGAGAGAGAGAGTGGGGGAAGAGGAGTGGCAGACCAAGGGCAGATAGAGAGGGAGGGAGGAAGAGAGACAGAGAGAGAGAGACACTTTTGACATCTAAAATGAAGATAACACTGCATATATCCTTTTTTTACCTGTGTGTGTATGTAATTTTATTCTCTTAAAGCATTCTCTTGGTGATCATTGTTTTAATAGTATGGATATTCCCAAGAGTCATATTTTTACTTTTATTTTTAATGTGTGTGTGTGTATGTATGTGTGTGTGTGTGTATATACACACACAACCACACACACACCTATAATAAAGGTAAAAAAGGATATATGCAGTGTTATCTTCATTTTAGATATCAAAAGGGTTTTGCGGCTCCCGGTGTTTTGTTTTTGGTGGGAAACGGGTCCAAGTGGCTCTTTGAGTGTTTTGGGTTGCCTACCCCTGGGCTAGGAAAAAGCAAAACAAGACCTATTGGATATTCACATTTGAACTAGGAGGGGATATAACAGAGAGGAACAGAGATCACTTTGTCTTTTTCTTTCCCTTCTTTTTCTTTTTTAAATTTCAGCTTGACTGTTGATTCTTTGTTTTGTAAAACTGTATGTGTGGCTGAGGTTTACACCAGTGGCATCTAGTTGTTAATAAGCGGGCTGCAACTGAGACCCAAACAAAGGTTACTTTAGAGAGGTGTAGAAGTACTATGTATTCTGCTTGGTATTATTTCTTCCTATAGTAAAAGCCCCTTTATGGATTACTGCCTTGTCGTGGAGAAGGGGCTTGTATAACTCAATGAAGCTATAAGCTATGCTGTGCAGGGCCACCCAAGATGGACAGGTCATAGCAGAGAGTTCTGACAAAATGTGATCCACTGGAGAAGGAAATGGCAAACCACTCCAGTATCTTTGCCATGAAGACCCCATGGACAGTACTAAAAGGCAAAAAGATATGACGCTGGAAAATGAGCCCCTCAGGTCGGAAGGTGTCCAATATGCTACTGGGGAAGAGCAGAGGGCTAGTACTAGTAGCACCAGAAACAATGAAGCGACTGGGCCAAAGCTGAAAGGACGCTCAGCTGTGGATATATCTGGTGGTGAAAGGAAAGTCCGATGCTGTAAAGATTTTTTATCCATAGGAACCTGGAATGTAAGATCCATGAATTAAGGCAAGCTAGACGTAGTCAAAAAAGAGATGACAAGACTGAACATCGACATCTTAGGAATCAGCAAACTAAAATGGACAGGAATGGGTGAATTTAACTCAGATGACCATCAGGTATACTACTGTGGGCAAGAATCCCTCGAAGAAATGGAGTAGCCTTCATAGTCAATAAAAGAATAGGAAAAGCAATACTGGGATACAATCCCCAAAATGACAGAATGATCTCAATTCGAATCCAAGGCAAACCATTCAATATCACAATAGTCCAAATCTATGCCCCAACCACTGGTGCTGAAGAGGATGAAATTGACCGGTTCTATGAAGCCCTACAGCACCTTATAGAATTAACACCAAAAAATGATGTCCTTATCATCATGGGGGATTGGAATGCTTATGGTAGGAAGCCAAAAGATAACCGGAATAACAGGCAAGTTTGGCCTTGGAGTACAAAATGAAGCAGGGCACAGGCTGATAGAATTTTGTCAAGAGAATACGATGGCCATAACAAACACTTTTTTCCAACAACCCAAGAGACGGCTCTATACATGGACATCACCAGATGGTCAACATAGAAATCAGATTGACTATGTGCTCTGCAGCCAAAAATGGAGAAGCTGTATACAGTCAGTAAAAACAAGACCAGGAGCTGACTGTGGCTCAGATCATGAGCTTCTCGTTGCAAAATTTAGGCTTAAATTGAAAAAAGTAGGGAAAAGCACTAGGCCACTCAGGTATGAACTAAATCATATTCCTGATGAATATACAGTAGAGGTGACAAATAGATTTAAGGAATTAGATCTGATAGACAGAGTGCCTGAAGAACTATGGATGGAAGTTCGCAACATTGTACAAGAGGTAGCAACTAAAACCATCCCAAAGAAAAAGAAATGCAAGAAAGCAAAATGGCTGTCTGAGGAAGCTTTGCAAATAGCTGAGGAAAGAAGGGAAGCGAAAGGCAAAGGAGAAAGAGAAAGATACACCCAATTGAATGCAGAATTCCAGAGAGTAGCTAGAAGAGATAAGAATGCCTTCTTAAATGAACAGTGCAAAGAAATAGAAGAAAACAACAGAATAGGGAGGACCAGAGATCTCTTCAAGAAAATTGGAGATATGAAGGGAACGTTTCATGCAAAGATGGGCATGATAAAGGACCAAAATGGCAGGGACCTAACAGAGGCAGAAGAGATTAAGAAGAGATGGCAAAACTACACAGAAGAACTATACAAGAATGAGCTTAACGTCCCAGATAACCACAATGAGATGGTCACTGACCTCGAACCAGACATCCTAGAATGTGAAGTGAAATGGGCCTTAGAAAATCTGAGCAACAACAAAGCTAGTGGAGGTGACAGTATTCCAGCTGAGCTATTCAAAATCTTAAAAGACGATGCAGTAAAAGTGCTACACTCAATTTGCCAGCAAATTTGGAAAACTCAACAGTGGCCACAGGATTGGAAAAGGTCAGTTTACATTCCAATTCCAAAGAAAGGCAATGCCAAAGAATGTTCAAACTATCGCACCATTGCACTCATTTCACATGCTAGTAAAGTTATGCTTAAAATCCTACAAGCTAGGCTCCAGCAGTATGTGGATCGAGAACTACCAGAAGTACAGGCAGGATTTCGAAGAGGCAGAGGAACTAGAGATCAAATTGCCAACATACGCTGGATCATGGAGAAAGCTAGGGAGTTCCAGAAAAACATCTACTTCTGCTTCATTGACTATGCTAAAGCCTTTGATTGTGTGGATCACAACAAATTGTGGCAAGTTCTTAAAGAGATGGGAATACCAGACCATCTTATTTGTCTCTTGAGAAACCTATATGCGGGTCAAGAAGCAACAGTGAGAACTGGACACGGAACCACTGATTGGTTCAAAATTGGAAAAGGAGTCCGGCAAGGCTGTATACTGTCGCCCTGCCTATTTAACTTATATGCAGAGCACATCATGAGAAAGGCAGGGCTGGATGAAACAAAAGTTGGAATTAAGATTGCTGGGAGAAATATCAACAACCTAAGATATGCAGATGATACCATCTAATGGCAGAAAGTGAAGAGGAACTAAAGAGCCTCTTGATGCGGGTAAGAAGGAGAGTGCAAAAGTTGGCTTGAAACTCAACATTAAGAAAACCAAAATCATGGCATCCGGCCCTCTCAATTCCTGGCAAATAGATGGAGAAGAAATGGAGGTAGTGACAGATTTTATTTTTCTGGGCTCCAAGATCACCTCAAATGGGGACTGCAGCCATGAAATTAAAAGACGCTTGCTCCTGGGGAGGAAAGTTATGGCAAATGTAGACAGCATACTAAAAAGCAGAGACATCACCCTGCCAACAAAAGTGCATATAGTCCAGGCCAGGGGTAGGCAACCCAAAACACTCAAAGAGCCACCTGGACCCGTTTCCCACCAAAAACAAAACACCGGGAGCCGCAAAACCCTTTTGATATCTAAAATGAAGATAACACTGCATATATCCTTTTTTACCTTTATTATAGGTGTGTGTGTGTGTATTTGTGTACGTATGTGTGTGTGTGTGTGTACACACACACACACACACACACATAAATACACACACACACACATTAAAAATAAAAGTAAAAATATGACTCTTGGGAATATCCATACTATTAAAACAATGATCACCAAGAGAATGCTTTAAGAGAATAAAATTACATACACACACAAGTAAAAAAAGGATATATGCAGTGTTATCTTCATTTTAGATGTCAAAAGGGGTCTCTCCCTCCCTCCCTCTCTATCTGCCCTTGGTCTGCCACTCCTCTTCCCCCACTCTCTTTCTCTCTCTCTCTCTCTCTCTCTCTCTCTCTCTCTCCCCCCTCCCTCTCTCTTTCTCTCTCTCTCTTTCTCCCCCCCCCTCCTATCTGCTGCTCACCTGGCAAGCTTCAAGCTGTTGTTCAACAAGCTCAGGGGTAGGCAACCTCGTCTCTTTTATGACTCATGGACTTCAACTCCCAGAATTCCTGAGTCAGTCTAGCTGGACTAGCTAGCTCTCTCCTGCCCTTCCTGCTTCCTGCAGAGATGCAGCACAGGGAGGAGCTCTGCCCAGTAAGTTTTTTAGCTCCTTGGAGAACACTGTGAGTGCACTCTCTTTTACACACACACACACACACACACACACACAGAGAGAGAGAGAGAGAGAGAGAGAGAGAGAGAGAGAGAGAAAAGCACGGAAGCGCAATTGCCTCTCTGTCTCTGTCTCTCTCTGCAAAGGCAGAGGAGGCTGGGAGCCACAGGGAAGGCTCAAGGAGCCACATGCGGCTCCGGATCCACAGGTTGCCGACCTGTGGTCCAGGCCATGGTTTTCCCAGTTGCAATGTATGGCTGTGAAAGTTGGACCATAAGAAAGGCTGAGCGCCAAAGAATTGAGGCCTTTGAACTATGGTGCTGGAGAAGACTCCTGCGTGTCCCTTGGACTGCAAGGCGTTCAAACCGGTCAGTCCTAGAAGAGATCAACCCCGACTGGTCTTTAGAAGGCCAGATCCTGAAGTTGAAACTCAAATACTTTGGCCACCTAATGAGAAGGAAGGACTCACTGGAGAAGGGCCTAATGCTGGGAAAGATTGAGAGCAATAGAAGAAGGGGACGACAGAGAATGAGATGGCTGGATGGAGTCACTGAAGCAGTAGGTGTGAACTTAAATGGACTCCAGAAGATGGTAGAGGACAGGAGGACCTGGAGGAGCGTTGTCCATGGGGTCGCGATGGGTCGGACACGACTTCGCAATTAACAACAACAACAACATAGTAAAAAAAAACTTCATAAAATTCAAATAATAAAAACAAGTAGACCTCTGGAATCTCCTGGATAAAAATGCACCCGGGTTGTTTTGTATGTATGTATGTATGTATGTATGTATGTATGTATGTATGTCTGTATGTATGTATGTAGTAATATGGCTGAAAGGAAGAGAGAACGTATCTCCTCTAATCATAACAGCACTCAAAGATTGACTTTCCTTTACGGTAACTATAGTTTTGGAGAATATTTATTATTTTATTTATTGCTTTTTTTTTGTATCCATCCTTTATTATTTTATACATAATTCAAAGCGGCAAACAAAACCAACATACCTTCCTTCTCCTATTTTTCCCACAACAACCACCCTGTGAGGTGGATGGGCTAAGAGAGAGTGGCCAGCCCAAAGTCACCCAGCTGGCTTTCATGGCTAAGGCGGGACTTGAACTCACCAAGTTCCATTAGGTTGTATCTTATTAATGATATGTTCCATCAGGCAAATGCTAATGGGATGTAGTCATAGATGCCATAGTCAAATGAGTAATAGCCTCTTTGATGGGCTTCCTCACTTCCATAAATGGGATTGGGAGTCAGCCATTTCCTGCCATTTTAATTTACTTTGGATAAAAATCCCCAAAGCCTGATTAGGGTCAAGGCCCTCATGTACAGAGGTGACTTCTGTGTTTCATATTGACCTATGTAGCTGTAGAGAGGGAGGGACAAAAATAAAAGAAGCAGCAAGGGGAAATTTCTAGAATAGTCCTGTTTTTGTGGGGCTGCCCTAGGCCTTCATTTCTATATCAGCAGCAGGAAGGCAGATTGGGGTGCATCATTGTTCATGCTCACATCTACGTTTGGATGAGATAACTGACTGGGTCAGTTTAACTTAGCCCCAAGCAACACCTAGGGCTAAAATTAACCCATTTAGTACTGACTGGGTCATGGTGTTTACTTTACAAATTAAATCTGTCCATCACCTGGATAAATATGTTGTGTCAACATAGCTTCTTGTATGTAAAATATTTTGATTCATAGTATTCTCCTTAATTGAATATAGTTTAATGGACTTCATCTCCTTTAATGCAGGCATGTTACAATGATCACTGACATAAAGCAAAATGTTAGATTAGTAATACCGCAGATAGAAAGTTGAGGTTTAAATGTGTAATTGTACAAATATTTACCTTTCACTCCTTGTTCTCCTTTTGAAAATCACTTATTCCTCACTTACTTCCCAATCTGATGTCCTTTAGACCTACTAGATGACAACCTCTATATGCTGGCTTGGTTTGACTGGAATTATAGCCTAGCAAGACTGGAGGTCAACTAATTGCAGAAGATTAGTTTATTCTGTTAAGTACAGTTTATTTATTACTTCAGCTTGCAAAATGCTGGGATTGAGCAAATGAGTGTCCTCATTCTATCGTGTTCAGTAATGAGATGTAAAACTGGCTTAATATTGAATGTATGCAAACAATAATCATAACAAAGAATTCAGGAAGAACTACAGTAAGATTAATAACCAAAAATGTTCACTTGGGGCTGTTGGTGTAAAGGCAAAATGTGCTTAGCTTGTTTTGTGGAGGCAGTGCTTCATTCTGACAGCAAGAGCCCTGAAGGAGCTAATTGTTGTCAGAGAACATTATCTTTAAAATATTTCCAGAGCTGCGCCTGATCAGGTTTCTGCTCCTGACTAGGAAAGGCCATGAAACATTACCATTATTCGTTTTAATCAGCAGTTGAGCCAATTTCCAAGTGTGGTATTTTTATTCCGGCAGCTCAGATTATTTTATTAATAAGTATATATTGTGGTAAAAGAAAAGAAGAGGGAAAAAAACACTTTACCATGCTTAGTTCTGTTCTATTAAGACATCAGATAGGAATGTCTAATAGATAAACTAACTGAGCTGTTCCTCTTGTTTTTTGAGATAAAAAAGAATGAGACAGTCTATCAGATTGGTTTTTTTTTTAGAAAATTTGTATGAAGGCTAATCCAGTAAGATAATATCTGTTTTAATAGCTAATTTCTTTAAGAACGCTGAAACTGACTGTCAGATTTGTTCTTTAAGCTTCCTTTATTCAGTGCACTGTGATAAATATCACTGCAAAAGAATCACATTCCACATATATATAAATTTTTATGAAAGATAAAGTAAAAAAGCAAAAAAGAGAAGAAACGCTATATGTAATATATTGATGAATCGTAGCTTAGTCTTCCCTAAAGGGATTTTGTGATTTTGTGGTCCCGATTGCCTTTTTTCTTTATGAAGAATTTGACTCCTCTTTTCCTTAAAACGTTTAGGATGTGTGTGTGTGTGTGTGTGTGTGTGTGTGTGTGTGTGTGTGTGCGTGTGCGTGTGCATGTGCCTGCAGAGAAAGGTATAACTGCTGAAAAAGGTATGATAGTGAACAAATTCCGAGTACTCATATCCTCCATCACATAGTTACATTTTGGCCTTGTGAACCGGGCCAAAGCACATCTGGGCCCAGTGAAGATGTTGCCACATGGCTAAATAAATAAATGAATGGTTTTATGTTTTTTCTTTACTCAGTTTATTTTCTTATTTTTCATTAGGGGCACTGTTAGAGTCTATATTGAGGAGGAAAGACAGATCTAGGTGTTGATCATTTCTTGTTTTCCCTCACCAGGATCTTTAGTAAGAATCTGTGAAATTTCATTTCGTTGGTTGAAGGATGGTGTTTTCCTGTGTCAATAAGCAAATTTAAAGGCGTTGATATTAACACTCTCCAAACAGTTCTTTGAATACAGACCTGTTACAAACAATAAAAGCAATTATAAGGAAATGCTGTGAAGAAAAGAAAAAGATGTATAAAGACTTTTCTGCAACGTTATTTAACTAATTGATTCATCTGAAGCATATTATTCAAACTAGATGATGTTTTCTTCATCAATATTCATGTTACGATTTGGCAAAGCCAAAGATTGCATTCTTAAATTAACTCCTATTTCACAAACTGATGGCCTGGGTTTTTTTTTTTTTTACTAAATTATTTGAAAATGCCAAAATGGATTGGAAATGTAAAATCAAACAGTTTGCTAAGACGACATAAAGTGTGATAGCATCAGTTTGTACTTAGAGTATTAAACAATAGGGCTGTGCTAGGCTTCAGCTTTGAACTCTAAAACAGGGGTCCCTAACTGAATTAAATCGGTGCCTATGGACTGTGGCCATCTATTTAAATAGATTAAATATAAAATTTCAATAACTTTATTTTAAAAAAAGTGTTGTGAAAATATATTCAGCATGATATTCTTTGTTGTCACTCTCACAGAGATTTGCGCTTAATTGATAAGTTAGCATTTCGCACTCGTCAAGACTCAATGGAGCTCTCACTCTTCCAGAACATGATATTAAGACAAATGGAAACTGCCAAGGATACTCTTTTTAAAAAGTAAGCTCAAATATCTTTTTAATGATTTATGTCCCTTGGACTGAAAGTTTAAGCCCAGCTAATTCAAAGCTGAAAGACTAATTTTAAGTCAGACCTGTCTGCAGCTAGACAACCACCACCTGCCATTAACATCAGCACATTATTTGATATTACTTGTTACATTTCTGTCTTGAGGTTTTCAATTATATGTTTATTCTTTTTGCTATTTTGATACATGTAAACCACCCAGAGTCCATGAGGGGGAAAGTAGTAGATGAATCACATACAGAAAAATAAATAAATTATTTGATAATAACGACTCCTGATTCCCCCCCTCCCCCAGAATTTTAAGAAATGTTATATTGGAGAGATTTTAACTTCGTCTTGAATGTTAACCTGCTTTAAAAAGATTCTCTTCCATAATTTTGGAACGCGTCGAGTGGTTTCATTCCATGGATAGATACTCTTTTCTTAGTGAAGGGGATTCTTAATATTTTTAGGCATTTTTAGGTATCCAAAGTGGAGGGGCTCTGCATAACAGATCTGAGCTAGGCATAGTATTGGGGAGAAGAGTAAAAGGACATCTCATTATGTGAGAGATGCATCTATGCTTTAGTTTCAAATATGAAGCTGTGCTGGAAGCCTTGTTAAAAAAAATTTTTTGGGGGGGGGGAGATTAGCAAAGCCTGTTAATAAAACTGAATATTGTGACCATAAAGGGTGTGAGATAAGTGATGGAGAATGTGATCTAGTCTCACAAGCAAGGGCTATAGCTCAGTCCCACGCAGAAGATGGTGAGAGGGAAAGTTCTTGGCCTAGAGTAGGAAAAGGACAACTCACATCATTTTTACCTGGTAGCATTAATCACTCTTCTCTCTCTTGACCACCTTGATCCCAACAATCAGAAGGAAGGAAAAAGAAGAGGAGATGTTGTCTCCATGCCTCAGCCATTTGGAGCTGCATTGTTCCAAATTGGTAGTGCACTCCTGAATGTGGTTCTTTTGTTTTCAGCTGAAAATACTCAGCAGGGTTTGGGCTGTAGAGAAAATCCAGAAATGTAAATGCACTGTATACCAACCCTTTAAACTCATTTCAAGCGTAGAATGGGGATTTGGATTTTTACTGGTGATTGTAAGTAAAAATGAATGAGAAACATGGACACATGTGGGTAGTTGTGGCTTATGGATTCTGAGACCTGTCGTGACTGCAGTTTTGCTGTTGTAAGCCAGATATGGAGTGAAGGAAGAGGAGAAAAAACCCAGCTCATTTGTGTTTTTGAAGGGTACCTGTGTTGTTGACTTTTGGAGGAAGAAGTGGAGGACTTAATTTCCCTCTTCTGTCACACTAACATATTTTGAGGGCAACTTTTGGAGGCTGCACTTGCTCAAGCACCTCCAGTTGGCACTGCAGCCTTTATTTTAAACTTCTTCCCAGATTGTGAACTGCCAAGTATCTGGATCCCAGCAATAACCTGTAAAATCCTTCAGAGGTTGTTGAAACTAATTCCCAGCAGATCTTGCTTGCCGGCATCGTTGGTAGTAAAGGGATGCCAATACTTTGGATCAGGGATTTGTGGAGAGTCACCCCTTGCCTTCCTTCTCCTTAGCATGATGTGAACCTCTGAGAGCTGCAACCATGTTTGTATAGGCAACCCTCACTTACTGAGTGCTTCATTTAATGTAGCCTCCCATGCCCACGTGGTCATTCTTTGTGTGCTTCGCAGCTGGCTTGGGAGAAACAGATTTAATAGAGAAGGCAGAATAAAATTGTAAGTTGTGATTGCATGATACTTTGCTTTAAAACCAAAGAGGAAGTGAGATTGTAAGCCTGTCACAGTCATGTGATATTTTGCTAGTGAGCATGGCACTTAAGTGATAGTTAGTGGTCCCAATTATGGTTGATAAGAAAGGTCTAACTGTTGTTGTTGTTGTTAGTTGCGAAGTTGTGTCCAACCCATCGCGACCCCAAGGACAATGTTCCTCCGGGCCTTCCTGTCCTCCACCATCTTCTGGAGTCCATTTAAGCTCATTCCTACTGCTTCAGTGACTCCATCCAGCCACCTCATTAATTCCTCATTTTTCTATAACTTCCCAGTAGTATCCATGGAATAAGGACTGGATCAAAACAGGAAAGAGATCTGGCAGCAGCAGTATAATCATGACTTTGTCCTTTCGTACGGGCATTAATATCATGATTGCGAACCCTTTTTATGTTGAACAAACATTACTGCAAAAGAAATGCTGAAAAAGCATGGGAGTTGGCTTAAAATGTCTGGGAAACTTTGCTTTACATGTTATTAAACCATATAAAATTTTGGTAAAAGATACATTTCTGCAAGTTGCAAAAACACTCACCCCCCCTCCTATTAGGTGGTTCCCAGAAGTGCAAAATATCTATTACCAAGGCAATAAACGAAAGCAAGTGCCTACCAATGCCAGCAGTGCCCAATTAGAAGCTTTCTTCAACTGTGCTGCAACCTTAATGACCCAACAACTGCAAAGTCTAGCTTTAAATTCAATGGAGGACTTCACGAATTTAATTGTGCAACCTACGGTAAGTAAGATTTTCTGACAAGCTTACCACCTTTCCACGTTGTTCCAGGTGTCTCTTGTAAAAAATAATGTATTTTTAAAAAAAGGTGGAAAAGCAAGCTTCTGTTTAGAAAGATAGAATGTATTCTTCTGAGATTCGACTTGGGAGGTTGATGTTTCAGAAAAAGACTTATGGTGAAGCCCAAGTAGGATTCATGTTTTCAGTCAGTCAATCAATCAATCTCTGATACTTTGAGAGCCTGATATGCTTATACTAATGTTTTGTGCAGACATTTTCCCTCCTGCATCACTTTGTGGACTAGCTGGCTAGTCAGCATTGTGTGCCCATAGCCAAAACAACTGACCCCATCACTCACATTCTTGTATTTTGTACTGAGTTGCGTCATTTTAAAGTATTCTCCTATACAAGCCATGTTAATGGATCTAATTCTCTCTGAACAGAAATCTATCTATGCCTTTGAACACTCTGGATTTATAATGCGACTGATTCTTGAGAATGAAAATATTACATTTGAACCTGAGTTTAACGACTATGAAGCCATATTCATGAATATTTTTACAATCATGGTAAAAGCTGTTAATATGTTTCCAAGAGTGGAGACCAAGCTTTATTCAAAGTGGGTAAGGAGTATTCTAATTATATTATTTTTGGGGTGGGGGTGGTGATTGAACAAAATGTATTTTCTGAAGAACTGCCAATTCCCCCCAAATTCCTTCTTGTGATTTCTGTGTACAGGGAACCCTTGATTTACAATCACAATGGAGACTGGAATTTCTGTCATAACTTGTTGTGGTTGTAAGTCGAATTGGACCTGATTTTAGGACAGTTTTTAGGTTAACCGTGAAGTGAATCATGTGGATGTTTTAAGTGAATTCCAACTTTCCCAATGTGCGTTTTTTGCTGAAAGTAGGAAAAGAAAATTGCAAATTATGATAACGTGATCACAGGACACTGCAACCATTGTAAATGCAAGCCAGTTGCCAAGTGCCTAATTTGTGATCACGTGACTGTGGGGATGATACGACAAGTGTAACTGCAAGTATAGGTCATAAATCACTTTTTCCAAGGCTCTCAGAATTTGGTCGTTAAAAGAATGGTGATAAGTTAGGGACTACTTACATGTGTATATACCAGTATTTGGTTGGCTGGCTGGAGAATTCTAGGAGCTGAAGTCCACACATCTTAAAGTTGCAAGGTTGAAAAACACTGGCATATACTGGATCTCGTCGTGTTGCACATCCGTTTATGTATATTTCACATATATCTCTTTTATTTCTTCCAAGCAGCTAAGAAAAATAATTAAAAACAAATTAAAAATCCAAGTTACTTTCAAAATTAAGACTAAATAATAAATCAAGCATACATTTGAACTGTGAATATTTATACAATAACATTAGCAGGCTTCCCTTAAGGGCTGAATTAAAATATTTCCTGTGGTTTTTTTTATAGCAAGGTATATAGGATGGTAAACCATGCAGGAGTGGCCTTTCCCCCCTTGTTCCAAAATTACTAATGACAGGGAAGTAATAAATTTGGACAGATGCAAAAGGTTGCCAACAGTGGGGAACATTGGTATGAATAGAGTAGATACCAGGTACTGTGAAGAGAGCATCAGCCCTTCTCAGACAGGTCCTTTTCAGTCATGTCATACTTAGTTGCTGAGCAAGGGCTTGGCCGACTGAATTTTCAGCTAGTATATTGGAATTTCCACTTGAATCCTGTAGCCCAGCTTTCCCCAATCTTTTGCCCCGTGAAAGTGCCAAATAGGATTCCCATCGTTCTTTATCAGGTTGGCAGGGATGGTCAGAGTTGTAATCCAACGCATCTAAAGAATACCAAGTTGGAGAAAAGCTGAAAAAGTTGCTCAGCTGCACGATGTTCAATGTAGGATTGCATGGCTAATCTAATATTAAGTCTTTACTGATTAATTGAATTAGTAGTATAAAAGAAATTCTATTATTTTGAAAGCCCGAAAGCAAAGCCAAATCCATGAATTTGAAGCCTATCATCCTCGATGAAATTCTGGACGCACATAAGCAGAAAATTAGGAATGAGATCGCCAAGGAGAGTGTGGCACCGACGGAACATCTCAAATTGTATGATAAATACCACGATTTGATAACCAAACAAGCAGAGCGGGATATTGATCAGTTCCTCTCCGAGGAGCACACATTTGAAGAAATAACAGCCGAAGTCGCCAGATATCAAAGCATCCGTGAAGACATTCAGTACCATTCCAGAAAGGTAGCGTATTCACTGAATGGCAAATACCTTTTTATTTTATGTCTTCTGATGCTGTATATATACAACAGGTATGGTAATTTTATGATCTGTTGTACCCATCAGCCTTCAGCCTTCAGCCTTACCACTGACATTCAATCCACTAGAACAGTGGTGGGGAATCTATGGCACGGGTGCCAGAGGCGGCACTCAGAGCCTTCTCTGTGGGCACACGTGCCGTCGCCCCAGTCCTAGGCCTTCAGCTGGGTTTTATAAAACCTTTTTGCTTTAGGCCTCCACCGCCGTGTGCAAAAAAAAAAAAGGTTCAATCAATCAGTCAATTTCAACTTCTCGTGGGAAAAAAAAAGATTCTTGCAAAGTTGGAATTGATTGTTTGAACTACCCAAGGAGCCACACCCACCCAATGGGCCACACCCACCCAGCACCCGACGATGCATAAGTAGATTTTGGGTTGCAGTTTGGGCACTCGGTCTCTAAAAGGTTCGCCATCACTGCACTAGAACTATATTTAGACATAATGCTTAGGTATTTTTTTTTTCATCGGGACTGGTTAAAAAAAAAACTGATCTCATTTGATCTTATAGAAGGGTCATGTATTATTAAACCAAGAATGAACAAACCACATTATGTTTTTGTCCTATGTATGAGCTCAGCCAACGTATTCATCCCTGTATGTTTGATAAAGTATACTCTCTAACCAGTGTCCTTTGCGCCGGATCTTATGTGTAATCATAATCACTGGCATTTAAGTCAGTAGTATGGAATACAGGTTTCTTATCACCGAGAAGCTAACTTTGCCAGGGGTGTTATAAATGTTCTGTCTAAGATGTGCTTATCTGCTTTTATTCCAGGGAGTGAATATTGGGTATTGTGTTGTAACCGTTGGTTGGCAGGCTAATTACTCAAAAGGAATTGCTTATCCTCCATTTTTTTCAGCTGGGGGGGGGGAAGATGTGGACTCCACAGTGACAAAGCCCTGCATAGAACTGTAGATGGGGGAAACCACTGTCATATGTTCCTAACAGTCAGTTAGAATTTCTACCAAAATTATATTCATGGGATGGAACAGATCTCCTCACTTTATTTAATGTAAAAGATATAATTGTACAGAGGGCCATGAGATACACTTTTCTAGTTTAGAATTTTTTTTAGATTTTTCAAAATCTCCACTTCATAATTTTTTATAAATAACTCGAAGCAAATCAACATACTTAATACTCCTTCCTCTTCCTATTTTCCCCATAACAAGAATCCTGTGAGATTGAGAGAGGCCCAAAGTCATCCAGGTTGCCTTCATGCCTAAGGCAAGAGAAACCACCTTCCCCAGTGCCTGAGGGGCCTGGGGCAGCCCCTGGCCTCTCCATACATGCCAAGGGAGAAATGCCATCCCTGTTGGATGGTTCTCCTCTGAACCAGGCTCCGATGGGGGCCTTGACATCTAAGATCAGGGCCTGGGCAGTCTCCTTTGCGAATTGTTGACCTAGTAATGCACACTGGAAGGAGCAAATTCCAGGACAAGCAAATAAGAGCCATTTCTACTTTGCACTGTATAATGCATGATCTGAGTTTTAATCTTTTTATTCAAAGTATTATGTGGGCCATTATCGAAGTCCTCCATCTCTTTCAGTTCATTATAACGGATGCAACTGAAACTCTTCACAGCTCTTATTTCTTCTGTGATTAGAGTATCTCACAACTGCTGTGAATAAGGAAGTCAGCCATCTATTTTTAATAATACGCTGCTGCTGATGACCTGGCATCAGGAACAAAACAGAATAAAAACTTGATGTCCCTTGGGATTTTTGTAATATTTAGAGAATTTATTTTTGATTTTTTTGCTGGCAATTCTTTTCTCATCAATGCTTGTGTTCTAGTGTATTCGTCTAGGAATGTTTGAGTTACATTGCGATGAACTGATCAGATCGCTGGCAAAACGAGCTGATTCAATTTGTTCCAAAATAATTGGCAAAATGTTCAAGGATCATCAAGATCTAAACACAAGGTAAATGTCTTATTTGGAAGGATGCAAATAAGTGTAGCTCTTATTTGGAAGGATGCAAATAAGTGTAGCTCCAGTTGTGGTTGCAGGCAGCAAATTGTTCTCAACAACTGATGCCTGCAGATGGGAATATGCATTCCAGTTTCTTGAATTACATCCTATCTGTTCTGAAATAGTTGTATTGTGGGTCCAGAATGGTGTCCAGATACACATGCACATGGGGAAATGGTTACATGCTTGCAAGATTGTTTCTAAACATGTTCTATTTTTGCCACGAGAATTATGGTATCTTTATCTTATTATGTATTATATCTTTATGTATTTCATTCAAATAGCTCAGTTATAATTGCTAGAACCTGTTGTGTAGGCATGGAGGGAATGAATTCTCTTCTCTCCTTGGTGTAATTTCTGATCTGTTTACATTTGCTCAGGTTAGCAATAGGATACCTACTTATTTTTCTTTTCATTGAGGCAACTCTGTTTCCTTGCGGCTTTCCACAAGGCTATGGCCTGCATTTTTATTTCAATAATAGAGGCCAGGAAGTGGGGAGTGTAGACTGGTTCTTTTTGTCACTTTATTTGATCGATTAGAAATTCAGGATGGTATATTTTGTACTCTCTCCTCTGATTTTTGTTTTCTCCACAAGCACAAACTGTAGTTCAGATTGGTCTGAACAAGATTCACTGCCCCAAATCTCCAATGAGTTTTTGTGGCGAAGGGAGGACTTAAACCTGAGTCTTCCCATTTGTAGTCCAGCACATGAACCAATACTACTCTGGCAGTCTGCTTACCAATAGTAACAGGTCTTCAATTTCAAGGTGCTATGATCCTGCAGATATTGAGGTCTGTACTCTTTATGTTTGTTGCATATGCATGTGAGATGTGAGTGCGTGACATGTTTGCCTTTCTAATTTCAGACTGTGTGATGAGTTTGAGAGGATAGCAGAAAGAGCCCTTTCCACCCCATCAAACACGCATGAGTTAATGGAATTTAAGGTATGCTTTAGTGGATAAATGGGAATAGATTTACTCTTTTGAAAATGGAAAGCAAAGATTCTCTAACATTAAGTAGTATGCAGAAGTATTTCTGGAAACAAAACAACTCATTAAGGGGAAGTCGCCTTCCTTGATTTTCACTGAAATAAGCCTGGATATTTTGCTTCTATGTTAAAATCTAATTTTACACAGTCAACAAAGCAAGGATCTTTCAAGTTATCTCAAGGGCAATGGAAAATGTTTCAAGCAAGGAGAAGCAGCCAAAAGCTCCAGGGCTGTATGAAGTCTTGGAGATTTGTATGACCATTTGTATGATTGCATGGTATTGTACCAAATACAATGTGCAGAATGACAAAAAAGATATCAGAAATTCTAAATTAGACATATAGTAACAAGCAACAAAACAATACAGCTCCCAATCCACTCACCTAGGGCGAAAAAATGATCTTACATAAGAATGTGATATGGTACGTCCCATTTGATGTTAACATCCCATTCATTGTGGTCCTCTATTTAAAAAATTGCCATCAAATGTTACAGACTTCTGGGTTCTGAAAAGTAGCCTGCATATTAATATTCAATGAAACAAAACTATTTCATTGAACAAGACACACCATGGAGATAATCCAATATTTTATAAGTTGGTAATGGAGCTTTTTGAAGTATGTAATGATAGCTGTTTTGAAGATTAGGGTGAGGTACTAGGCAATTTTGTAGCTAGCAAACTCCATGGGGGCTATACATGGTTTTACAAATGTATTAAACAATTAATTAACTTGTTCATTTTTGTGCTAAAATCTAAAAACCTACTTTAAAAGAGATAAGGTGAAGTCTTGGTCTGTAAAGCTCACTTTCTGGTGTCTTTGTGGAAATGTCCAAATAATTTTCTGGCATTAGGACGGAAGGGGTTTGGCATGGAGTTATTTTTTTGACTTCCCAATCTATCTTGGGGCTACCCATTCAAATTATTTTATCCAGCTCTGGGTCTGCTTAGATGTTTAGCTTAGTGAAGATTGATAAAGTGCTGCCATTCACATGGAATAAATGGAATAGAAAGGAGTCAATTTATTGGATATTAAAATGGTACTAGTTTCAGTTAAGAACTATAGGCTTGTAACATAGTCCATTCAGTGAGTATTCTGGTAGGCTTATGAATGTATCTCTAAATAAAACACCAATCTGAAACACAGGACATTGAACTACCATGTTTACCTGAAAGTAAGACCCGGTCTTATATTATTTTTGACTCCAAAAGAGGCGTTAGGTCTTACTTTTGGTCAGTGTCTTATATTTTTCGTGACACCTGCCTCATCTCGCAGTGGCGGCACCAACAGCCCTATCCAGCAGGAGCCTGCATGGCTGCTGGCCCACTTCGGCGGCCGCTCGCAGCAGGAGGCTGTGCGGCACATCGTGCTGCTGCCGCCACAACGAGGCGAGGTAGGTGGGGGAGGAGTGGAACTGCCCCATGCACCCCTCACCTGCTTCCTTCAGAGCCCCTCCAGCCAGGCCATTTCTTACTCCCTTTCACTCCCCTCCCAAGCCGGACTGCCACGTTACCATATGGAGGATGGGCGGGGTAGACCTGCTCCCCCTCCACTGTTTTGGAGCTGGGGGGAGGGACGGTAAAAAGCTCCGCTGCCACTGTGTGCTGCTGGAGGGGCTTTCTTCACACTCCGCGCCACAGATCACCTGCCTGGTGGCAGCTGCCACCTCCTTCTCCTCCACCAACACTCCTGTGGCTTGCACCATGACTTGCTGCCTCCCTCTGCCAGCCCTCCGTCGCCGCCACTGGACAGAACAGAGAATGGGAAGTGGAGCGGCTCTGTGCAGCGATGCAGAGCAGAGAAGAGCACTTGCTTGCCACCCTGCATTGCCCAGCGTCTCCCTTCTCCATTCTTGAAATGGCAGCCCCGTTTCCTGCTGTTTCTCCTCTCGGTGCTGCTATAGAGCTTCGCTCACCATCGCCCAGTCCTCCCTCTTCCTGAAAGCAAAAAAAAAAAAAAAAAAAACAACCCTTCACTAACCTGATTTCCAGCTCTGGCATGTTTCTGTCCTGCTGCAGGGAAATGGAGTTCATGAGACTAAAAAAAGTTCAGTCAGACCTTCCAACTTTGCGAGATCTTTTTTTTTTTTTTTTAGCGAGAAGTTAGTCCCATAAACTCCATTTCCCTGCAGCAGGGATGGCGTGGGCGGGGTCCTAATTAGGGCTTCTTTTTGGAGTAGGGCTTATATTAGGCCCACCCCACAAATCAGGATGTGTCTTTTTTGGGGGGTGGGGTTTATTTTCGGGGAAACATGATAGTATGATTTGATTTTAATGAATTTTAGCATGCAAAACCTGCTCTGTGTTTAGTGTTCAGAAATGACTCCAGTTGCTTAATGTTTCTTCCCAAACAGGCGTATATAGAGAAAATGGAACAAGTTGACATGTTGGAAATGGAACTAAAATTAATTGATGTCAAAAATTCCCTGGCCTTCCTGATAGAGTGTGCAAACTTTTCACCAGTTGATATTCGACTAAATAATAGCGTTTTCCAGTGGTATGGACGAATGGGGGAGATTTTCGAAGAACATAGAAAGATAATTAAAGAAAAAACTGAACAGTTTCAAGAAGGACTTAAAGTTAGTGTTCTTTTTTACTTTGAATAATTTGCTGAGATAATCAAATTTGCATACAGCAGCTCTCACTTTAAAAATAGTGGATAGCTATTAACTGCTCTGGACAAGTGATAATGAAGAGTTTACTACGTTGAATAGATATATGACATTGGCCATATCAAAATATCTGAAATAAAATAAAGTTGTTTTGATCTAGCAAGACAGATTTACATATTTAGGCAAGTTCTGTTATGTTGGTGTAGATGAAAATGTATATCCAGATGTTATTCCTTATCTGCACTGAAGTGCTTATTTAGTATTTGTATCTGTCATGCAAATAGGGATATTAGGTGAAGCATTTGTCTGTAATTATAGCCTGAGGCTTAGCAATATGCAGTTTTTAGTGTTACCTATTGGAATTTAATCCTAATCCTTTAAAAATGTATATCAATTGGTGCCATGGAGAAGATTTAAAACCGATTACTTTTCAGGCAGTTAGCTGATTACAATAGTGAAAATGGCAAATAGTGGCAAAGTTGCACCATTATGTTGTAATGCTGAACAGTTTATCTCAGTTTATCTGTGTTTTTCTATCTAATGTATTTGGATTTTTGATTTTTTAGATGCGCTGTGAAAGATTTGTGGAGGAACTGGAGAGTTATGCTAAGCAAGTTGAAGAATTTTATTCTTACGGTGACATTCAAGAGGTCAATAGATATTTGAAAAAAGCCCAAGCCCTGAATACCAAGTTAGATGCAGCTGCTGATAAGGTAAGGCCTTCTCTTTTTGTTATAATTAAGGTTTTGTCTTAATTTAGTGAGGAAACACATTGCTACCATAGTGAACAACACGGATTCAGTAAATAGATCTCAGAAGATAGATTTCTGAAGATCTTTTAGAGCAGGGGTGTCAAACTGCCGGCCCGCAGGCGGTTTCAACATACCGGAGCCACGCCCACCCCATTGTCGGCAATGGTGAAAAAGCTCCGATACGTCGTGCGATTTCATGTGACGTTGCGAGTTTGACATGCCTGTTTTAGAGCCTGAGAATATTTGATCCATGATCTGACTGAATCTATATTTTGTATATGCTTTATTTAAATTTGAAATCATTACTAATTATGGAAATATAAAAAAGCAGCTTTATATTGAGCGTCTTGGTCCAATTGGCTTAATTCTGTCTATGCTGACAGATGCCCTCGGGGGTTTTCCCAACCCCCCCATTTTTTTTTTTTTTGAAATGCTGGCTTTTGAACCTCTATGTTCTGTATCCCAAGCCTGTGATTTTCCAGTGAACAATTGGCTTATAATGATATTATTTCTCTGTGTGTTGAGATGAAATCTGTTTACCCCAATTAAAAATGTTTTATGTAATTATTCCTTGACCTTATTAAAGTTAAATGAATGTTTCTACTAGCACTGCCTTAATAGAGATATCTTTTTAAGGGTTTTGCAGTATGTTGGAAGCACCTTAAAATTAAACACAATAGCTCAACAAAATTTTGTAGTTATCTTTAATGGAAAAAGTTCTACCCTGGTTGTGGAAGTTCATCAAGATTCTAGAGTTGATGGTTCTTTTGCAGGGATTCTCATTACCTTAATCCAGGGGTCTTCAAACTTGGCCCTTTTATGACTTGTGGACTTCAACTCCCATGCTGGCTGAGGAATTCTGGGAGCTGAAGTCCACAAGTCATAAAAGGGCCAAGTTTGAAGACCCCTGCCTTAATCCATAGGAGTGTCCTGTGCACCTTAAGGTATAAGCTCTTGATTACAACTGACTATCTAGCCCTGTGATCTGTGAAATGTCTGTAATGCATGTGAGTTACAGTTTGGCATGCAGCAAGGTGAATTCAGAAGAGTGTGGTGTAACAATCATTTATCATTTGTTCAACTTTACTATTGAATTGCTTTCCCCGATGCCTTTATTCCTTTGTATTTTTGGCTGTGTGATACACTCATTAATAAGGCCTTGAGTATATATTCTCAGATTCTGTTTCTTCCTGTAACTTTCTCCAGTCTTATCACAAAAAAGTTGACAGCTAAGAAATTTAAACAGATCCCCATGTTACACTGATCTCACTGGACTTCTGCCAAACTATTTACTCTAGGGAGTGCATGCTTGACTTACTGCTGTTTAAATGCTGTATTTTTATATGAAGATGATTTAAAGGTGAAGCAGTCCTTTAAGGACCACAAGGACAATCAGAAAAATTGGATCTAAAATCATAAGGTATCTTTTGTCTGATTAAAATTTGTAGCAAAGCAACGATGTGTTTATTTCTTTTAAAAAAATCCATCTGACTTCTGTAGATTGATCAGTTTAACGTAGAAGAGGAGGCTTACGGATGGCTGACATCTCAGTACCCTCAGCGTAAAAAAATTCAAGATACTCTGAAACCATACCTTCAGCTTTATGAATTGACAGTAGAGTTCAACACCAAATATAGGAACTGGATGGACGGAATATTCACTAAAGTGAATCCAGATCAAGTTGAGCAAGACACGGGAAACACTTGGCGTGCACTGTATAAGTTAGAAAGAACTTTCCACGACTCTCCAAATGCATTATTTCTAACAACAAGGATCAAGACCAAGGTGGAAGAATTTAAGGAACACATTCCATTGATTCAAGTAATCTGCAACCCTGGTTTGCAAGATCGTCATTGGGAGACCATGTCAAATATAGTCGGGTACCCTCTGAAACCTTCTGAAGATTCAACGGTCTCTTCTTATATTGATATGCATCTTGAGCAATATTTAGAAAAATTTGAAAGCATTAGTGAAACAGCCAGCAAAGAACATTCACTTGAGAAGGCCATGGTGAAAATGATTTCAGAATGGGATACCATGGAATTTATTCTCCTTCCTTACAGAGAAACAGGGACTTATATTTTATCAGCTGTAGATGACATTCAAATGTTGCTGGATGACCACATAGTCAAAACTCAGACCATGAGAGGATCTCCTTTTATCAAACCTTATGAGAAAAAAATGAGGTATCGTAAAATGTTTCCTAAGAGATTTGACATTATACACAAGTGAACTTGGCTTATTTGTGAAATTGCTTTGCACTGGGAATCAAGCTATCTTTGAAAGGCAGACTTATTGGAAATGTCAGTTATTGATTTAATATTCAGCAGAGGAAACAGAAAGGTTGGGTCACTTAATGTGTTGAGTGGGAATCCTGTAAGCAAGGGCAGAAATATTTGGTCATTTCTATTTCTGTAGGGGGTAGAGGAATGGCCTTGAGGGACAGGAGGAAGAACTGCTGTCAAAGCAACAGTCAAATAAAAGAAAAGAGAGTTTGAGACAGAACTGTAGCTATCTCAGAAAAGCTCCTCCCTATTTTACATAAACATAAAGGGGGGAAGGGGGAGGTGCATTCAAACTTGCAAGATTCTGTTACTTAACTTTAAAATAAAAATAGCATTAGTCTACACTACTTTGGTTTCCTAGTCTAGTCTATCTTGAAGGACTGACAGTTTCCCCCTAAAATTCATTTCACTCCAGTTTGTTTCTTCATGGGGCTCTGAAAAGCAAAAGAAAATTGTACGTTGTGCACATGGAGTAGGGAAAATAATACATTCTGCAAGTATATGCTACTTTGCCAGGAGAAACTTTTTGATTTCATAAGACTTTGGTTATCTCCAGGGGTGAAAAACATTGCAAGGTTCAAAATACTATTTTCCAAAAAGTTATAAACAAAAGGATGGGAGAGCTTGTGTGTTTTGTTTTTTTTTTTTTTTTTTTTAAAAATTCTTGTCACATTCTACTTTTTGCCTGGGACTTGACTTGGCCTAAGGCAGGAGACTGTTATGCTCCTCCTTTTTCATCTCTCCAGCAATGCAATTATTATAGCTTTTGCTAACTCTTAGAACTCTTTTAGGGATCTGAACATACACTGACCAGCTCATACACAGTGCTTCTTTTAAATAATTCAATTGTCCTTTGGCAGTATTCAGGGTGCATTGTTGTAGAGGTTTGTGCTAATTGGCTGTATCTTTTATTTATGTCTATCGTGTACTTTGAAAATAGAATCTGGGACTTCTTGGTTCAGAAGGTGAATCTCATACATGCCCAAGTTTGGGCCTTCACAGTAGTAATATGAATGCAAAGCATACTCTTATTGAGTCCATAGATTGCTGAATAGCAGTCCTCTTGATTATGAGTCAGACTCCTTTAAAGAAGGATGGAAACAACAAGGCCCTTGCACTAAGGCTTCTGCAGATGTTTTTGCAGATGTTTCTCACATGTGCTCAGGTTACATGACAGTTGAGCAGAACCAGGTGATACCAATAAAGGAGAATATTTGTAGCTGAGGGTTGAGCGGAGGGGTCTTTGGTGCTAGCTGAGCTTGGTTATTTTCTTTGAAAATGTTTCACTACTCAAACCAGGTAACATCATCAGTGCTAGGAAGTGTGCCTGCAGCCAATTTTTCCCCATTTGTGTGCTTTCTGAAGGGTTCAACACCCATATGTGGTACCGATTCAAATGAGGGGTCCTTGGTACTCTCTGAGCTTGATTGTTTTTTTTAGTAGACATTTCATTACCCAAAGTAGGTAAATTCATCAATGCTAGAATCAGGTGAGGTGAGTGAGATAACAACTTGTGATGTCAGTAGAGATTTTTTAGCTTGCGGAACTGGAGGAAGCAGACATGAAGTGTCTGTAGTATGAACTATGCTATCTCTGGTTTGCATGCCTGCCTAAACTTCCTCTTTTGGATGGACAGGTGTGTATATGGATGCCTTGGGTTACTTAAATAGTAATAAAAGTGGGATAAAAATCAATCAAACAAACAAAATAGATTATATGGACCTGTTTCTATCAGAATTCAGGCCTGGACATAAATGTTTTTATTGCAGAATGATAGCAACTGTAAGGTTACTGCTTTGTTGGGCCCAATTCAAAGTGCTTATCTTTATTGGTAAAGTCTTTATTTTGCTGAATCAAGCTACCTTAGGCAGTGGCTCATCAAAATGATTCTGCCCCTCCTCTAGTACATTGATAGTAAGTCTGCTTAGGGTGCTGTTCTTGTTATGTCCTGGGCTGGCAGGCACAGGCTGCAGCGATTGGCCCAGGCAGACCATGTGGATGTCCAGGACAAGAAAGGCTACTTCCAGCCTTTGCAATGATTGGCCAGCAAGGTATTGTGCTGCCTGGGACAAGAAAGGCTGCTTCCAGCCTTTGCAATGATTGGCCAGCAAGGTATTGTACAGGGGGGTTATAAAAGGGGGCCGCACCATTTTAAAATCTGTTCTGTTGGTGTTGCAATAAAGGAGACTGTTGGAACTCATTGCTTCGTCTCAATGCCTCTTTTCCTGAAACAGAACATTGGCGACGAAGGTGGGATGCCTGCAAGGCAAACAGATTAAGAAGCCAAGCTGACTCACCACAGGGGGGCTTGCAGCTTGGAGAAGTGTGGCTCCTGGAGATTGACTTCGCCTGCCAGCACGAAGTTCCTGGGCTGAAACGATGGCAAAGATAGGCCGGCTTTCAGAATTTGACACAGCTCACCCAGAACGCTGGAGCTCATATGTGGCCCAGGTGGAGAACTACCTCCGGGTGAATCAAATTTGTGAAGATGACTTCAAAGCTGCCACACTGCTGTATGTGTGTGGGCAAGAGACCTTTGAGATTGCGGAGAATCTGGTCGCCCCAGCACCACTGGAATCAATCACCTACACAGAATTGAAGAGGATGCTTCGAGAGCATTTTGAACCCAAGCTCTCAGTGATTGCCTGGCGAGACGCGTTCGAGCAGAGGGACCAGAGGCCTGGTGAGTCTGCAGCAGAGTTTGTTGCGGCCTTGCAACAAGCAGCTAGGCCCTGCAAATTCAAAGACTTGGAGGAGAGACTGAGGGATCGGCTGGTCTGTGGCCTGTGAAGCCGGGAAGCTCTTCGCGAAGGAAGGCCTCACATTCCAAGATGCCCTGAGGGAAGTTTCAGCTGAAGAAGCAGCAGGCGGAGCTGTGAAGGCCTTGTGGCTCTCCAAGCCCCCTCAAGTTCCAGCCACCATCCATCAAGAGGTTGCTCACGAAGAATCCGAACAGGATCCAGAATTGGAAGTGGACCGGCTACATCAGACTCCAGGGAGAAGGCCTCATGGAGGGAAGGCCCAGCCAGCATCATCCCCTCGGTGCATCGGGTGTGGAGGCCACCATCACCGCGCAGATTGCCGTTTCCGCTCCGCCATCTGCAGGGCCTGTGGGAGGCAAGACCACATTGCCTCCATCTGTTTGGGTCTCCAGAAGGAATGTTACCCAGAAGAATTGCCTCAGAAAGGTACCAGGGTCCCCAGCCAGAACAGGGTGGGCTTTTGCGCGTCACGTAGGAGTGTTTTTAGAACGGGGGTCCACAGTCCACTTAGGAAGAAGCTTCACATCAACGTGAAGTTGCAAGGGGTCCCCTTGTCGATGGAGCTGGACACTGGGTCTGTTCTATCAATTATCTCCCTAGACACCTTTAACAAGGTCTGCAGCAGAAGTGGCCTACGGGTGAAACTCAGGCCATCAAACCTCATCCTCACAGATTTCCAAAATTCCAGAGTCAATGTGAGGGGGGAGGCCATACTCAAGGTGCAGCATAGGAATTTTGAGGGACTACTGGATGTAGTGGTGGTTGGGGGAGACCGTACAAGTCTCATTGGACTCGACTGGTTTGAGGCCCGGGGAATTCAGGTGACTGGAATACACAGCATGCAAACAACAGGCCTGGCTGGGGTCTGCAAGGAGTTTGCAGATGTGTTTAGTCCAGAACTTGGCTCCTACAAAGGCCCTCCAAATTCTCTGAGGCTAGACGCAGCCATAACCCCCATTAGAATCAAGCCACGCAGGGTGCCCTTTGCCTTAAAGGAAAAAATAGATGCAGAGCTGGCTAAACTGATTCAGCAGGGTATCTTAGAGCCTGTGGACAGTAGTATGGGAAACGCCCATAGTTACGCCACTGAAGGCCAATGGTGAAGTCCAAATCTGTGCGGACTACAAGTGCATGCTTAACAAAGCACTGCAGCAGCATTCGTACCCAGTACCAGTGGTCAGTCCCATTCTAGCCTCCCTCAAGGGGGGCCAGATCTTTGCCAAGCTTGACCTGGCTCAGGCCTATCAACAATTGCCAGTTGATGAGGAAACGGCTGAGGCCCAAACTACAGTGACTCACAGGGGGGCATTCAAGGTAAAAAGATTGCAATTTGGAGTAAACGTGGCCCCTGGCATCTTCCAGAGTGTAATGGAGCGAACGCTCTGAAACATTCCTGGTGTTTGCCCGTACTTTGACGATGTCCTCATCGCTGGGGACTCAGCTGACAATTTAGCTGAAAGGCTGAGAGCTGTTTTGCTACGTTTCCGCCAAGTGGAGCTGAAGCTTAAGCAAGACAAGTGCAAGATCGGGGTTACCTCCACGGAGTTTCTAGGATTCCGCATTGATGCTCAGGGCATCCACCCTGCTGAATCCAAGCTGCAAGCAATTCAGCAGGCCCCAAGTCCCAAATCCAAGGGCAAACTTCAGGCTTTTCTGGGACTGCTAAATTTTTACCTCTCATTCCTTCCTCACAAGGCTGCAGTGGCTGAGCTGTTACACCGGCTCTTGGACAAACAGTCCCTGTGGCAGTGGACACAAGCACATGAAAAGAGCTTCAAAGAGGTCAAGGCCTTGCTCTCTTCAAATGTGGTCCTCGCACACTTCAATGAGAACTTGCCAGTGTGCATCGCCTGTGATGCATCCCCTTATGGAATTGGGGCTGTGTTAAGTCACTTGAAGGTTGATGGAATGCAAGTCCCAATAGCATACTACTCTAGAACCCTATCATCAGCTGAACGCAATTATGCACAGATAGATAGGGAAGCCTTAGCCATAGTGGCTGGCATAAACAAGTTCCACGACTTCGTATATGGCCGCCACTTCACGGTCTTTACAGACCATAAGCCACTGCTGGGGTTGTTCACAATGAACAAACAAACACCACACATAATATCCCCCCAAATGCTGAGGTGGTCTATCTTCTTGTCTGCGTATGACCATACACTGGTTCACAAGCCAGGCAAAGAAATGGGTCATGCAGATGGTCTCAGCAGATTGCCATTACAGCAGATAGAGGCAGATCCAGCATCTGCCAATCGCATCCTGTCTATTCAGGACTTGCCTGAATCTCCCCTCAGTGCTAGGGATGTGGCTGCAGAAACAGCCACCAATCACACGCTAACACGCGTGCTGACTTGGGCGTTGTCTGGATGGCCTGACACATGTCCAGGCTCAGAATTCCAGAGCTTCTGGCAGAGGAAGCATGAGATTCCCACCTTCAAGGGGTATGTCCTATGGGGTAGCCGGGTAGTAATCCAAACCTCATTGAGGACTAGGGTCCTGCAGTCTCTGCATGAGGGACACCCGGGAATAGTCCGATGAAGGCGTTAGCGCGCAGCCATCTTTGGTGGCCTGGGTTCAACAAAGATGTCGAGGCCCAAGTCCACGGGTGCACTGTTTGTCAACAGTCAAGGCCGGAGATGCCCCAGGCCCCAGTTCATAGGTGGGAAGAGACTCATACCCCATGGTCAAGGGTCCATATAGACTACGCTGTGCCCTTTCAGGGGCAATTCTTCTTAATTCTCATGGACAGCCATTCCAAGTGGCTAGAGGTTGTGCCTGTCTCCTCCACTACCAATGCTAGGACCATCCAGGTGCTGAGAGGGATCTTCGCCGCACATGGACTTCCAGATGTCCTTGTCTCCGACAATGGTCCCCAATTCATGTTGTTTGAGTTCAAGGCGTTCCTCCAGGCCAACATGATCTGGCATGCCACATCTGCACTGTTCCATCCAGCTTCCAATGGCCAGGCTGAACGAATGGTACACACAACCAAGGATGCCTTAAAGAGGATCACTCATGGGACCTGGCATCACAAGCTAGCGGACTTTCTTCTGTGCCACCGCACCACACCTTGCACAGCTACTGGAAAGAGCCCAGCTGAACTCCGCTGGGGTCGCTGCCTCATCACAAAACTGGACAGATTGCACCCAGACCGGGTGGCTTCACAGGTGTCACAGCCACGGGCACCTAGGAGACTACAAGTGGGAGATCCGGTCTGAGCAAGGAACTATGGACCAGGACATCTCTGGGTCACAGCAGTGGTGTGCAAGGTCTCTGGGCCGCTGTCATATGAAGTGGCCTTGGACGATGGTCATGTGATCCGACTTCACATTGACCAACTGCGCTGGAGGCTTCCCAGCAACTCTTCCGCTGCTAGCTCTGCTCTCGGGGGGGGGGGGAGGAGGACCACAATTATGATTGTGGATTATGGTCTCTCCAACATCCCCAGGCTTCAGCTATTGCTCCAAACAGGGAGTCTGCAGAAAGGGGGTTCGCCATGGAGGCAGCTCCGGTCTCTGGCACTCAGGCCACTCCAACTGCTGGTCTAGGGCTCAAGGGACAGTGCTCCCAAGAGGAGTCCAGTGGGGACTTGGGGAATTCCACCCCACCACTGGACTTGGGGAATTCCACCCTCCCTCAAGGAACCCTGGCTTGGATTTAGCAGATCCAGCCAGTCAGCAGCTAGGTGGGTCCCCTGGGTCTTTGGGGCAACAAAGTCCTGGTCTGCCTAGCCTGGCAGGCGAGCTGGCAGGCCAGACACACACACCGACCATGAGAAGATCAGGGCGGGCCAGAGGTCCTCCCAAATACTTACAAGACTATGTACGGTCCTTGTCAGTTCATGGGCAGGCCTGGTAGTCTGGGTTACGTAATGCAGCTCAAGGGAAAGTGGGGAGCATGGCGATAGCAAGACTGGAGTGTTGTGTATATATAGATGCAACGTACGCAATGTAATGGAGTGTTGGAGTATTTAAAATAATAAGTGTGCCTTATTATTTTAGCCAAGGGGGAGGGGTGTTATGTCCTGGGCTGGCAGGCACACGCTGCAGCGATTGGCCCAGGCAGACCATGTGGATGCCCAGGACAAGAAAGGCTGCTTCCAGCCTTTGTAATGATTGGCCAGCAAGGTATTGTGCTGCCTGGGACAAGAAAGGCTGCTTCCAGCCTTTGCAATGATTGGCCAGCAAGGTATTGTGCAGGGGGGTTATAAAAGGGGGCCGCACCATTTAAAAATCTGTTCTGTTGGTGTTGCAATAAAGGAGATTGTTGGAACTCGTTGCTTTGTCTCAATGCCTCTTTTCCTGAAACAGAATAATTCTCACATGAGGGTATGGACCAGAAGGCCAGTCTTTTTGGGAGTAATGCAAATATATGAAACATGCTGCATGGAAATATGCTGGATCCCCTTATTTCTGTCTTTGTAAAAGTCTAAAACTCTCCTTTAAAAATGGACGTTCGCTAATCTTGATGCTTAGTGGGGCAGGAGGGCAGGCATTTTACTATATTTTATTATTTGATTTGTTTGGTTGTTATTCTCTCTCTGCCCTGTAATAAACTGGGGAGGTAAAAACTATAAATGACTACAATACTTATATGAATAGAATTGGCTGTATGAATGGAACTTCTTTTCTGGGAAAGAAAAGGGAGATCAGACTAGGAAACCAAAATTATGCAAGCCCACACCACTTTTACTGTATTGTAAAGCTGTAGTGACAGAATCTTGCAAGACTGAATGTGCCTCCCCGCCTCATTCCGTTTATTTTTGATTTCTTGGGTTATAGCTTTGCCTCGGACCCAAGTTTCTTTTATCTGACTCTTGCTTTGGCAGCAGTTCTTCCTTCCCTCCTTCAAGGCCATTTCCTTTACATCAAGAGAGTAGGGTTGCTTTTCTTCTCTGGGAACCACATGAGTTATATCTACTTTGGAATTCCAGTGGCTTATTTTCCATCCAAACCTCCAGAAATGTTCTACAATTTAATGCTCGATTCATTTTGTTCTGTTCTATAGAGACTGGGAGTCAAAACTTTTGTTGGTACAGGAAATCTTGGATGAGTGGCTGAAAGTTCAGGCTACCTGGCTTTATTTGGAGCCAATTTTTACTTCTCCGGACATTATGGCTCAGATGCCTGAAGAAGGTAGACGATTCACCACTGTGGACAAAACTTGGAAGGATATCATGAAACATGCCATTCAGGTAGTAAAAATTCTCTTTGGAACAATTAATTATAACATGGGAAAGATATTTTTTTTGTTCATGTCTTTATTGTATGCATTCTGTTATTCGTGAAATTAAATTAGGGCAGTACACATGAAAAAAGATGGATATCCCTTCTTCCCTTCCAAAGAGAGTGGGGAAATAAAAGGGGGCATAGCTTTGCATAAAAGGTGCATGAATCTGGAAAATTTTACTACAATTTAAATATATTGCATCCTAGAGATTATGCAGTAGAACACTGAATATAGAGTAACAGTCTTGGGAGGGAAAGAAGTAAATACAATAAAGAAGTAAATAAACAGCCTTTGTGCAGATATTTCTTTGCTTGTTTAGCTAGATCGATATGTCACTCCACTCACAATTCACTGTACTGTTACCCCTGCTGTCCTTTGTTAAACTTCATTATCCTTAAACCTTAACCACCATCTGACCAAAGACTATCCGTGTTTTGTGGCCATTGCTTTCCCTTCCAAATAAAACTGCTGAAAATGGTGGTATGATTTCCTGCAATCTGAGAATAAGAAACAGACAAACACCTATAATAAATGGTTTTAAATCTCCAAATGAAGTATAACCAAAGAACTGTCACCCTGACATCTTCGAATAGAGAATTGTTTCTTTTTTAAATCCACATATGACTGCCTTGGATTAAGTCACTGAACTGAATTAGATATGTAAGGATTAGGTTATTAGTCGCAATGCTGTGCTGCTTTCTTTGGAGTACTCCCAAATGACTTATTTTCATATGTGTGCTCGTGGTGGGCAGCGAAGTATAGAAGTCTAATGCTCTGTTGAGTATTCATGTAGTTGTCTGTACCAGTTAGTACTTCTGACATTTCCAAGTAAACAAAAAACACCTTTGTATTTCCTCCCAGAAGATGGCAGTATAT
Organism: Crotalus tigris; assembly: GCF_016545835.1. Lineage (NCBI taxonomy): Eukaryota > Metazoa > Chordata > Lepidosauria > Squamata > Viperidae > Crotalus > Crotalus tigris. The sequence continues at coordinate 537,431 of NW_024097078.1, read as the reverse complement.
GTTTAGAAATTATTACTTGATTTTATAGGTACTATATTTCCTTTCTCAGCATAAATTAAATCTCAGGGCATGTGTTGATTTTTTTTGACTTGCAGTTGTGTTTTACAGCAACAGCTAGAAACTGTAAACATATTTTTGGATTGCCCTGTATTTTACCTTAGATTTGAATAATTCTTTTTTCTGTGTGGCTCAAATCAATGAGGATGAAATTGCTCTTTGATTTCATTGCTATTTTTGATAAACAAATGGTCCACAGGACTGATCTTTTTCTGCACGGGAAGAAAAATCGAAGACATTATATTAAGAAAAAAGCCCTAAGGATGAGAGCCTAGGGTAATTTGTAGCTTCTTTATGGAACAGCTAATCATGGCACACTAGAGCAATTATTTTTCTATCTTTGGCCCAGTATTATTATTTTGAAAAAAACCCATAACTCATGGCAGTCTCATTTAATCTTCAAATTTCATCAAGGTCGTAGATGATAAACAGTGGTATAATAGTCCAAGTAGCTAAATAGGAAGAAATGATTTATCTGAATGCCAAGTTTTCATGTGAAATTTTGACAGGGTATAACAGTATTTGAGCTAAACACAACCTAGATGCATAACGTTGCCACCTGAGGGGGCTAATGTGGCTTCCTTTGAAAAACATTTTTTTCTACTAGAGGTTAGACTAGAGCAGATATTTGCTCAGTTCATATCTTGACACATATACTGATTTGTGTTTCCCAAGTGCTAGTGTAAACCCAAACATTCATAAAAGCCAAAATTTTTCTTCTTCACACTGTATAATGCAAATTTGTATGGGTAAAAATGAAGAACTGCTTTCAAAAATGTGTGCAATACATTAGGCAAAATGAATAAGAGACATACATTAGACAAGGCATGCAAACATTCCATAGTAGAAAATATAGTATAACAAAATGTGAAGGCATTTTGTGCAGACTTTTAAAAGAATGTTTTAAGTGGAAATAAAATCATTTTAAAAATGATTTTGCATGGAAAGAAACTCAAACAAACCCCAAATGAATAATGGAACAAGGCCAACCTTTATACACTCTAGCTGGAAGAGGAAAGAAAAGCAATCTGGTAAAGAATCCTGACTGTACAAAATTGAAGTTGCAAAGAAAATGAAGTGCTAGGAAAGTATGGTGGAATCTGCTCACAGAGACTGTATCTATGAGAGATAGAGGGAAAAATTACAGGGAAATAGATGAAGAACAAGGATTCCCTTGCAGCAACCTGCAGATGGATGAATACATGTCAAGTGAGCAGTTTCAATTAAGGAAATGAGAAGCCAAAAAGAAGCTGACTTTGTCTGGGAATGTGGAGGAAGTGCTTAGGCTGCAAGTTTCCACCCAATATTTGGCTGTCAAATGATGCTGAATACAGAATCTCCAGATATTGTTCAGTGAATCTTCACATTTTGATTTTGACTCTTCAGTATTTATTGTTGAGCACCTTTATATCCCATCATAGCTTCTCATGGCTTAATCAGAAGAAGGAAGGAAGGAAGGAAGGAAGGAAGGAAGGAAGGAAGGAAGGAAGGAAGGAAGGAAGAAAGGAAGGAAGGAAGGAGGGAGAGGAGGGAGGAAGGAAGGAAGGAAGGAAGAAGGAAGGAAGGAAGGATAATATATTTACAAAAAGCATAGAAATTGAAAAATAGAATTGGCCAAACCAGTCTCAGAGCTTACCTACAGTAGCTGTTTCACAAAGGGGTTAAACGCACTACCAGAAAAGATCTTAGAAAACTTTTCAGACTGTCATAAAAGTATCCTGGAAAATGGGAGAAAATTGAGCTGACTCATTTTAGTTTTAATGTTTTAGAGCAGTGGTTCTCAACGTTTGTGTGACGGCGACCCCCGTCACACAAACGTTCTGCGCATGCGCGGCACCGGCCCCTGAGGGGAGAAAATGGCGGATCGCCTTCTTTGGCGACCCCCGAAAAATGGTCGATCGACCCCAAATGGGGTCGCGACCCATAGGTTGAGAACTGCTGTTTTAGAGAAAATACTTAAGGCATTGCTCAGTTTTTAAATTGAAATAATAATACTATATACACTTTGATATGAATGGTATATGATATGATATGTTTGTCTTTCTCAGGACAAACATGTTCTTACAGTAGTGATGATAGAGAAGATGCTGGAACGACTGAAGAAATGCAATGAGTTGTTAGAATTAATTCTTAAGGGACTAAATGAGTATCTAGAAAAGAAACGCCTGTTCTTCCCTAGATTCTTCTTCTTGTCCAATGATGAACTCCTTGAGATTCTCTCAGAGACTAAAGATCCTACAAGGTATTGTACTATTTGATGCACATTTAGGATAGTTGTAATTCCTGTTGTACATAGTTTGCATAATGACCACACAATTTGTGGGTGAATGACTAAAAGTTAATATTATCCAGTGGTTTTAGAAATACAGTAAAACCTTGATTTTTGGATCACAGTTAGCAAAAAAGAAAATCAGAATTAATTTATTTTGTGCAATCTATGCAAATTTGACATAAATTATATAAATAAAGTATATGTATGTTAGGTAAATTCATATATAATGGACATTTGGCTTTATCAGACACCCTTCTCCCAAACTGATGTTTTATGGTACGGTTATAATTCATCTTATTAAACAGGTACAAAAACTTTGTTTCCATCAACTTATTCCTCATAATGAATCTGTAGGCAAGAGGTCATGTTGCTTCTTTTTTTTATAATGCTGCAAACATGTGAACTTAATCTCATTGTCAACAATTTTGATCCAAGCTTGAATCATTTCCCATCTTGAGTATTTCAATCTTTGTTGGGGTCTTCTATTACAATATTTTACTTTAGTGTTTGCCATTTTAACCCAGTTCTCTCCTGCTAAGACAATTCATTGTTCTTCTCTATTAGGCATAATACATTTAAAGAGAATATTTATAGCTCAGGGTTGAACTGTGCGGTCCTTGATGCTCTCTGAGTTTGGTTGTTTTCTCACAGATATTTCATTACCAAACTAGGTAACATCATCAGTGCTAGAAGGCGGTTTGCTCTCATTTTATATAGTAATGTCTTGGTGGTCCTTGATAGTTGTTTACTGTTAGCTTATTTGGCTAAGTTAGTTCCTTGAAGTAGTGTTTACTTCTTGATTATTGGTCTAGTGTAGGGGTGTCAAACTTCCGGCCCGCGGGCAGGACATGTCATCCAGAAGCCGTGGCCACCTCATTGCCAGCAATGGCAAAACCGTCCCGATACGTTGTGTGGCGTCATGTGACGTCATGAGTTTGACATGTCTGGTCTAGTGTTAATCTTGGTGTTAATATCTGCTCATTTGGGTGAGAGCAGGATCACCAAGATCACTCCCACCAGCATGGACAGGAAAAGCCATTGCTATATAAATTGAGAGTAAACCTCATTCCTTACTAGCACTGGTAGTTTGGTAATAAAATGTCTGCAAGAAAACAACCATTCTCAGAAAGCACCAAGGACCTCACAATAATACATCTGATTTGGCCTTAAAGCGCTCTAAAATGCAAGAAGAGCAATATTTTCAGCCCTAGGTATTCCATTGTTTTCTGGCCATGCTCTCTAAAATATTTTTAAAAGTAAAAGCATGCTCCCTCTCAACAAAAAGATTGTCTATTCTTATTATATGGCTTAGTCATCAAGATACAATGAAGTAGCATATCATACCTGGTGCATTCAACATCCTTGTTGGAAATCTAGTAAGATGGTTTCTTAGCAGAACCCTTTTCCCATGTTAATATGCTTTGGAGAGGATTTTAAACAAAAATACAGTTTTTAATATACTGTGGGTGTTTTTTGTCAGTTTGTTTGAGAATGAAATATCTAAATAAAAAACATCCTGCCTGTGGTTAGAGCTTACTTCTCTGACTCATACGGATAGGATTATTAATCCAAACATTCTGGGCATAAAGTGTGTTTTGTTGAAAGAAGTTAGAGCTTGCATGGCTCCAAGTTTATTTCTTAATCCTCTCTTTGATTTCTTCAGAGTAAAGCCTCACTTGAAAAAGTGTTTTGAAGGAATTGCTAGTGTTGAGTTTACCGAAGTCCTGGATATTACACACATGAAAAGCAGTGAAGGGGAAGTTGTGGAACTTATCAACACAATATCAACAGCTAAAGCGAGAGGCCAAGTGGAAAAGTGGTTAGTTGAATTGGAATCAAGTATGATAAATTCCATTCACAAGGTAATAAATTACAATTTGTTTGAGGTCATTATCTAGGCTATTGTAGGAAAGTAAGCTGATTATCTCTCAAAATCCAAACCAGGCATGATATAAATTATGTAAAAACTATTAACACAGGAAGATTTAAAAAATTATCTCCCTTCTTAAATTGCTATTCCACTAGGATTGGCTGCATGAGTCAGGAATCTGGTGCACCTGAAGTCTTTCCTTCTTGCTATTGCTATGACAAATAGCTCTTTGCTGTGATTAGCCTTTCATAGGCAATAATGGAAATTCTCCTTCTAGGGCTGAAACAGCTTCACTGGAGGTGGGATTTAGTTAGGATTATAGCAGAGAAGAAAGAGTTAGGATATCTGTCCTCAATCTGCTGCTGTTCTCCCATCTTTCCATTGCAGTATCTGCAGTATCTAAAACTGTACAATAATCACTTATATACAACAAACATTCTGCCTGGTTTGGTCTTGTTTAGGACATAATTTGAATCAGTATTAAAAATGACATGTGGGTCAGATAAAATGATCTGCAATAAATGATCTGCATGCTAATTGTAAGCTCAACTACTGGTCAAGTTTCTATTCTGCCAAATGTTTTGTATTTTAGTTGTAAGATTTCTTGTAAATGTGTAAATGCTCCTGTTATATTTAAGAGGGATAGAAATGTAACAATAGTTGGCAATTTCAATGCATTGGTACAAAATATTGCATTCTATCAATATCGTAGACATATGCAATAGATCAATACCAGTAGAGGTAGTCCTCAACTTAATACCACAATTGAGCCCAAAATTTATGTTGCTAAGTGAGAGATTTGTTAAGTGAATTTTGCTCCATTTTACAACCTTTCCTGCCAGAGCTGTTAAGTGAATAATTGGAGTTGTTAAGTTAGTAACACAGTTGTTAAGTGAGTCTGGCTTCCCCATTGACTTTGCTCATCAGAAGCTGTTCACATGTCCCCAGGACACTGCAACCGTCATAAATATGAATCAGTTGCCCAATAAATATAAATTGTTGGGCACTTTAATTGCTAGATATTTGTCCAGTTATGAAGGGAATAAATAAGATGAACTCAAAACAACAAAAAATAGAATATATGGATGGGATTTAATAATTTGGTAGGCTTCATGCATCATTGTTTTGATGTACATTTTTATCCATGCTTAAACAAGGAACCCAGAATAAAAAATGATTTAGTAACAAAAGCAATCTAATGTCACATTTGTCTTTTTAAAGACAAACTAGGCAACTCGTGCCCTGATGGGTCATCCTTTCAAAGATGTTTGCTCACCAGATTCCTCGATGCTTTCAATGGTGATTCTTGTAATTCTTGATCATTTTTTTGTTTTATTCTTTCTGCAGCTGTCTCTGTCTCTCTCCCCCTTCCTTCCTCCTTTTCAGTATTTAATCATTTCCTGTCTCTTTATTTTTTTTTTCTTCCTTGCAGGAATTCTAAGGAAAACAACTAGAAAACAGTTCTTATCAATGTAATGTGATTCATTAAGGCTCAAGGCTCCCTTTCTGCCTCCACTGAAAAACTTTTTCTTTGGGGGCAAAAATCAAAGCAATGTCTCAGCAGCTCCTGTGGATCACACTGAGGAAGTTGAGGAAAGCTGCTGGGGTGGCTTCTTTAAAGAAAATACCATTTTCCCTGAGGGCATTGTTAGTACCTGCAGAGATCATGCCTCCATAGGAGTAGAAGATTCAGACAGACCAGTTCATCAATGTCCAAAGTGAGAGGGTCTGAAGAGGGGCACCAGAGTAATAAAGAGAACAAAATCCTCAGTTTCACAAAGGCAGACACCGCTAATTTCCCATCTGCTACTATTTTATGCCCGAATAGAATTGAAAATGATTATGGCTGCTGTTTGTCTTTTGACAACCAGAGGGCAAAAACAGGGTTTATTCATACTGTTGATGATAATAACTGCTACTGTTATTCTGTTGCTTCTCAGGGAGCATGTGTTCGTGATTTTGTATGGTTTCCAAAAATCTAGTCCTTTTTCAGTCATTCGTTTCCCCCCTGCGGAAATAATTAATGGGCCTTTTCAATCCAGCACTTAAATTAAAGAAATTCTTTTTTGTTTGTTTGAAATTCAAAGTAGATTTAATTCTCAGTTCCCTCCAGAGCCAGAAAAAATGGATTTGATTCCCTCTCTGACACTTGTAATTTTCTTCTCTTCTTCCCAAACCTAAAAAAATGTCATGGTCAAAGAATCCTATATTTTCCAAGCAGCTCAAATGTCTTCAGTATTCTAACCTCATGATATGTCCGCTTAAGGTTCAGAGATAAAGAACCACCTGATCCTAGCGTAGTCTCATTTTAAAATACTTTAACAGAGCTCAAGCAAAGAAAAAAAAATCATCCCAACAAGGATCTAACTCCTCACCACAAAGAGCCTGTAGACTTTCCAAGCTTACATGGTCTAAGAAAAAAAAGATGTATCCTAAATCCTAAGATCACTTTGGTACAATTCAAATCTATTTTACTCAATCGACCAGAGCCAGTTGCCAGCAACTTGGTCTTTGTAGGTTCTTCAATGGGAGGAAGACTACTTTACCCTCAAAACCAGATCAATCAATAATAATTATAATTAGTACAGGAAACTACATAATATTTACCAGCCTATCTCAATTGTGATATTTCCCTTCCCCATTCTCATGGTTAGTTATAAGTCAAAAATTCATCAAACAAGCCATAAATCCTCTAATTCACATTTAAGCAATAGAATCATTCCCAGATTTATTTTCAAAGCTCTAACTCAATATATTTTGTGGTTGTTTTTTTTAAAAAAAACGATAGGAATAGCAGGTTTATTTAGATTGAAATACGTCAACCGTTTGTGAAATACCAAGGATGATGATAGAAACATTACAATCAATCAAAGAGCCTCTACACTCATCAGATCTGCCAGAAACCTATTTGCATGTACCAGCTGCTGTAATACATTGGTGGTTTTCATGCCTCAACATTTTCAGTTGTGGTAATTATCCTTTGTGCTGGTCTCAGCTCTTAGTATTTTTTCATGATAATGATGACAGTATTAGAGCATCTGAGATTAAAAGGCATCTCTGTATAGCCATATTTGCACACACTTACCCTTTTCCCAAGGCAAAACCAGATGTTGACTTGCCATTAGACATGTGAATTCCCAATGAATTACAAGAAAAGTTTATTTCATCTAATTCAGTCATTGAAGCCTTTAGGTACATAGATAGATGCAAAACAAGACATCATATCTCTGTTGTCAGAGTGAATTCCAAAGATTCAGCCTCTAGTTTGATTGTAAAGACGGGGAAAAGTGGATGCTTCATGAACTGAGGACAGAATTCGAACCTCGTCATTTTTGTACATCAACATCCTGTCTTGAACCAGATTACACTCTTGCTCTTGCAGTGATTCCCTGCTTTATATCAGCAGATGATTATTCAAAAGATCAGTTGCAGGATATCCTTCTGTTCCCAAATCTCAGAAAAATGGAGTTTCAGACTATCCGTCTTTAAAACTAATTTGGGTTCTGACCTTCAGTCTTTTCCATGGTTTTGAGAGATTCATAAGCAATCCAATCTTCCCTGCAGTCATTCCTGATATGGTCTCAGAAAGTCCAGTCTTATGCCCAGATCCAGCTTGGATTTACTTGACTGCCTTGTATCTGGAGATGTACAGATCACATAGTGGTCATAACTCTGTCATGTCAACAAACCTTTTCTGCTAGGAGGCAATCCACAAATCAGATTTACAAAACAATTGAATAAAGGTATAGTACAAAGTTTGTCTATATAGAGCTATTTCACATGGACCTTAAACTAAAGCTACACAGGCAAGCAATTGGATTGTCCCCAGTCCTGGCTAGAATGGAACTGTCTCATATTAGATTCTTTTGAGGGGCATCTCTATGAAATCTTTCTCCCATACACCACTTCCTGTGTGGCGCCGTAGATGGTTCTCAAAGCCATCATGAGCTGCCATTTGTACCCTTCTCTCCCAGTAGATTATATCATTTAAAATGATACTTTTGGTGACTATTACTTCTTCTTGGGGCATTGCCTGAGTTCTTTGCTATTTGTTTTTTTATTTATTTATTTGATTTGATTTCTATAGCCGCACATCTCAACAAACAACTCTGGGCAGCTCACAATTCAATTTTGTCAGTCAGAGGTTCCCTATGTGCATTCAATAAGGAGATAGTGGTCATATGATTAGCTCAATATTTAATTCCCAAAGCAAACATTATTTTACAGGAAATAAGACATTATTCTTCTCTCATTCTGTCCAAAAACTTCTTATTCTCTAGGAAGAGTGTGGCACAAGCTGCATGTTTGTAGGATTCTTCAAATTTAATATCTATATGTGAAAGTAATTAAAATTTTGTGTTCTCCTTTGAATAAGAGTGTTGTTCTGCCCTAACACTCTGGCATAAAACTTTAAAATGCCAAAAGTTGTGACTTATTCAGTGTGACCTCAACTTCAGTTTGTAGTCTAATGCTCCCTTTTTTTGTCATTTATAGGACAGCTACTTGATCATCTTCCATTTCTAATCAGGAATGAAAATATTGAATGTTTCTATCAATGGAAGCAGACTTTTATAGCAAGTGGTTTTTGGTCATTAAAATCCCATTTGGCTTTTTTTTTTTAAATGTGATCTTTGAGCCTCAAATGGAGTTAGCTACTCATGTCTGACCCATCTGAGCAGTGATCGGGTTTGTTCCATTCAGCCTCATTTATACAGAACTTGGAAACACAAGTATCTAGTGTTTAGTTGCTTCAAACTTGGTGTAAAGTTGCATTCACCCTTCCAATCCTGACATGTCTGGGGAAGAAAAATATCTTCGTTGTATTATTGGCAAATCTCAGGCCTCCGAGGCTCAGAATGGACTTCCGGAAGGGGCATCCATGCACTCCCGGCGGTCCGTTCTGGGCCTGGAAGGCCATTCTGGGCCTTGCAAAAAAGGGCTAGAGCATCAGTTGGTTTGCCAAAGTCAACAAAAAATTAGCTATCAGTTCTACTGAACCAGTGCAAACTGGATGAATCCCACCACTTTTCCAAGGGTGAACCAGAACTCAGTTTCCCAGTTTCAAGATCAGAACCTTAGCAACTACACCTTAGCAACTACAACCTTAGCAACTACCTCAGAACCTTAGCAACTGCCTACAACCCTAGGCAACCTGGGTTCTTTTATGACTTGTGGACCTGGCTCAGGAATTCTGGGAGTTGAAGTCCACAAGTCATAAAAGAGCCCAGGTTGCCTACCCCTGAACTACACCAAAGTGGCTCTCTTGAGATGGTATTAAAAGCAATATTAGTTATGATAGCAAAAAAAAAAAAAAAGAATGAGGAGGAGGAGGAGAGGAGGAAGAGGAGAAGGAAGAGGAAAGAAAGTTTTTTTTAATATTCTTATAAAGCATGTTTTTAAATTAACGAAAAAAACTAAATTGTTACATTAAGATGAATCAAGGTGACATGGAAAGCTCTTATCTGACATTTCTCTCTGCTGATTTTCATTTTTATAAAAAAGGTTTCAGATGCCATCTCTAAAAATCATTTCAATTTTAATTTATTCTGTTTATGAATTTTCAGGAAAAACACATTTTAATTTTTTTAAGTCATGTTCACTTTCCATCTTTTTGATCTCTTTATATTTTATTTATTAATGATTCTAAAATTTATAACCAAGAATTTTCTTCTTTTTAATTAATTTCAGTATCAAATATAGTCTTATTAGTTTTTGCATGAACTGGGTAAACAAAAACTTAGTATGAAAGATACAGTATTATAGTCAATGAAAGAACAACAGTTTTTTTTGTAGATTCTGTGACAGTTTTTCATATTGTGTACAATCTGATAAAAGTGGTAGATGGACTTTTTTCTCTGTCAATTTTTTTTTAATTTAAGTTCACTTACTATATTGGCTGATCACATTTTTTCATTGCAAAACATTCAGATTTTTATTTGAATGAATAGTTCATATTCTAGCAGAAGAAGCACTTTCAGTACGATCATACTGGTTAAAAATTCATGTAACTGTTCTAATATATGAAGGGCTGAGTCACAAGGGGTTTCTGTTCTGTTTAGTGTTCATGGAGAGTCATGCAACTTGGATTTCTCTTTATACAATATGTTGAGCTCTAACTAATATAGTGTCTGATGCTCACTGCAGCTGGTCGAGTAAGGTTATATAGGCAGAACGAAAAGGTCATGACAAAAGATATTTGGAGTCTGCTTTCTAGTTTACTTAGTAAGGCTTTCATTTTTTTGTATTTCCAGGTGATTGGTTCTGCAATAGATGCTTATCCAAAATCTGTCCGGGTAAACTGGGTAAGGGAATGGCCCGGACAGACAGTTCTTTGTGTATCCCAGGCTTTTTGGACTCTTGAAGTGCAAACAGCTATTAAAAATGGCCAGCAGGTAGGAATGTTTCAACAGTATGTGAAGTGTTTAATAATTCCATCTTCTTTAGAAGATATGAATAACCAGTTTGGACAACTTGTATAATCGGTAATATGACAGTGTCTGAACCAGTAGATAACGTATGAAATAATTTGCAGAGCTCTTTTCCAAATTTGTACCTTCATAAATGCAATAGAAAAGTTGAAAGGTAAAAATACTCCAAGTTATTAATACAACTACTGTAGTCAGATAGTAAAACATAATGTTTTCTTTATTGGTAATGTTTCCCTACATGTTGGTGAATTCTCCTCTCCTCTCCTCTCCCCTCCCCTCCCCTCCCCTCCCCTCCTCTCCTCTCCTCTCCTCTCCTCTCCTCTCCCCTCCCCTCCTCTCCTCTCTTCTTCTGTCTCCTCCTCCTGCCCTGGCCCCTGCCCCTGCCCCTGCTCTTTCTGATCTGACATGAACAAATGTCATGTGTGATATTTTCTAAAATGTCCTTATGTTATGTCCTTGTCTTCAGTAGAAGCAAAACATCTTGTGGCATGAAAAAAATATTGAATTTGTTATTGTATAATCCTATAAAATAATAAAATGTGGTTCACGAGCTCCAGTCTTTAAAAATACTTCTGTATTATCCATCCATACTGTATGGATAATATTTCCAAACCCTGTTTTTCTTTATTAAAAGAGAAATATTGGATTGCATCTAAGCTAAGAAAAAAAGGAGTGTGCCCAGAATAAGTTAATTGTATTTAGTTAAAATTACTGTAACAAGTCAGTTAGGATTTAAGTCCCTTTTGTTTCAATGAGAACCACATTCAGTTTATTATAGTGGTAAATTTAACCACTGTAATTTTAATAAAAACTTGCTGACAGGGCTTCAGATATTTGTGGTATCCCCTCTCCCTCCGACACACATACACACTTCCCCACTCCTTCATTTCCATCAGTGGAGAATTTCACTGGCATTTTTTATTGCCAAGGTCTGGCTTTCTCTTACTGCAGAAGTTAAATTTAAAAACTGTGTAGCTGTAGCAAGGGGAAGTCAGGATATGGTATAAAGGAATACTTCTAGCAAAGCTATCGACTAATCATCAGAGGCCTCAATTTACTTCCCATGTGGAGTTGAAGCTAATAGTGTCTTAAGAGCAGATGTTTGAAGAGCAGAAAATCTCATTGCTTCTAAAGAATGTCATTTGGATGCTCTGTGTAGGGCTGACTAGCTTCAGAAGATGCTTGACACTGAGCTTATTGCTTCTTTTCGTTTACAGAGAGATGTACATCTGGAGTAGAGTAAATTATTTCATTAGTTTCGGTGGAAGAGAAATTGGGAAAATTGGATGAGAAAAAGCAACCAAAGGGAGGAAACAGCTGCAGATAAAATTTCCTTCTCTTTTGGCAGAAAACCTGTAGGGCACATGAATTTTGGAGTTTCCATACAGATTTCTCTGAGGAAGGAAGTAGGATTGCCCTTCCTATGACAAATGCCTAATTTATCCCCCTTGATTTCAGTGGGCTAAAGTTTGGACTGAGAAGGTCTTGTCATAGAAATAAAAATCCTGCGCCTGATTGATTATTTTGTTCCCCTTTGGCACACACACACAAAAAAAATCTACAGTACTCTGAAAAATTTGAGGAACCCTATGAAATAATTCAAGTGGTGGACTGGGAGACAGGTGAAGATGGATGGAAATCAGCTACCATCACTTTTCTCCCTTCGGATGGCAGACACCTCCACAAAAGCCTTTCCATTGTAGAAGAACTCCTCAAACCGATGTATGCATGTAATGTATGTGTGTATTTAAAAGAAAACACATTTGAAATGTGCCAGTGAACAATTGCTTGTCAAGATGACGGCAGTAGAAAGGCGAAATCGCTTCTAAAAGCAGCAGTTAGCAGAGCTGTAGACATTGATGTTGACGTTTGGAGCTAATTCACTTCTCTCTGGTTTTTCCTGTTCACTCAGGCCCTTGAGGATTACCTGACCCAGTGCAATGGGCAGATTGACGGCATTGTCACCTTGGTGCGCGGAAAGTTGTCAAAACAAAACCGAGTGACCCTCGGAGCACTTGTGGTCCTGGATGTTCACGCTAGGGATGTGCTTGTGTCTCTTGTAAGCAAGCGTGTCAGTGATGACAGCGACTTTGAATGGTTAAGTCAGCTGAGATACTATTGGCAGGTGAGGGATGTCTCTGTGAATCCTATTACGAGATTATTTCTGCACTCAGCTTTTCTATTGGGACTCATTGCTGACATAGGAGGAAAGATACACTAATAAGAGCCTTTTTCTTTTTTGCTGATGACTAAAGATTTTATCCATCCTTCTGCATGATGTGAAGTAAAGATATCTAATAGCCATATGTACACCATTTATAATTAAAATGACTTTTTCATGCCCACAATCCCTACATACTTGCTGAATTTGTAAGAGACTTGTAGATAAAACTTTCTGTCAAAGGCCATAATTGAGTTTCCCTGAAATTGTTGGATAAGTCCTGCTTTTATTGTTTTAAAGGAATCATACTTTTTTGAGCTGAGTGGCCTTAATCTGACTTTTGTTAGATTCACACTATTGAGAACCTATATTTATTATATGGAATACAATATTAGCAGGAAGTTACCTCAGATAGGCCCTTTTCCAATGCAAAATGCCTCAGACAAAATATCATGGATTTTCCCAAAAGCTTGTTGATTTCTTTATTTTAAAATAGCTTAGTTGACACTTTTTCCGTTAACTGAATGTGACACAGTGAATAGTGACAATGACCGATCGTGTTAGATATGAAAGTGCCAAATGTACTGACTTCTAAAAGTATCAAATAATCATTTAGTGTTTCTAGTTTTAATATGTATTTGGTAAGGGTCTTCTAAAATAATTTGAACTCACTAATATAGGACATATTAGTAGAGGATATAGTGCAGAATTAATGAAACAGTAGAGATAGGATAGCCAACTCAGGTGTCTACCTTACCTGAGGAATGGGTGTGGTATGCCAGCCTCCAAACAGTGACATTTTTTAGATTTCTTTTACAAATCATCCTCAACAATTATTTTCCTCCATAAATGTGTTTTAATACATTGTTTTAATTCTTTTTTTTAATCCAGATGTTTACTCCATTGTTTATTTTATGAGTTTTTGGGTTTGTACACTTGTTCAGGGTGCTTTGAAATAAGAAGTGGTAGAAAAACACCTTTCCTACAAATATATATTCATACTAGAGTTATGATTTGTCTTAGTGCGCATGCAAATAACTGCTTGAAAAGAGTGTTTTTCATCAAAACCACAGTAGAGGAGGCAGAATTAATTATCCCAGCCTGTTATTACAAGCTTCTGTATGTGTTGAATAAAAATGTCAATGTAGTCTGGGGTTTTATATGAATTCATTTATATGAATTATACCTATCATATATCTGCTCCCTACTTCCATGTAATCAGTGCCATTGATTTTTGTAGCCTGGATTATCTGAAGATTACTTGACAGGGTTACTTGATCTTGTGTGAACCTACCTGTTCTATAAATCTACTTTGGAAATCAAAGTAGATTTAGGGTGTGTCATCAGCTTCTTTATTTTCCAATAAAAGTCAATCGGGGCATGGTGGCTCAGTGGTTAAGATGTTGCGCTTGTCAGTTGGAAAGCCGACAGCCTAGGTTTGAAATCTGAGCACTGCACAATGAGGTGAGCCCCTGTTACTGCATTCCATATTTTCATGCTGGTCACAAGTTAACAGGGGGTGGCACTGTGGTTCAGCAGTTAAGACACTGGGCTTGTTGGCTGGAAAGACAGCAGGCCAGGTTTGAGACCTGTGCGCCTCATGACGGGGTGAGCTCCCGTTACTTGCTCCAGCTCCTGCCCACCTAGCAGTTCGAAAGCATGCAAATGTGAATAGATAAATAGGTTCCACTTCAGTGTGAAGGCAACAACGCTCCATGGCATCATGCTGGCCACATGACCGTGGAAATGTCTTCAGATAGCGCTGGCTCAATGGTCTTGAAACGGAGATGAGCACCGCTTCTTATAGTCAGCAGGGACTCTTTTACCTTTTACCTTACATGAAGATGGAAACAGATGTTTCAATGCAGACTCCCTCAGCTGAGAATCAGAGATGAGTACTGCCTCTTGAGTCACTTACAATTGGAAAGGGGAAACCTTTAAACCTTTAAACGTTAATCATTTCCCATGCTGGTTAATCTGATTAAGTGAGAGATAATATTTTCTTCCAGAGTATACATTCAATGTATACATTCTTATGTATTTTTTTTAAGTAAAAAGGTGATTGTCTTTTTAAGGTTTTAAATGTGCAGTCACTGGAAAGGTGGAAACCCAACACAATGTCAATTTATTGCTTCCATCTGATCCTCTGACACCATGAACAACAGTCAGTCTCCTCAAAGTGGCTGGCTTTCACACATCTCAGATTCCTATAAAAATATTAAAAATTGCTTCAAAGATAAAATAGAAGCGAGAGTATGCCTAATAATAACTAATCAGCAGGTCCAGATGTTGCCTGTATTCTTTCCATGCATGTTCTGAAATCCAAGAACTTTCTCAATTAGGGAACTTAAAATAGCTAAGCCTGATTAATTAATGAAAAAAGAATCAAGGGGATAATGTGGTCATCTGGGCATCCTATTGCAAGCTCTGGCCCTTTTGAACTGCATCATGATGTCACCTATGCATATGGAAGGGGTGGAGCATACTGGTACAACTATGCTTTCATCATTTTAAGGAAAGCCTCCATTGGTCTAGATCAGCCTGTAGGTCGCAGTTCTCAACCTGTAGGTCGCAGCCCTTTTGGGGGACGAACAACGCTTTCACAGGGGTCACCTAAGATCATCGGAAAACACATATTTCCAATGGTCTTAGGAACCAAGACACTAGTGAGAATTTCTGCTCAAGGCTAGCTCCGCCAGCCAGCTCGGGCAGACAGGAAAGCAGCCACCTCAGCAGCATGGCGGGGCTGCACTACCCATCACAGAGCAGCTACTGCCGCGTCGCCACAGCTATGAACCTCCTGCTCGGGGTCTTTCAGGTCCTCTTGCCTGGCTTCCATCTGGGAGAAGCGCAGGGCCAAGGTAAAAAAAAAAAAGCCTGGCGAAATACACCCGAGGGGTAGCATCGATCTGTAGCAGGAAGTGAAGGGGGCGGGTGGGTGGGTGGAGGTCAACCAGAAGGGAACCGGGTCTGATAAGGATGAAAGTAGAGCAAGGTTTTCCCCCTCGCCCCTCTCTCCGCCTCCCTTTGTGCAGCGGCGTCTCTGGCTGCTGTCTTCCCAGTCGCCGAGAAAGGGGGAAAAAAGAGCCATGAGCGAGTTCCCTTTTCTGTCTCGTTGCTTAAAGCTTTTTTTTTTAAATGACTGCTCGTTCAGAACTCCTCGGGGCTTGTTTGCACGAGCTTGTGGCAGATCAGTAAATAAAGAGGTGGGGGAGCCAAACCGTCCAAGGCGTTTGCACCCTGAACATGTGGACGCTGCTTTCATGACTTGCCACCACCCTCCCTCTCTTCCTGCCCTGCTCAGGCAACGTGCTGCTGCTGCTGCTGGCTGAGCTGAGCTGAGCTGAGCTGAGCTGCGGTGCCAAGCCGATCCCCACACTTGGTTGCCCAACCGTGCTCCGCCCCCAGCCACCCTCCGCGCCGCGCCGGAGCCTCCCCTGCGCTGCCCGGCCCACCTCCCTCACCGTCGGAAGGCATCTGTGTGTGTCTCCAGACCTGGAGACTACCATTCCCCAGCAGCCCTAAAAAGCACTGTGGAAGAGTGGGGAATGCTGGGAGTTGCAATTCATCACCATCTGGAAAAACATGACTCTCAAAAGATCCTTCCTTCCTTCCTTCCTTCCATCCATCCATCCATCCATCCATCCATCCATCCATCCATCTCCTTCCCTTCCCCTTCAATCTCTCCTTCCTTCCTTCCTTCCTTCCTTCCTTCCTTCCCCTTCAATCTCCTTCCTTCTCCATCTCCTTCCTTTCCCCTTCAATCTTCCTTCCTACCTTCCTTCCTTCCTTCCTTCCTTCCTTCCTTCTCCATCTCCATCTCCATCCCTTCCCCTTCAATCTCTCTTTCCTTCCTTCCTTCCTTCCCCCTTCAATCTCCTTCCTTCTCCATCTCCTTCCTTTCCCCTTCAATCTTCCCTCCTTCTTTCCATCTCCATCTCCATCCCTTCCCCTTCAATCTCTCTCTCCTTCCTTCCTTCCTTCCTTCCCCTTCAATTTCCTTCCTTCTCCATCTCCTTCCTTTCCCCTTCAATCTTCCTTCCTTCCTTCCTTCCTTCCTTCCTTCCTTCCTTCCTTCCTTCCTTCCTTCCTTCCCCTTCAATCTCCTTCCTTCTCCATCTCCTTCCTTTCCCCTTCAATCTTCCTTCCTCCTTCCTTCCTTCCATCTCCATCTCCATCCCTTCCCCTTCAATCTCTCTCTCCTTCCTTCCTTCCTTCCTTCCTTCCTTCCCCTTCAATCTCCTTCCTTCTCCATCTCCTTCCTTTCCCCTTCAATCTTCCCTCCTTCTTTCCATCTCCATCTCCATCCCTTCCCCTTCAATCTCTCTCTCCTTCCTTCCTTCTCCTTCAATCTCCTTCCTTCTCCATCTCCTTCCTTTCCCCTTCAATCTTCCTTCCTTCCTTCCTTCCTTCCTTCCTTCCTTCCTTCCTTCCTTCCTTCCTTCCTTCCTTCCTTCTCCATCTCCATCCCTTCCCCTTCAATCTCTCTCTCCTTCCTTCCTTCCCCTTCAATTTCCTTCCTTCTCCATCTCCTTCCTTTCCCCTTCAATCTTCCCTCCTTATTTCCATTTCCATCTCCATCCCTTCCCCTTCAATCTCTCTCTCCTTCCTTCCTTCCTTCCCCTTCAATTTCCTTCCTTCTCCATCTCCTTCCTTTCCCCTTCAATCTTCCTTCCTTCCTTCCTTCCTTCCTTCCTTCCTTCCTTCCTTCCTTCCTTCCTTCCTTCCATCTCCATCTCCATCTCCATCTCCATCTCCATCCCTTCCCCTTCAATCTCTCTCTCCTTCCTTCCTTCCCCTTCAATCTCCTTCCTTCTCCATCTCCTTCCTTTCCCCTTCAATCTTCCCTCCTTCTTTCGATCTCCATCTCCATCCCTTCCCCTTCAATCTCTCTCTCTCTCCTTCCTTCCTTCCTTCCTTCCCCTTCAATCTCCTTCCTTCTCCATCTCCTTCCTTTCCCCTTCAATCTTCCCTCCTTATTTCCATTTCCATCTCCATCCCTTCCCCTTCAATCTCTCTCTCCTTCCTTCCTTCCTTCCCCTTCAATCTCCTTCCTTCTCCATCTCCTTACTTTCCCCTTCAACCTTCCTTCCTTCCTTCCTTCCTTCCTTCCTTCCTTCCTTCCTTCCTTCCTTCCTTCCATCTCCATCTCCATCTCCATCTCCATCTCCATCCCTTCCCTTTCAATCTCTCTCTCCTTCCTTCCTTCCCCTTCAATCTCCTTCCTTCTCCATCTCCTTCCTTTCCCCTTCAATCTTCCCTCCTTATTTCCATTTCCATCTCCATCCCTTCCCCTTCAATCTCTCTCTCCTTCCTTCCTTCCTTCCCCTTCAATCTCCTTCCTTCTCCATCTCCTTCCTTTCCCCTTCAATCTTCCTTCCTTCCTTCCTTCCATCTCCATCTCCATCTCCATCCCTTCCCCTTCAATCTCTCTCTCCTTCCTTCCTTCCCCTTCAATCTCCTTCCTTCTCCATCTCCTTCCTTTCCCCTTCAATCTTCCTTCCTTCCTTTCCCCTTCAATCTTCCTTCCTTCCTTCCCCTTCCCTCCCTCCCAACATTTTTTGAGCAAGGAAGAGTAAGTTTTTCCAGTGAGCATTGCTATATTGTTTTTGTGATTAATCACTATGCTTTAATTATGTTCAATTCGTAACAATGAAAATACATCCCGCATATCAGATATTTACATTACGATTCATAACAGTAGCAAAATTACAGTTATGAAGTAGCAACAAAAATAATTTTATGATTGGGGGTTTCAATATGAGGAACTGTATTAAAGGGTCGCGGCATTAGGAAGGTTGAGAACCACTGGTCTAGATATTTCTTTCTAACTTCTGACCAGTAGGATAATTCAAACCAAATCAAACCAAACACTCCCAAACCCTTCCCCCAAAGTCCTGCTCCAAATTTGGAGAAGCCACCCAAAAAGAGATTGAAGTTGAGAAAGCACCAGATCTGATTCAGATGGCCCTGAGAGTACAGATAAATCCCCAAATGGTGACAATGACTCTCAGGGAGCTAATGATGAACCTTCAGAGAGCTAATGATCAGACGATTGCAAAGAATATAAATTTTTCCATTCCCCACCACTCAGTCAGAACCAAAGAAGCTTCAAGGAAAAAAAACCCCAAGAAAGTCCAGTTACCTTTTGAAAAGCAGCTTTGGGACATGTAAAATTGTTTCTAATATTAGGTGTACTGCAAGCCTACTTATTCTTTATTTCTATCTATCTTAAGTCTTTTTATATGTATATTTCATATCTTCCATTAGGAAGGGCATCTAGAAACAAAGATGATAAATGCTGATTTACGGTATGGATATGAATATCTTGGCAATACTCCAAGATTGGTTATTACTCCACTTACAGATAGATGCTACAGGTAACTCTCTTTATAAGTTAAAAGAATTAATATAATAGAAATAATGTAATAGAGTTATTGGCCTTGAACATTGTCCCAATGAATTTAAAAATGGCTGCATGTTTTCCTTATTTGTTTCCTTAAATATAATTATGGACATTCTGAATAGCAGTTATGTTCAGATTTTAATTTCACAGGGGTAAGAGTTAATATTAAAAAGTGAAATACTAAAATATATTTCTGTTCCAGAAGAAAGCCAAGCTACTTTTATGAGTCTCTGACAGGTCCGGCATTGATGTTTCTGCACTTTCCAAAGCACCCCTTTCTAAGTGGTTCTGAAGCATTTTACAGTTCTAATACATTGCATTTCTTCCTCCAGTTTTTGCAACAACAATTCTGTGTGACAGGATGTCCTTACAGATAGGTGGTCAGTGAGCTTCCATAAAGATGGAGTGAGAAAGGTGGAAACAGAAAGAACTGTGGTGAATGAGACGTTAGATGTAGGAGTTGCCATTGTTCTCCATAGCAATTTTTCTTCTTTCTGTCTTTTCAGGACTTTGTTTGGTGCTCTTCACCTTCATCTTGGGGGTGCCCCAGAAGGGCCTGCTGGAACTGGAAAAACTGAAACAACGAAGGATTTAGCAAAGGCTGTTGCCAAGCAATGCGTGGTTTTCAATTGTTCTGATGGATTGGATTATCTTGCTCTGGGGAAATTCTTCAAGGTGGGAATGAAAGAATACAATTGAAGATGTAATGCTGAGAATCAAAACGTGCATATCAAAGTGCTTGAACAAAAACTTAGGCAATCCAGCTTACTTATTTATTTTTATTTATTTATTGGATTTATATGCCATCCACCTCAAGGCGATTAGGTATACTTTGCTTTACACGGGACAGGGTTCTATAGAAGATTATGAGATTCCTGTGTGACTCCAAGGAACTCATGTGCTGCAGAGTATTAGGCTATGGGCATGCAGAAATACTACACACTCATTTACTTGTATAAGACCATACAACGTCACAGACACAAATGTAACACACATTCATGCTCACAAATATGTACATAAGCATGCACATACATTCCGTACAGGATTGTTAGGTATGGAAAAGGTTTCAGCTTCATTTCCTTCCTCTCTGTGTTCCTATCCTGAGTCTTGTTTCTCTTCTTTTCATGAAATGAAGGAAAAGGCATACTCATAAGTGTGACAGAGAGGGAAAGAAGTCTCCTCCTCTTTTTTCCAAGCATTGATCTGTTAGGAAAGTTTGTATTTTAAGCTTTGGGGGTTCTCTCTATCTTTGGGGGTTCTCTCTATCTTACCAACCAACCAAACAACCAACTCATCAACAGTTGCCCTTGAGATGAGCATTGATCACTGATCCCTACCTTTTGCACCCAGCTATTAACAACTGACCAACAGAGAGTAATACATGTAGTTCTGGGCTATGAAAAAAGTGAAAGGCATTCTGAAGGCTAGATTGAATGATAGAGATAATTTCTGCTCCCACAGCTGTTTGGTTTTCCAATAGGTATTAGCATATTGTTCACCTTCGATTTTTTTCTTTTTAGGGTTTGCTTTCATGTGGAGCCTGGGCTTGTTTTGATGAATTTAACAGAATTGATTTGGAAGTATTGTCTGTCGTGGCCCAACAAATTCTTACAATCCAAAGAGGTAAAACACATCCTGGCTAGATTTTAAGATAAAATCTATTTCAGCCATGTTTTAAGTGCTGCTTCTTTCTCTTGATTCCCAGGTATCAATGCTGGCGCTGACATTTTGATATTTGAAGGGACTGAACTCAAGCTTAACCCAACATGTGCTGTCTTCATTACTATGAATCCTGGCTATGCTGGACGCTCTGAACTTCCAGACAATCTTAAGGTATTGTGACTACATTTACCAAAAAGTAATTCTTATGGACCTCTTTGGAGGAATACATAGGATTCTACAGTATGAATATTTCTTGTCATTAAAAAAATCCTTTCTAAAAATTAATGATAATATTGAGAATAATGATTGATGAGAGAAAACTTCATCAAATACATTATACAATAATCATATTACATTAATTTGGTTTAAGCTTAATTAAATTTAGTGTAATAACAGCCTTGGAACCTGCCCTCTCATGTCTTGGAGTGTGCTATCAGCATGTCATTCAAAGAGCAAAAAGGACTTTTATCTCAAGAAAAAGTTGAACATTTCAAGATTAGACAGACCATTAATTGATCTATAAGATCAATTCTTTCATTGGTGTAAATGTATATACTTAGTGTTCCAGTTAAAACCTTGTGCCTATCTTAATTTATTGACTGACAATGATACATGTCACTTACGTTTTGGTGTTGTGTGGATTTTTCCTTTTGCTTATTTCCCTTGTCGATTTTTTCCTCTCTCTCTCTGTCTCTCTGTCTCTCTGTCTCTGTCTGTCTGTCTGTCTCTCTCTCTCTCTCCCTCCCTCCCTCTCTCCCTCCCCTCCCCTCCCCTCTCTGTCTCTGTCTTTGTCTCTGTCTGTCTCTGTCTCTTACACACACAGGCACACAGACAAACACACAAAACGTGAAGTGGATCGGGCTGAGAGAAAGTCACTCAAGTGGCTACTATAAAGGGCTAGAACACCTGATCTCCAAAATTCCACTCCATCATCTTCACAACACCAAACTGGCTCTTCATAAAGATTTCCCATTCTTACCTAATAAAGACTTTCATATAATATATGTTAAATTTTTGTTAGGGCTGTGCACCCTTTGAAATTTAGAAGAAATGCTTCAACACGTGGAGCAGTACAGCATCTGTTTTCTGTTTACTAAAGCAGGCAGGTTTCTTTAATAACTTAAATGATTGTGTGCCATCAAGTTGATGGTTACTCTAGGAGATTCCAAGAGGAAGATTTTCTCCACGATAATCTGTCCCCTGTCTGGTACCTCAGGTCTTCCAGTGGTGCACCTGCTCTACCTTGCTGCTGGTTACCCTCTTTTTCTCTTTCCTGCTCATTTGTGCCCAAGTGAGAAATTTGGGTTGATTTTGATGATCTGTTATGCACTTTTAAAAGCAGCTACATATTTTTTTTTTTCCAATTTGTGTGGCTAGAGCGACAAAGAAGTACCCTGCTTACACTTGCATGAAATGTGAAGTAGTTCTCCGAAATCAGTTTTGTAGCATGCAGAGTCTGTCTTTTATCCCTTTTTGTATGTATTGTTAGAATACAAAGAAGGGATGTGGGGGAAAACGTGCTGCCTGTGAAAATGTATGCATATAATATATCATTGTATGATACTCGCTGCTTTTCCTTCTCCAGGGAGCCAGTTGTCATCCTGATAATGAAATTTAGTTTAACTTCACTGTTTGAGAAGCTATTAACAGGCTATAAACATCACTATTCAGACTGTGCAGTTACCTGTCTATTAATGTGTGTTTAATAGGCTTTGTTTCGGACTGTTGCTATGATGGTACCTGATTATGCCATGATTGCTGAAATTGTCCTGTATTCCTGTGGATTTGTGACTGCACGGCCACTCTCTGTGAAAATTGTAGCTACCTATCGCCTGTGTTCAGAGCAGTTGTCTTCACAGCACCACTACGATTATGGGATGAGAGCAGTAAAATCAGTGCTCACGGCAGCTGGTAATCTGAAGGTAGCATTTGATGTCCTTTCTCTGTGGTCTTGTTAGAATTCTACCTTTTGGTATTTTGTTAGGTATAAATCTTTGTTTATCTTTTGAGCTATGTTGAATGAAATATAATTTCTTTCAGGACTTATCCTGCAGCTCCAAGAAAGCAAACACTTTCTATTTGGGTATGCACAATTGGCATTGCAAAAAGACATTGAAATTATATTCTCTCATAATTCAAAAATTATAAAAAGTTCATTAAACAGTGGCCAGCTTCCAAAATCTTTGTCAGCTTAATAAAGTTGGGAATGCACTTTTAGGCCAACCGTTCCTCTTTTGCTTGCTTTCCCTTGCCCATAAACTTTAGCACATGAATAATGTTTAAAAGTTAAAAAAAAAAATTAGAATAACAACAATAATAGTAAAAACTAGAATCTCTTCTTAAGTATTTCTATTGAAAGTTTTCATAAATACGAGTGACTAAATGTTCACATATAATAACAAAATGTTGATTGTATGCCATAATTACTTTATCCCATGTTTCTTTTATACAAAAGTTCAATCATAATACACTGAGCATCACTGTGCCCAAGTAAACTTTGGGATTTACTGCCATGGTAACTGTATATCTCCTCTATTTGCATGAAACTTCCAGTTAAATGTCAGTTGTGTGTGAAGAAAAATATCGTATATGATCAATCCATTATGACTAATGGAAGAGCTTTGGCGAGATATATGGTCAATCTGACAACCTTTACAAAATGCACATCCAGTGCTCTGGTCTTGACCCAATTTAATCATGCCTTTGAATGCCAAAAAAATCAGACATTCATGAAGAGTTTCAAGCCACAAGTCATATTAATAATGTGTTGTCACCGGAATCTTAAATACAAATCTCATATGACAACCTAATAGCATCTGATGAGTTATGAAGATGCCTTAAAAATTGCTGTTAACTCTATCTTGTCCTCGATCACTGTAAAAACATATCCAAAGGCAACAATTCAAATGTGAAAAACATAGGCATATGAAGGTGGTCTGAATTAAGATAAAGTGATTACTCTGAAACTAATGCTGTGTTTTATACAGTTGAAATATCCAGAAGAAAATGAAGAGATTTTGTTGCTTAGATCCATTATAGATGTCAATTTGCCTAAGTTCTTATCCCATGATCTCCCACTTTTTGAGGTGAGGAATCTTTTTAATCTAATGTGAATTAAAGAAATAAATGATGCAGAGATTATATACTAAGTTTATATTCTCAGATCTCTTTTATGTGCAATGTTATTACTCTTGTTGGGCTCTAGATTTGTTTATAAATGCTAGAGAATTAGTAGATACATAAAACTATGTTTACATTAGAGTATGAAGTTCTAGAAAGGGCTTGGGAAAAAAATGCTCCATTTTTCTTTTATTCCCTTTGCCTTCACACAAAGTCCTTTCTTTTCTTCTTCTGGCATCCTTACTTCTTGCATATAATTCTGCCACTCTTGCCACTGATATAAAATTTGCCACATAGGTAGAGATTGATCTTAAAATGGTCATCAAGCATATCCTATACCTAAATTTCTTCAGTTATTTATTAAAAACCTTAAGTGTGAAGAGGAAATGGGAGCTTTGCAGTCCTCTGCTCCCAGGCTCTGTGTGTCTGATGGAAATGTAAAACCACACTTGTGCAATGCCTGCAAAGAGGCTGAACAACATTAAACAATGGGGGAAAATCCTAAATTTCCACCAAAAATACTTACCCATCCATGTGGATGGAATGACTTCATCCATTGTCTTACCTGCTACAACCTGCATTCTTCCACCAAATATTGGATGGTCCTTGACTATCCAAAGGTGATTCCCCATATTAAACTATAGTTCAACTGTGCATTGTTGTGTAAATTACAATTGATCTGGTTCTACAAGTTGCCATAGCTGAAACTATGCACCATACTAAAACAATAAGGAACCATGTTGTATCTATTATATGAACTAGTCCCCAATAAAAGGGCATATTGTACCAAAGTGCTGACTGAGGATTCTGGTGGATATTTTCAGAGACAGCCTATATTGCTTGGAGAAAACATTTTGACAACAGTCAGATCATACAACTGGACTGGAAGGGTATTTTGGACATCTTTAAATGCATTCCTTTATTGTTTATGTTTGGCAGGGCATCACTTCAGATTTGTTTCCTGGTGTGAAGTTGCCGAAGCCAGATTATAATGACATCCTGGAAGCGATCAAGACAAACTGTGAGGAAATGGACTTGCAAATGACCAACTTCTTTGCAGAGAAAATCTTACAGATATTTGAAATGATGATTGTGCGCCATGGCTTTATGATCGTTGGAGAACCCTTTGGTGGAAAGACCTCTGCCTATCGTGTTTTGGCAGCTGCACTGGGGGACCTGTGTGAAAAAGTAAATCTATTTGCTTTTGTGAAAGATCATGTCGTAAAAAACAAAGGTTATGCCTCTGTTCAAAATATTAAGAAGCACGGTCTTTATTTAATTTGAATAATTTATTTAACTAATTATTAATAATTGCTATTATTAAATTAAAACAAATTCCACTTAAATCCAGTGGGGTTCAACTTCCTGAGAAGGATGCTTTTGATTACAAACTCAAAACGTGTTTGAATTTTTAACATTAAATATTTTAAAACTGGACCGTTATAATTTAGTGATTGTAACCTAACAAGAACAGAATAGGCAGAATTCTACAAATATTTAGTGAATGAGCTCCAATCCCATACAGTACTTTCCTTATCTGTTCATTAACAGTACAGATGGAATCCACACTCCCCTCACAAACAGAGCTACTGTCTTCCCCTTGGACCCTGAAATAACATCTTTTCTTACTATTAATGAGACATGTCACCTTGTAGAATTTATAGCATACATCAGTTTCTTCTCCTCTCCTCTTTATTCTGACCTTTTCTACCCTGAGGTGATTATTCTTGGCAACAAACTTCCTACAGCTGACTGTATTCATTTAAACAACTATAGGTGACCTGAAAGCAGCTATTGGCAGAAAAAAAAAAAAAAGCGATCATGAAATTCAAATCCTTTGATTAGTTAAGTCCAAACTTTCAACATCACCTCATGCCTTACTAACCCCTTGAAGAATACCTGAGGAATTTGGACGATTTCTACTTGTTTGGAGAACATTCTATTTTTATCAAGAAATGGTTGCTATGCGTTTTGGAGCATGACTCCAACTGCCTTTTCTCTCCTTTTGTTGCTGATGACCAAGAAAAGACTAATTTGTCTATATATCATTAGACTGATGAGATAAGTGTGATGTCCATGTGTGAAATGCAGTTTATTTTGTGTGCTCAGGGGCTCATGGAGGAAAATAAGGTTCAGATCACTGTTATCAATCCCAAAGCTATAACCATGGGGCAGCTCTATGGACAGTTTGATCCAGTCTCCCATGAATGGTCTGATGGTATCCTTGCTGTCAGTTTTCGAGCATTTGCTTCTTCATCTGTAAGTAGATCCTCAGAATTAAATGTTTTCTGGTTTATCATATGAAAAAAAAGAAAAATCATGCCAAAGATGGGAAAAAGCCCTGAATCATTGATTTTATCTTAGCCAGGCAGTCTGTATTTGATTTTTAATTATCATCTTTTAAGGAAGGATAGCTAAAAAAATCTGAATTGATGAATCATATTAATTTATAACTAATAGTTGTGAATACATAGTAGATTCTTTATATTTTCTCATGTGTCCTGCAAAAAGCAGGAGATGGAATAGCTGCTTTAAGAAGGACTGATCCAATGGACTGATCCTTCCTGCTTGTCTGTTGTTTTCTTAACAAATTCCTAGGGGTATATCTTATAAAAAAAAGAATAAAACATAACTAAAACAATAAAGCATCCATGACAGAAATAATCAATACCATTATTAATTGAAATGATACTTTATTAAGTACAGGAGGTGGTTGCTTAAGTACAGCCACAGGGACTGCTGGGATAGCTGTCGCTAAGCAATGTGGTTGTAAAGCCCAATGTCACGTGACCAGGTAGTTTAGCAGTTGTAATCCCAGCAGTCCCACTGCTGTCCCCATTAAGAGAGTTGATAAGTGGGAACCTCATGTCACTATGACTTGCAACTTCCCTGCTGGCTTCCAAGAAGCAAATCAATGGAAAGCCAGCAAGAAGTTGGAACAAGCCTTTTTTTAAGCAGCTTGTAAGCAGGACAAGGGATGTGCGCTGTGGGTAGGCAGGTGAGAGCTATGGAGTGCAAGTGGGTGCTATAGACAGGTGCAAGTGCAGAAAGGCAGGCACTATGGACAGGTGCAAGTAAAGATACGTGGGCACAAGGGCAGACGATGGGTGCTATGGAGTGTGGGTGCACAGGCAGATGTTGTGAGCAGGCAGGAGTCTGGGCTGGTGGGTGCTATGGCCAGGTGCAGGCGGCTACTCTGGGTGGACATGAGTATGGACAGGTGGTTGGGCACTACAGAGTATGGGTAGGACTGTGGGCAGGCAGGCCCTATGGCGTACGAGAACCCTATGCTACCTAATGAGAAAAAGTGGCAGGAATAGCAGCAACTTGTGAGAGCAACTTGGGACTTCCTGCTGATTTTCCCATAGACTTTGCTTGTGGGTAGCTGGTGGGAAAGTTTTAAATGGCAATCATGTGACCACAAGAAGTTGCAACCGTCGTAAGTGTGAGCCAGTTGTCAAATACCTGAATTGTAACTGCAGGGTTATTTTGACAGCCACAGCTATGAGGATCAGTCATAACTCCCCACTTTCAGTGCCATTGCTGTAACTTCAAATGATCGCTGAACAAATGGTTGCTAAGTGAAGACTGCTTGTAAAGTAATACCAAAATATTTTTTTTCAACTCAGACACCAGATAGAAAATGGCTTATTTTTGATGGACCAGTGGATGCTGTATGGATTGAGAATATGAATACTGTGCTAGACGATAACAAGAAACTCTGTTTGATGAGTGGTGAGATCATCCAGATGTCACAGCAAATGAGCCTTGTTTTTGAACCGATGGATTTAGAAGTTGCTTCTCCTGCTACCGTAAGCTGACAGATTAACAGATGATCTCTTGCTACTTGAATGATTATCAGTCATCTTGGAAAAAAGGAAATTGAATTAGACCTCAAGAAGTATGGTTTATCAACCCAATTTTTAAAATTTCATTTCAGGTCTGAGGGAGCAAATCTGGAACTGAAATAACATGTCCTTGATTTTGATCTTCAGAAAAACTGAACTAGGGGGCCTCAGGATCTGAGGGTTTTGTTCTGGATAGGGTTGCACTATCTCAGACAGTCTCGGTGCACAGTCTGGGGTATTTCCTAGACTCGTGACTCCTGATCAAGAACAGGTGGTAGTTATGGCTAGGAGAACCTGGGCACAATTTTGTGTTGAGCCCCATTATGCCTTTTCCTATACCATGAGCCCTAAGCTTAGTCACTCAAGCTCTAGTCATCTTCCAGTTAGATGACTGCAACATTCTCTTCATGGGCCTACCCCTGAAGAATATTCAGAAGCTACAACTGGTGCAGAATGCACGGACAGTTCTGGAGGTCCCTTGGGTAGCACATGTGACACTTCTGTTACATAAGCTGCATGGGCTGGCAGTTTGCTTCTGTGCCAAATTCAAGGCATTGGTCATTACATTTAAAGCCCTTTATGAGTCTTAGGTATCTGAGGAACCATCTCACCCTGATGGAGCTAACTTGTCCCATTTGTTCCAGTGGAAAAGGCCTACTTCAGATCCCGTCAGCCAAAGAATTTTGATTGGTGGGATCCAGGAGAAGAGTCTTTTCTGTTGTGTCTTCCATCAGAGGTGAGGCCCATCCCCACACTCCCCGCCTTCCAGAACAGCCTAAAAACTTGGCTCTGCTTTATTGGGAATGGCTGACAGGATACAGAAGGTCTTTACTCCCAGACCAACCGATCCATCATTTTGGTTTTTAACTTTTAATTTTTCTATTCAATTTTTCTCATTTTAATTTTTGTTTTGGCACTTTAAAACTTTTTATTATATCGTAAATCATTCAGAGTTGTTGTATCAATGAAATGGACAGCATATACCAGTGATGGCGAACCTTTTAGAGATTGAGTGCCCCAAAACTGCCCCTCCCACCCCTTCCCCACCCCTGCCCCGCCCCCACCCCCCTCCACAGCCCACCCCCCTCCATGGCCCACTACAGATTGCCCACGTGGCCCAGCAGTGCCATGACGGCCACGCCTTCCACCCATGCCCCGCAGCATCATCTATTTGTGATGGGGCGCACGGGCAGAGTCTTGTCCCCACTGCCATATCCTTGGCTGCCCTGTTCCAGGCAGGCTGTACTTGAGGGTGACTCTCCTCCAGGGGGGCTGCTGGTGTGGAGGGGGCATCGGGGGGGGGAGGGCTGGGGTGATGGCATGTGTGCCCGCAGAGAGGGCTCTGAGTGCTGCCTCTGGCAGTTGTGCCATAGGTTCGCCATCACTGGCATATACTGTAATTTAACAAACAAATAAATAACACACTATCAGGGAAGCAGGATTGAAGGCCCCTTTTTAAAAATATCTTGCGATTTCTATAAAGTGTCTTCCTGGCAAGATTTAATATCTTGCCTGTGTTGTTAGGGATGAGACATTTCAATACGCAAGGTTTGGGGCTGAACTTGCCTCTGCCATTTGGGAGACATTGAATCTGTCATACATGTTGTTTTACACTGTCCTTTTTGGGTGAGTGCTTAAATGTAATAATTTCCCTCATATTTAAATTGTTCTTGCAGATCTGATGAAGAAAAAGAGCTACAGTATTCTTTTTGGCTGATGTTAGAAAAATAACCAAACCCCCATATCATACTATCTCTTTTCACACTCTTTTACTTTCACTTAGTCTGCGATCTGATTAAAAATTAGACATCATTTTGTGTAATAGGTAAATTAAGCCAAACTTTCTTTGTTGGCATTAATTAAATGCATTTGCCACCCATTTCATCATCAAGCTACTCTGGGCCGCTTACAATGAGATAAAAACACCAACACTATCAATAAATTTCATTGCAAAAAAGAACCCTGATAATTTCAGCAGCTAAAGAATGACATTGTATTCTTTCCAGTATCTAATGAAATACCTACATGTTTTTATTATATGAAGGTGTTCTCTCTCCCTGTAGGTGTCTAGGTGTGGAATGGTCTACATGGAGCCTCATATGCTAGGCTGGAGACCTTTGATGTTGTCTTGGTTACATCTAATGCCCCCTACAGTCACCACTTTGCATAAAGAATTTATAACAGGCTTATTTGATAGAATCATCCCACTTTCTGTTGAATTTGTTAGAAAATGTACAAAGGTATGGTAAGGTGATATTTATTTACTATTAAATATATTATTAATAATACATTAAAAAGTCTGTTTACACATGAGACACGAATGGTGTATTCACTGCTATTAATAGTGATTCTGGAACAAAAATACTTGTGTACGTATATGTGTGTGTTAGTCTTTAGGACATAAATGTGTGAGTTCATTTTATTGTTTGTTTACATAAAATAAAAACATGTTTTTGTTTCAGTATGGAACTCAAGGCAGGATCCATGGGGAATTCTGAGATGGTCTCTCATTTGGACATTGTCCAGACCATCATTTGTTTCAGTATAATAGATAACTTCACTCAAATTGATATAAAATGTTTTTTTTCCTGAAAATGTGGATATTGAAGTGTTTGTTTAGCTACTTATGTGCTATATCTTAAAACATATTTGTGGCAATTTATCTATTAATGGAAATGGAATGAAGATTTTAGCATTTGTTCTGCAACTGCATAAATTAGTCCCTATTTTACAGTTGGATTTGGTAATTATTATTTCAAGGATATCACATTGGTTGCAAAATTTGTTCTTCGCATACCTGTTATTACAATTTTATTTCTTATCCAAAGTTCTAAGTGAAGAGTCTCCAGAAACCAATGTTTTGTTATTTTGCTCTCTGTGGCCACGTTGTTAAAGCTGCATTATTGTCTAAAGCAAAATTTATTTTATTTATTTATTTATTAAGATTTATAGACCGCCCCACTCTCGCAGGACTCCGGGCGGCTAACAATAAAAACACAATATAACTTAACAAGACAAACAATACAGTAACATTCATCCAGGGATCAGATTTTATAAACCCCAGGCCTGCCGGAAAAGCCAGGTCTTAAGCAGCTTGCGGAAAACCAACAGGGTGGGAGCGGTCCTAATCTCCGGGGGGAGCTGGTTCCAAGACGTGGGCACCATCACAAAGAAAGCCCTCCCCCGAGGCCCCGCCAAATGGCATTGCTTGGCCGACGGGACCTGAAGGAGGCCCAGCCTGTGGGATCTAACTGGACGAAGGGAACTATGAGGTAGTAGGCGGTCTCGCAAATAGCCTGGCCCTGAGCCATATAGGGCTTTAAAGGTAATAACCAGCACCTTGAATTGGACCCGGAGACCAATAGGCAACCAGTGCAGCTCGCGGAGGATAGGTGTAACGTGGGTGTACCGAGGAACACCCGCTATCACTCGTGCGGCTGCAGTCTGGACCAACTGTAGTCTCCGAATACTTTTCAAGGGTAGCCCCATGTAGAGCGCGTTGCAGTAGTCCAGGCGTGAGGTGACAAGGGCATGAGTGACTGTAAGGAGAGCCTCCCGGTCCAGGTAGGGTCGCAACTGGTGCAACAGACGAACTTGTGCAAAGATCCTCCCAGCCACAGCCGTCAAATGATGTTCCAATTTCAGCTGTGGATCAAGGAGGACACCCAAGTTGTGAACCCGCTCCGAAGGGGGTATATTTTCCCCAGCTAGAGTCAACACTGGACAGTTAACATGATCCTTGGGAGGCAACATCCAAAGCCACTCGGTCTTGTCAAGATTGAGCCTGAGTCTGTTAACCCCCATCCAGACCCTCACGGCTTCAAGGCAACGGCCCATCACATCAGCCGCTTCACTGAGAGAGCTCGGGGAAGAGATATATAGCTGGGTATCATCAGCATACTGATGAAACCTCACTCCGTGCTGTCTGATGATCTCACCCAGCGGCTTCATGTAAATGTTAAATAGGAGGGGGGAGAGGAAAATTAGTTAAACTTTTTCCTAAATCAGTAATAGGAGAATGGTGTTCAATTAAAGTCACTTGTTTTGTTTTTCTAGGAACTTTCTCCAACATCAGACACAAACCTGGTTCGGTCTTTAATGAATCTCATGGACTGCATGATGGATGAGTTTCACAATGAAGCAAAACTTAAAACTATTTCTGACCGCGAAATATTTTCATGGCTTGAGGTGGGCCAGATCTTTTAAATACACTGAATAGTTTGAGTGAAATTTTCTGAACTTTTCAGAGATGAGAAAAACAAAGAGGCCAGGATAAGCATGACCCTGTGATGTTTAAAACCATTTTATTTTTGGGTCATCTTGAAATTAAAGCCTTGGTTCATACGGTAGCCAAATCAGGTACAGTGTAATAAATAGAAATTTTACCCTGTTGATAGGTTTATAATAAAAACTAAAATTTGAATATAAGAGTCAAAGAATAATTCTGGATCATACCCAACGTGGAACACATATATTTCACTATGATCACCACCTATGGAGTGTTGAAGGAGATGAAGGTATAGGTAGTCCTCATTCACTGACTGCAATTGAGACTAGCAACTCCCTCACTAAGCATTATGGTTGCAATGTTGAAACATTGGGCGACCACGCCAAATGTATATAATGTCAGTTCTGGCTGCTTGTTAAATGAATCACTGTGGTCATTAAGTTTGATGTCACATGAGCATGACTTGCAACTTCATACCGGCTCTCCCATTGAATTTTGCTTGTTGGAAGCTGGCTGGGAAGGTTGCAAATGGCTATTGTGTGCCTGCAGGACAACGTGACCATTGTAAATGTGTGTGCCCCTGGTCAAATGCCTGAATCACAATCACTTCCCCATGGGAATGCTGCAGTGGTCATAACTGCAAGGACCAATCCTAAGTTTAATTTTTCAGCGCTGTCGTCAGTTTGAGCAGTCACTGAATCAGCTGGTAAGCAAGGACTACCTGCACACATTTTTTTCCCCATTGCAAACAGTGTTTTGCAATATGTATGTTTTGCCCATCCTGGAGATGACACTGAGACTTAAACACTGATAGCCCTGTCTCTGAATTTATCTTATAGCTTTTTAAAGCCATTCAGGTTAGTGGACATCACATCTTGTAGTAATGAATTCCACAGGTTAATTATGTGGTACAGTAGATGATGATATACTTTCTTTTTTTCTGTTTAATTCTTTCAGCTAGTTTTTGGGCCGTTGGTTCTGGTGTTCTGAAAGATGAAGGAGAACTTCCTTCTGTACACTTTCTCCATGCTGTGCATTACTTTAAACATCTTGGTCGTGCTTCCTCCTTTGCCTTTTATCTATGCTAAAGAGTCCGAGATGTCCTAGCCTTTTTTTAAAAAAAGTGGTATAGGCATCTGAGCATGTGAGCTGTTCGCTTCTGCATCATTTCCAGCCTTGATATAACCTTTCTGTAGTGCAGTGTTTCTCAACCTTGACAATTTTAAGGCATGTGGACTTCAACTCCCAGAATTCCACAGCCAGCAACGCTGGCTGTGGAATTCTGGGAGTTGAAGTCCACATGCCTTAAAATTGTCAAGGTTGAGAAACACTGCTGTAGTGTGACAAACAGATCTTCACATAGATAGCAGCCCAAGGAGAAAACATATGGGTTTTGCCTTGGGAATGAAAGAAATGTAATGTACATGCCAGGCAAGTCTTTCTGGGGAATGCTGTACTGACAGAAATACCAATGAATAAAAAAATTGTGCAATTTCAGTTTCTATCCAATAATATTTGGCTCTAGGCTAATTACATCCATTGGAACAGATTTTCAGTTCCCTTGCAAGTTCTGCTGCAGGATGGATTATTTAACGATATTCTCCAGTCCCATTTTTTTCCTGCTATCAACAGTTCAACGTTTGAAATTTGATGGTGGATTTGAAAAATAATAAGCCCAATTCTGTTAGGCTTAGTACAGCCATTTTACTGACTTTCCTACGATCCCCCCCAACTCCCTAGAAAAGTATCTGAAAATATTATTTGACACCTGTCAATGATTTCTGCCCCAGCTCTCAAATCTGGATTACAAGATTTGCAGGTTGGAGGTGGCTTCCATGGGAGGAGGGGGATGGAAAGATATGTGGCATGAATTAAAGTTTAATAATTGCTGGTTGCTGTCAGCCTGTAATGTTGCATGCATGTATCAACTATACCACTCTGAATGACATACATAGACTGACTTCTGAGCTTATTTATTTTGGGTTTGCATGTTCCCCCCCCCCCGTACAACTGTTGACTACTTGGCTGAGTTCTGTACATTTGTTAAAACAGTAAGCTTGAAACCTGAAATGGTATTATCGTGTGTATGAATGACTACTTTGAATTTGTTTTTGAATACTCCAGAGCATTTTTGTGTTTGCACTCACATGGTCTGTTGGAGCCAGTTGTAAAGAAGAAGATCGACTGAAATTTGATAAGATTGTGCGTGAACTGCTTGAAGGGCCAATGACTGATGAGACAAGAGAAAAGTATAAATTGTTGAGTGGGGTTGAGCATTTCCGGTCAAAAATCTTAACTGTTCCCTATCCAGAAGATGGAACAATTTATGATTACCGATTTATCAAAGATGTGAGTGTATTTGTTTTGAACAGAGATTTTCAGAGAATAATTGCTACATTTATTCTCAAAATGATTTCTTATCGTAATCTAATTACTTGACTTGTGGGATTTGGCTCAATTGAAAAAAAATAGCTGTGGAAGTAGGACACATTTATTTATTAGGTGTTTGATGCGCTGATTGCATTATGATAATAAGAGAAGTAAGATGTGCCATTGAGATGAATTTATACTTATTCTCAGTGCTTTTTTTGTAAAAAAAAAAAAAGGGGGGGGGGTGCCGGAACTCCATTCTGGGCGTTCTATGATAAAAAAAAGCCCTGCTTATTCTCATCAGGAAGATACTATTGAAAGTTGTATTTCAGCTGAAGGCAAGGTGCTTTTAATAAGATAATTAAAGTAGTCTTTAACTCTTTTCCATTGAAATCAGTAGAAAGTAGTTCAATGCCCACCAATTGGAAATAATAAGTTCCAATCATTCAACAGCCCAAAAACTGCAGGACAGGCTACTTAACAGGTGCTGGTTAAAGTTTTGGGGGGACTGTAGTCTGTGTCATGAAATTTTGGTTTTACTGGGGGAGGCATAAGCTGTCCTCTGGAACCTTGTTTTTAAATGTTTTAAACAATTTGTAAACTGTCCAGAATTTGTGGGAATCAAGCAGCATAAAAATAAAATAAGTAAGTAAGTAAGTAAATAAGTAAGTAAGTAAGTAAACAAACAAATTAACAAACACAACTTTCACTTTATCCATTTAAGAAAAAATCAAGGAAAATCTGACCTGGTTCTCAATTTTTGCAGAGGGCGATCTCTCCAGACCATGTCAGGATCTGATCCTGAGTTTTAAATTTAGAAATATAGCACACAGTGTACAATACTTTAAAAAAAACCCTTTACAGTCTTGTTATTTATTATTACAAAGAATAAAGGAAAAGAAACAATAAAAGTACATAATTTAAAAAGTAAACTATAATAAAGCCCAAGCACTTTGAAATAATCAGTTGCTAATACAATCAGATGTACATGGTATCACTGGATCATGGAATTGCAGGTTCATGTAATTATTATTATTATTATTACCTTACGGTAATGCTTTCTAGTTATCTGGAACTAAATTTTGAAACAGGGAGCTGGAAGATGGGAACCATGGATAGAAGCACTTCAGTCAGCTCCATCTATACCAAAGGACATGCTGTTCAATGAAATAATTGTTCACACTTTGGATACTATACGATACTTTTCATTAATGGAGTTACTGACAACACATCAAAAACCTACCATATTTGTTGGACCCACAGGAACTGGCAAGAGTGTATATATTATAGTAAGTATATATGAAACTTGCATTATAATTGGACAAGATCCCTACAGTTTCAATTAAAGAAATTGATTGCTCCAGGAAAGCTAGATCCTTAGTTTCTTAGAGTAACCTGAACCTAACTTTGTTTAGATTCAGATTGGTTGTGTTCAAATGATCTTCTTTCCTCCCTCCCTCCTCCCTCCCTTCCTTCCTTCTTCCCTCCCTCCCTCCCTCCCTCCCGCCCTCCCTCCCTCCCTCCCTCTCCTTAGTCTCCCATAGAACCTCTTTCAGTTGTTGGAAACTGTAGAGTTTCACAGAAAGAAAAAAAACTTTTTCTACTTCCAGGCCCTTTCACCTGAGGTTCTTTGTGTTAAAGACCATGTGATGCCTGCCCTCAGTCCACAATACATCTATGTCATAGGGTAGAATATATGTTCTTCTGAAATATGGCCACACTCCCAACTTTACCCATCTGCAACAGCTGTTGGAGAATTGTAGCATGTCTGAAGGAATGGTCAGGTTGAGGGTTTTCCCCCCCCCCACTACCCATATGTTGTGCACACTGGAGATACCTGTGAATGCAAGGTAAAAAGTGACATGCTCGTAAAGTTAACTTGCTAATGCTGTCGTTTTGTTTTAAATAAAGTTAATATGATGTAGAATGTGTGTCTTAGACCACTTTGAAGACTTGCAGATTATTAATATACACTTTGTGTTATTTCAATACAAATGTTGTCTTCCAATAAAATGTGACCGTGGCAGGTGATAATCATGCTCAGAAGGCCTGCAGAAAACTTTTTCCCAAAAAACCAGAACCAATTGCAGTTAATATTGCAGTTAATATTATTTTTCCAATATTATTAGTTACTGTTTTAAATATTATTAATTATCTTTAAAAATCTTACCTGATATAACCTATTGGAGGATTTTTTTTTGCACTCAGTAAAGTCATTTTGAATTCTGTCCCATTATTTATATAACTTTAAATTATGGACTTCTAATGTAGATAAACAATTGCTAAAAGTTCAGTGTGGAAACTACAGCAATCTGATATTATCAACCTGTAAGTTACTTTTTTGGGTCTTTCTTCAGTATAAATGATTTTTATTAATGTAATTAATTATTACATTCATGTTATACATAAGTAGATCTGTTCTTCAGGAGAAAGGGAGAGGGGTTTTAAATTATTAAATTTGTTTGTACTTATTGTGATGAATATCAGAAACTGCTTCTTTAAATATTTTCTTTCTCTTATTCTTTTTTCCCCACTGTAAGCCTTTTATTCCCTTTTTTCTTTACTTTTCCTTTTTTCTGAGTTTAGTTTGTAGTTTCTTTTACCTTTGTTATTAAAACTTTCAGTAAAAATACATTTTTAAAAAGGAAAGCAGCAAATGATCGCCTACAATTGTTTTGCCAATTTTAATGTTAATCAATTTATTCTGATTTAATATGAAGTACCTAAATTACAAATTATTTTTTCAATAAAGCACTGTAATGGGCTTTCATTTAATCACTCTTTAATGTAACTTTCATTTATTACTCTTTTAAAGTATTAGTAGCATGGGAGCCATGGTTCAGATGAAACACCAATGTGTTGTTTACATAATTACTGAAATATTATTGCTGGCAATCAGTCTTATTTTATGGTAATCAGAATAAATTTACAAAGATTCGCCTTTCTTAAGAAATAAAGGTTGGATCTGGCTGAGCAAATGGGGCTACTAGTGTATTACAGCTGTGCCTATATTATCACCTTTCTCCTTCTCCTTTTCTTAAGTGGATGTTTTGACATGATTAAACTACAAATTTCTTTACCCATCACAAACAGTATTCAGTTTAATTGTTCTGTCAGAAAATTTCTCCTTAGTTCTAGGTTGCTTCTCTCTTTGGTTAGTTTCCATCTGTTGCTTCTTGTCCTGCCTTCAGGTGCTTTGGAGAATAGCTTGACTCCCTCTTCTTTGTGGCAGCCCCTGAGATATTGGAACACTGTTATCATGTCACCCCTCATCCTTCTCTTCATTAAACTAGACATACCCAATTCCAGCAACCGTTCCTTATATGTTTTAGCCTCCAGTCCCCGATCATCTTTATTGCTCTTCTCTGTACTCTTTCTAGAGTTTCAACATCTTTTTTACATCGTGGTGACCAAAATTGGATGCAGTATTCCAAGTGTGGCCTTACCAAGGGATTGTAAAATGGTATTAACACTTCACGTGACCTTGATTCTATCCCTCTGTTATTGCAGCCTAGCACTGTGTTGGCTTTTTTGGAAGCTGCAGCACACTGCTGACTCATATTTAAGTGATTGTCCACTAGGGCTCCAAGATCCCTCTCACAGTTGCTACTATTGAGCAAGGTACTACCTATACTATACCTGTGCATTTGGTTTTTCTTGTCTAAATGCAGAACCTTACTTTTTTCACCATTGAATTTCATTTTATTAGGTAGTGCCCAATGTTCAAGTCTGTCAAGATCCTTCTGCATCTTAAGCCTATCTTCTGGAGTGTTGGCTATTTCTGCCAGCTAAGTGTAATCTGCAAATTTGATGAGTTCCCCATCTATCCCCTCATCCAAATCATTGATGAAGATGTTGAAGAGTACTGGGCCCAGAACACAGCCCTGGGGCACCCAACTACACACTTCCCTCCATGTAGATGCAGTTCCATTGAGGACCACATGTTGAGTACGGTCAGTCAGCCAGCGACAAATCCATCTGGTGGTGATGCTGTCTAACCACATGGAGGGAAGTGTGCAGTGGGGTGCCCCAGTGCTCTGTTTTCGGTCCAGTGTCTTCAACATCTTCATCAATGATTCAGATGAGGGGATAGAAAAACCAAATGCACAGGTATAGTATAGGTGGTATCTTGCTCAATAATAGCAACTGTGAGAGGGACCTTGGAGTCCTAGTGGACAATCACTTAAATATGAGCCAGCAGTGTGCTGCAGCTGCCAAAAAAGCCAACACAGTGCTAAGCTGCATTAAAAGAGATAGAATTAAGATCACGTGAAGTGTTAATACTGCTTTATAACACCTTGGTAAGGCCACACTTGGAACAACTGCATCCAGTTAATGTCACCACACCATAAAAAAATATGTTGAGACTCTAGAAAGAGTTCAGAGAAGAGCAACAAAGATGATTAGGGGATTGGAGGCTAAAGCATATAAGGAACGGTTGCTGGAATTGGGTAGGTCTAGTTTAATGAAGAGAAGGACTAGGGGTGACATGATAGCAGTGTTCCAATATCTCAGGGGTTGCCACAAAGAAGAGGGAGTCAAGCTATTCTCCAAAGCACCTGAAGGCAGGACAAGAAGCAATGGATGGAAATTAATCAAGGAGAGAAGCAATCTAGAACTAAGGAGAAATTTCCTGACAGAACAGTTAATCAGTGGAACAACCTGATTCCAGAAATTGTGAATTCTCCAACACTGGAAGTTTTTAAGAAGAGACTGGACCACCATTTGTCTGAAATGGTATAGGGTTTCCTTCCTGAGCAGGGGATTGGTCTAGAAGACCTCCAAGGTCCCTTCCAACTCTATGATTATGATTGTGATTGTGGTTGTTTTGTCGTCATCATCATCATCATTATTATTATTATATCATTTTTGCTGGTTCTAGCCATTCCTGCATTCTTTTAATATTCTATATTGCTCATGCTTTATCTGGCTCAGGTACTGGTAAATAAGTTATATTATAGAGGTATTGGTACTAATGAAGTTAATCCTTGTCACTTTCCAACATACTGTGCGTGAACAATATTACACTTTCTGTAAGAACATCCTAAATTTGCTTTGATCTGTGATGACTGCTGGCTGCAACATGAACTTTATGGCTCTGCCGTTCTGTGCAGATTCAGCCTAATACTCACAGTCTGAAGCTGAATGTCACCACGACAAGGGTTGAAACATCTAATTCTTTTAGCAGCTGAGAAAGGCATTTTACAGTTGGAAACTGATTCCCCTTAGGCATTCATTCCCTTCCTAGATATCACCTCCTTCCTTTTTCAAGTATTTAGCTGCTTTGGATTGAAGTTAATTCAGTCTTCATTCTGTGCATGTAATAAATTGCTGTTTATTAGAGAGGGTGCTTGCTACCTTGCATGATTATACATTCCAAAATACTTATAATTTTTTAAATATTATTCATTATCAAGATTGTTTTTGGGTAAAACTATTTCTCTGAATTGTAGATTTGGGGAAACCATAAAAGACCCTCAGGGCTAACATTTTTGCAGAACTTAGGATCTGAAAATGAAATTCTGTACAGGTAGTCCACGACTTAATGACTACAATTGAGCCCCAAATTTCTGTTGTTAAGTGAGACAATTGTTAACTAAGTTTTGCCCTGTTTTATGACTTTTGTTAAATGAATCATTGCTGATTCATTGATTCGTTGATAAGTTAGTAACCTGGTTGTTAAGTGAATCAGGCTTTTCCATTGACTGCAATGGTCATAAATATGAACCAGTTGCCGAGCATCTGAATTTTGATCACATGACCACGGGTCACTTTTTTTAGTGCCGCTATAACTTTGAATGGTCACCAAACAAGCTTGTAAGTCGAGGCCTACCTGTATTTATTGAACAGGCAACTAACTATACTTAGTCTGTTCATGTGATATTCTGGAACTTGCTAATGAGTCCAATAATATTATGAAACATCAGTGATGCATTCAGTCTTAATCTGTATTAAAAGGTGTCTTTAAATTTATTTAAATTTATTTCTGCAGGAAGCTCATTAGAGAGTCTTCAATGTTAATGACTTTGCGCTTGTTACCTGCTCGTCATTTTTCTAAAGAGAATAACTAGCAAACCTGAAGTGAAAAACCACCTGATCTGAATGACTTGTAATAAAAACAGCCCTTCCGCTTGCCTTTTTCTATGCTGCCACATTTATATGCTCCAATCTTGACTCTTTCTTTAAAACTGTCTTGACAGGATTTTCTCTTAAATCGCTTAAATAAGGAAATCTACAAACCACTACTCATTAACTTCTCAGCGCAGACTACGGCAGCCCAGACTCAGAACATCATTATGTCTAAGCTTGATAAAAGGAGAAAAGGAGTCTTTGGTCCTCCTCTAGGAAAGAAAATGGTAACTTTTAAAAAAGTGAAATGCAACTTGTCCCCCTGCTTATGGCAGGCCCTCGGCATTTTTTTTTTAATTGGTATATTTTGAGTGCAAAATATAGATACAATACATCCCTCTTCAAAAGCAGAATGGTATATCAATTGCTACCTAATTTTAAAACATAGCAAAACTTTCCCATTGATTTTAAAAATGGAAGCAACAGTTTTCACTTGTATCTCACATTCACAGTGGATATGGTATTGCTATAGTTTTCATTCCAAACCTATATACAGATATACTGTAAAATGAGCCAGTTTGGTATATAGGTTAAGATGCCGGGCTAGAAACCAGGAGACGGTGAGTTCTAGTCCTGCCTTTGTCATGAAATCTAGCTGAGTGATCTTGGGCCAGTCACTCTCCTTCAGCCCAACCCACCTCACAGAATTGCTTTTGTGGAGCAAATAGGAGGAGGAAGGAGTCTTAAGCATGTTTGCTGCCTTGAGTCATTTCTAAAATAATAAAGATGGGATTAAAAAATAAAACAAGATCATAGAAGAAATAATCCACATGGTGCAACCCTAAATCTGATTTAGAATTTTGATTTGCTTAGTTTGTTAAAAGGGAACGTAGGGGCAAAATTCTGGATCATGTAATCTCCAAAATCCAACTAACCATCACCGCCAATTAACG
Source organism: Crotalus tigris (assembly GCF_016545835.1). Lineage (NCBI taxonomy): Eukaryota > Metazoa > Chordata > Lepidosauria > Squamata > Viperidae > Crotalus > Crotalus tigris. Next base: position 495,987 of record NW_024097078.1, on the reverse strand, counting down.
CAGAAGTTACCTTTAGCTCCAAATAAATCCAACTTTCTTTGGAGCGCAGCTTCCTTGAATCGGTCAATTCCTTCTGCATCATACTAGCTATTTTCCTGAGTGTGAGCTGACTTTCCTGAATGCATCGATTAACACAAAATCTTAAAGAAGTCCTGAGAATAAGTCATGAAGAAGTCAAGTGCCGTGACTCTGATTTTCAGTCCCCCCCCCCCCGTAGGCCACAGGGCTGGGGAATGAAAGAAGGGAAAAATGGGAAGAGAAACGACACTCTAAGCTGCCCAGATGGATGCTGATTCCGACTGCCCTTAGCTGGCAACCCACCATTCTGTCACTTTGGACTGGATGCTATTGGCATGCAAAAGTGAATGAATTGTCTAGGTGAAACAATTACTAGATCCTCTGTCTCATGCAGACAAGTCTTAAGTACATTTTGATTACTGGATAGAAGACAGAATTTTGGCAGAGATGGTTTTTCAATAATTCTGGCTGAAGTAATTGGAACTAGAGCAGGTTTATACCCACCCCCCTTTACACCCACCCACCACCCACCCACACAATTTATGTAGGCATATGATGACCCACCTTTCTAGACAGATACTATTTATGGCATCTAGAAAGTAGAGTAAGGAGATGGGAACAATGTAATGTATCATTTTAGATTGAGAATTAATGATTATATTTTACTATTCTCTCAAGTAAATGAACCAAGAAGCAGGCATCTTTACATAACTCAAAGAAAGAAACTGGGTTATTTACTTAAGCTATTCAAAGTCTGCATATGCTTGCAACAAGGTATATAATGAATCAATCACTCAATAAAAATTTAATAAATAAGTGCATATCTCTAACTTGACTTTTTTGACAAAACAAAGCCCCAAATTACAAATTACAATTTATATGTAAAACCATTTTACAAGAAACCACTTATAAAACATCATACAAGTTAAAGACCCATAATACGGGCCAAAACAAATAGCAGACTAATAGCAAACCAAAACAATTTTAATGAAGGTCATAGCAAATACAACTCAGCGGTCTCCAATGTACCACAGAACTTTAGTTTTGGAAACGGAAACGTCTTCCTCCACAACAGCTTCTCCATTTCCCCATCTCTCTTGTTCCCCACTGTGTCTCCTGAAAACCTCTCACACAAGGAAGATTTGGGCGATGACACTAAAGGCTATAGGAAAAAGGGGTGATTGTAAACAGCTGAACAAAATTTGCCCTAGTAGAAAATATAGTGAAAAGACCTAGACAGTAATTTTCTCATCCACTGGTTTTGTTACTGCCATTTAGCAGTTCAAATTGAGTAAAATTGCCTCCATTAACATGCAAATAAATTGCAAAGAAGTCATTGGGCAGTGGAACCACACTTTTCTTAATCTCTCTTTTCTTGCAATCAGTTTGCATTGTTTCATTGATCAGCTACCTCACAGGCAGCATCCATGACAATAACCTTTTTAAAGACATAGGAAGAAGAAAATCGAATTCATATGGAAAGCTCATCAAAGAAGAAAAAAAGAGAGGAAGGAATTAGCTTGGATTCACATATTACACTAAGACATGGCTTCTTTAACCACAACATACTACAACTGCCTATGTTTATGCAACAAACAAACAAAAAGAAACCAGATTGTAATATAGCATGGTACATTAGAGCCTCTATATCTGAACTGCAAAAATGGGGATGGAAGAATTTCCTTAATATTTATTTCTAGTGGTCTTCCAGATTTTTGTAATGCCACATACCAAAGATATATACTTTTAGTACAGGAATAGACCTACCCAGTATAGTATATCTATCCTAAGAGTAGGTATAGTACAGGCAGCAGAGCAAAGGACTGAATGCTGTTCTACCCTTGATTTAGAACTGAGTGAAGGTACCTGAGATATAATCTGAGAGGTATGGGACTCCAATCGGTCAGTATAGAAAGTGGGAATTTTCCTATAGCATCTTATACTATCTTAGAAATATGTAAGAGGAGAGAGTAGGTTGGTTGTGATTGATTTATCTGGAAACAGGCTTACTCTAGATGAGATCAGCAGCATATTTTTAATGTCTTTGTGTGTAACCTATGGAGTGTGTATAGAATCTGTGTCCTTTTGAGAAATGGTTTTGGTTTTTTTAGGTGGTATTTGTTGATGATGTCAATATGCCAGCAAGAGAAGTCTATGGGGCTCAACCTCCAGTGGAGTTACTTCGTCAGTGGTTGGATCACTGGAACTGGTATGATCTGAAAGACTGTACTATGATTAGACTTGTGGACATCCAGATCATTTGTGCAATGGGGCCAGCAGGTATGTTTTTTAGTTCTAGATAGAGAACACATCTCTAAAGTGCCAAACCTGCTACTGATTTACTCTTTTTAAATATTTAAATTAAGTCATGTCTTTTCTTCTCATTCATGTGTCATCATTTAAATTTGCTTGTATGGGGAGGGGTCTCTAAGGCTGAAAATGGCCAAGTCTCTCTGGATCTTTGAGAGGGATTGTATAGAGCCTCAGTGTTCTGTTGAAGTTGAGCTGAGAGTTGCAAAAATGAATCCTCTTTTCTCCTGAGTTTCCTATCATTGGTTTAGGGCAGGCGTCCCCAACCAGCACCGGGCTATGGCATGCCAGAAACTGGACTGCACACACAAGTCACGTGCAGGCAGCACGTGAAACCACGCCCCCTCTGGTCTGTGGAAAATCCTCTCTCCACAGAACTGGTCCGTGGTGCCTAAAGGATTGGGGGCCACTGGTTTAGTGGGAAAATATGGAGGGAGATCTACAATTTAGTTTGTGGAAATAATAATTCCAGAATTCCTTGCCCACGCTTTGCTTAAAAGATGTGGTTTGTTTAAGAGATCCTATAACCCTTGTCTCAATGTGATTAAAAATGTAGATTTGTCACTGTTGTAGCTACCTTGATCAATTCTAAATATTAGCATGGATTGAGAGCCTTTACAAGTAATAACTGTAATTCTTTTGTGTGTGATTATTGATGCAGCAAGACTGTGGATAGAATTGCTGTCACTTTTACTGCAATACTTAGTGTGTGAAAGACTTACACATTCCTCCTTCCTCAAAATAAATTGTCTTTTGCCACTGTGGCATGTGTATATGGATTATAAGCTGCTCTTAACAGAAAGTCCCCTTTGATTGATGCATGGAGAATAGGAAGAATTCAAACTGGTTGCAGAAGTGTTTGATAGATTTACATTTATTATGTGCACATCAGTGATTTGCTTCTGCTACAGGTGGAGGTCGAAATCCGATCACTCCTCGATATCTGCGACACTTCAACACAATTACCATTAATGAATTTGATGATATTTCGATGTATACAATTTTCTCCCGAATTATAGATTGGCATCTTACTATATGGTAGGTGACATTGTTATATTGTGGCATATTAACCTAAATAAAAAGAAAGATAATGATTGCCTGCCGTAATATCCTTCCCAAGCATCATGCCATCCAGAAGCACTGAGCTGTAATATCTGCATTTCCCACCAGCAGGTCTCCAAAGATATCTTTTGAACATATCAACATCATGAAGAATTGACCCTCTGATGGCATCACGGCACGCCAATATACTGTAGACAATCTTCAAATTAACTATTAAAAACCATTATCCTCCCCCTCCCAATTCCAGTAGAGCGCACTCAGTTTCCTTAGTAATACACCACTTTGCAGGATCCATACCCATGTTCCTGGATTCCCAGACCAGATACCAAAGCCATATCTTCAGGTCCTTGTGGAAGTCCAGCAAATTTGGATGCAGTCTGACTTCATGGGGAATGATAGTCTAAAGGGTGGGTGCCATGGCAGAAAAGGCTCTTCTCCTGGGTCCCATCAGATGGCATTCATTTGTGGATAGGACCTGCAACATGCCCTTTTGCTGGATGTGATACTTACAATTTTATAATGAGTGAATGAATGTATGAATGAATGAATGAGTTAGGGTTGACACAAATGTGAGGCACTTCCCTAAAGATTTTGGCTGTTGTGTCCTGAATTATATCTATTTTCCAACTTGTTGCCAATTGTGCAACCTTCAGTGTTCTGAATATGAACATCTTCATATCAGAATAAACAAGGAAATTACTGTATTATTTCTAGCATGTTACTTCGGCTACCCCAATAATCTAATTATAAACTAAAGAACACCAAGAACTAGACAACTAAGCAACTAAGAAACATTTAAGAACAAGGGTTCTTAAATCAGTCTCATGGATTGTAAAATAATTTGACTTCTTTGTGAAATTCATTCATACCAGATGCTGCCACCATCCCCAGTCCTTGGCATTATTTAAAATCTGTTCATAAATGGTTGTTGCTGGTTTTATTTAGTGAATAGCTTTATTGATGACTATTACTATATATCCAAGAGTTTTATAGCCATCCTCTGAAAACCACACTTATATTTAAAATGCAGTGCAAAGAATTTGATGAATGTAGGAAACTGTCCAAGTTTCTATTTTGTGTTCTATGAGCTGTCCTACTGCTTTCATCTTTTCAATCAACAGTTACAATTTCCCTTCGGAATATATTCTACTGACTACACAAATTATTAATAGCACAATGACTGTATACAAAGAAGCTATGGAGAACCTGCTCCCTACACCCACCAAATCACACTATTTGTTCAATTTGCGAGATTTCTCTCGGGTCATTCAAGGGGTTTGTCTGTCACGACCTGAAACAACCATTTCCTCAGGAACCATAAAACGCCTTTGGGTTCATGAGGTAAATTTTCTATTAGTAACTTAATTGAAGGCTCAGTCTTATATTTGCTTGCAAAATATATTTTTTTATAAGATAAGATACTGAATCGCTGAAAACTTTAGTAGCATAAACCATTAACTGCTGTGCCTTGTATAGCTGTTGCTACTTAAAAGAATCCAACAATACAAATGACCATATAGTTATAATTATATAAGTCTGTGACTGGCCATACCTACTGCAGTATCCATTTTGCGAATGGATAATATCATCTACCCTTCTACTGTGGAGATCTTGATGATTAAAGTACTCTTCCTCATCATGGTGCTGGCTGAGGATGATAGGAATTGCAGCCCCATCTGGAGAGCATCATGTTGAGGAAAGCTGCTACAGGACTACACTGTGTTCATGCCAATCAGTAAAGATAATTGATGACAGAAAATAGCTTTTCCATATGATATTTAGTTATTCCCTTTGAGTATACAGCTTCTCAAGTTTAATATTTTTTTCCTAACAGGATGTAATTAATTTGTAATTAATTATTATAAACAATCACACTGATGTTTTTTATGCAGGTCCTTAGAGTATATTATGACCGCTTGGTAGATAAAGCAGATCGATCATGGCTGGTTCAATGTATCCGTGAAGTAGTAACAAAGCACCTGGAAGAAGATTTTGATGAACTTTTCCAAAGTCTGGATTTCAATTTTGACGGTAGGGTAGAAGAGGATGATTTGCGAAGCTTGATGTTCTGTGACTTTCATGATCCTAGAAGGGAGGATACAAATTATAGGGAAGTCTTGGATGTGGATGAACTGAGAGTTGTTGTCGAGGGCCATCTAGAAGAATATAATAATATGAGCAAAAAACCAATGCAGCTGGTTTTATTTCGATTTGCTATAGAACATGTTTGCAGAATTTCACGCATTTTGAAACAACCTCGTAGTCATGCCCTTCTGGTTGGTGTTGGCGGAAGTGGTCGACAATCCTTGACACGTTTAGCAGCGTATATGTCTGACTACACGCCTTTCCAGGTTGAAATCTCAAAGAGTTATGGGACCAATGAATGGCATGAGGACCTAAAAGCCATTCTGAGGAGATCTACTGAAGGTGAGGTGCAAGGAGTTTTCTTATTCACTGACACCCAGATAAAAAGGGAGTCATTTTTAGAAGACATAAACAACTTGTTAAATGCTGGAGAAGTGCCCAACCTCTTTGCGGTTGACGAGAAACAAGAAATCTGTGAAAAGATGCGCTCCATTGATCGACAGCGGGATAGATCCAAGCAGACTGATGGTAGCCCCATTGCTCTTTTCAACATGTTCATTGATCGTTGCCGGGATCAGCTCCATGTCGTCTTGGCTATGAGTCCCATTGGAGATGCCTTCCGAAATCGTCTCCGGAAGTTTCCAGCTCTTGTTAATTGTTGCACTATTGATTGGTTTGAGGTAAGATTCTGAAGTACAACTGTGAAAAATGCATAAAAACATTTAAGGCAATCCAGTTTTACTCATGTGGTTGAGCATAGTCACTATACTTTCTTTTTTTCCGGTGGGGAAATGAACTAGTAAACGGTGCTGCTCTGTGGTGGGAAAAAAAACATTTTGAGTTCCAGATTAGCCATAAATTGAAACAGTGGTTTAAAGCTGGCTTCTATATTCTCCTGTATCAGAAAGTTATTTAAGTATGTATCTACCATGTATATAACTTTAAGCTATGGTTAATTATGGATTCCTTGTGGCTTGTTTAATCATTTGTAAATATTGGTGTGATAGAAAGAACAAATAAAAATATAGGTAGTTCAGTTCATTTAGTGACCATTTGAAGTTACAACGGTACTGAAAAAAATAACATGACCATTTTTCATATTTATGACCATGGCAGCATCCACAGGGTCATATGAACAAAATTCAGATGCTGGGTAACTGACTCATATTTATGACAATTGCAGTGTCCCGGGGTCATACCTTTTGCGACATTCTGACAAGCAAAGACAATGGGGAAACCAGATTCACTTAGCAACTGTGCCAAAAAAAGTTTGTAAACTTAACAAATATTTCATTTAGCAACAAAAATGTTGGGTTCAGTTGTGATCGTAAGTTGAAGACTCCCTGTACTGTTTCCTTATGTTTTTATTTAAATTCTGCTGATTTTTTCCTATGTTCAGAGGTTTGTTTGTTTTTTCAGTGAGAGAATTATATAATCCCCAGACTGCGTTTTAAAATGGTACATATATTTTTCTTTTCTAGCTAATAGTTTTTGGAGCACAATAATTTGGACTGGGGCTATTGTTCAAAGCCAAATGGATATAGATGGTTGCCCTGCTCCCTTCCTTTCATGCTGCAGCCTCCCTCCCTCTGCAGCTTTTCTTAGGCCAGGAAAAAAACGCGAGAGCTTCAAACATAGATAAATGTTTGCATAAATAAATTTGTTTATTTGTAAAAATGCAAAAATGTTTGAATAAATTTTCAATTTATTTACTCATGATAGAAATTTGCTCTTTAAGCTTATTGATGTTTATTATATATCCATGCCGGCTTATTTTTTTCTATTCGAAAGCACTCAACACCATTTTTGCTAGACTCTTTGTTAGGCCTCTGTGAGTTTCATCGAATAGTATATTTTCAGTGATGACTTCTTAAAGGTGGAAAAAAGACATGAGTTGATGCCTCCCGAACTGTCTCCAGCCACGCAATTCTGCTTTTGTTGCCCCTGGAAATTCTCTTATCCCCTTGTTGTCAACGCTGCAAATACTGTATATTCTTGCTTTGACAATATGCAGAACTGTCTTGTATTTTTAGAGTTAATGCAGAGCATAAGAGAGAGGAAGGAAACCTTTGCCCTTCACACTAATTGGATAACTAGTGATATATGACAGCTAATTTAGGGAGGGAACATGCTGATAATTTAACTGCTCAGAGGAAGAGAACTTAGATCTTAGCATAGACTTCATTATGCCTGTGCCAGCATTTTGAAGCAATAAAAGACTTTTAGGGAAATCAATGCCTGGAAGTTCTTTGAAGTGTTTCATTAGCCGGAACCATAACACTTGTGCCATCGCCACTAAAGTTGGGCAATATGATATAGATTATTTTCAATGGTTTCTATGGCTTTAACTCAGAAAAATCATTTAAATGTTAAAAAAGCATGGTTCATTAACCGTGACCCTCATCCTTTTCTGACAAGGTTAAGTTTTTATCTTGCCACTTAAATATGGTACCTCTCTAACTTTTCAGGGTGGCCATTAGCCCATTTTGAAACCTATTCAGTAGTTGAGGTGTTTTTTTTTAATGGCTCTTTTTAACTCATGAGTATTCTTTATGTAGCACTCTTTTTCCATAATAACAGTCTCTTTTTTCCTTCCTTAAATTCAGTCATGGCCTACAGATGCTTTGCAGGCAGTTGCCACTCGCTCCCTGGGCGATATTGAAATGTCTGAAGAAACCAGAGCTGGCTGCATTGATATGTGTAAAAAGTTTCATACCTCAACCATTAATTTATCCGAATTGTTCTATAATGAGCTCCAGCGACATAATTATGTAACTCCAACTTCGTATCTGGAATTAATTTCCACTTTCCAATCCCTGCTGGAAAAAAAGAGAGCGTAAGTATGATTGATGTGGCATTTGTTAGCAAAAGTAATTTTTTACTGTTTCTTCTACTACTCTTTCTCCACCTCCCTACCCCGGCAAACAGAGTCCAACAAGGGATGCATGTAAACAGAAATAAGATGCAGTGCGTAGATCTCACACACAAGAAAGGCAGTTTCCTTATATCCAAAGAACGATTAAGAGCAATTGTTATAATTACTATAGTGCTGCTGCTAGAAGGTAACATAGCATAAAACAGCTGATGTTTAAATAGTTCAAGAATAAGAATGCAAATAAGAACTTGCTGGGTTATCTAGACGATATTTGTTTTTCCAAGAAAAACTAAAAAGAAAGTTTTATTTTTATTTTTTTTAAAATCTGTTTATCATAGGTATAGATAGATGGTTTATAAATAAATTTCAATTAAGTATGGTTCTTTGGAAAAAATATTTCAGATATACCTTTCTATTTTCTGTTTCATTTTTATTTGTATTTGAATTAATGAGGTTCTATTGTTGAATTTTATTGAATATTATATTTTCAATAGTTACTTTATAAGGGACATCACCTTATGGGAATATGAGTGGCATAAAAATTAATAAATAATAAAATAGTAATATTTGGGTTTGCTTCTGGAAGCTTGTCTTCATTTATTCATTCACTGAGGTAACTCCCTGCTGTGTGTTTTTTTCCCCTTTATTCAGAGTAGCCTACAATGCAGAATAAAGTCAATATTATAAAAGAGTGCTTCAAACAATGTTTAATTCCAAAAGCAAACAAAAATCTCCGACCCCCCAAACTTTGTAATGATTGCAGCTTCAGTTGATACCAATGGTCAGAAACTGTGTTTTGGAACCCTGTTGGAAAGCAGCTGGAGAAGCATCTCATTCACTAGGATTTAAATAAGTCAGGATTCAAGAAATACAGTATAAATTTACTGGATTGGAAGAGGAATCGGTAGAAGTAGTGCTGAGTAAAGACACCATGTCTGTCTTGATGGTTGCGTGGGTGGTTGGATGGGGATTAAATTAATGATACTCTTATGACAATTTTCATTCAGATTCAATCTTCTGATTTATCTCCAGTGAGGTGATGAAGCTAAAAAAGAGATACGAAGTGGGCTTGGAGAAACTGGACTCAGCTGCTGCCCAGGTGGCCACCATGCAGGTGGAACTGGAAGCCCTGCAGCCCCAGCTACGGGTAGCGAGCAAGCAAGTGGATGACATGATGGTGGTGATTGAGAAAGAATCTTTGGAAGTTGCAAAGACGGAGAAGATTGTGAAGGCCGATGAAGAGGTAGCCAATGAACAAGCCATGGCTGCCAAAGCCATCAAAGATGAATGTGATGCAGATCTGGCGGAAGCGTTGCCAATCCTGGAAAGTGCATTGGCTGCTCTGGACACTCTGACTGCCCAGGTAGAGCCTCTGTTTCATTCTTGCTGAACTTCTTCAACTGAAAGAGAGAGGCATGCCGACTAATTCATATATTGTCTTTTGGTAGAGAAAGATCAAGACTGACGTAGCATTTATTTGTTACGGTGCTGCAGAATTTTACTTCTGTCCCATTTAAAAGGTGCCCCTCTTCATTAGAGATAAGACATTGCCAAGCTCAGCATTGTTCTTCTAGATTTATTTGAAAGGTTGAGCAAGTTAGAAACATAAACAGACTTATTCGGCTTGATTATACTGAAAGAGAGAATGAAATAAGAGATAGAGATAACGTCACTTTGCCTCTGATGGCAGGAGCTGAACCAGTGAGTTGAAGCAACAGGATAGCTGGAATTTCCTGATGATAAAAGCTGACAACCAATGGCATAGTTTACCTTGTAAAGTGGCATGTTTCTCTTCACTGGAGGTTTTCAAACAGAGGGCAGATTCAACTATCTAAAATGCCTTAGCAAATTCTGCAGCCAGGGTTAAAGGGATGATCTTGCTCTGAATTTGATGATTCCATATGGAATTTGTTTTGTTTGGGACAATTGAAGGTTCTTGATAAGAAATGAAAGATTGGGACACCAATTTTTATCCATTATAAATATCATTAATTTTTTATGTTAAGTGCTAAAAGAGGCTGAAATTGACCATTTGCTATGTATCTGAATTAGTTATCAGATACTCTTTGGTATCTGTCAGAATTGTTTGATATTTCCATTGGTGTACAAACATAAAATCTAGCAGTGAATGTCAATGCTCACTGGATATTATTGACTAGTATGGGTGTCCAAGGATACTGACATAACGCTGAAAAACATTTGAATTGGTTGAAATTGAAAAATAAGCGAGAATAGAATAGAATAGAATAGAATAGAATAGAATAACTTTATTGTCACTTTGAATGTACACTAATCAGCATACATTAAAATGAAATTTCATTGCATACAGCTCTCAAAGGGTCACCACCTCCAATATATGCTACATAAATATGGCAAAAATAAATAAATAAATACAGAATTATGCATAGACGTAAGTGTGAGAAGGCTCATCACTTGATACACAATTAAATGTAATGATACTTAATCTGGATTACTTAATCATAATCACATCATTAGAAATCCTATAAAGCATTGGAATGCAGTGAGATTATCATGTGCTTGAAAATAATGAACAGAATCAGTTCTTGAAATTAACTGTTAAAGTTAGGAAAATCACAGATTTCGGTCCAACTGTGCAAGTTACAATTTTTCTTTTTTAAAAAAGGGATTAAAATTGTTTTTTTTGAACAAATCCTTAAGAGTATGTAGGTGCATGTGTGTGTATAATGTGGGTCTGAAGAGTGCCTCATGTGGTGCCTTAACCCAGCATTTGGTTCATCTTACTGCTTACTGAAAGATACCCACTAAGCATCTCGCATTCGTGCCCAGATCTGTGCCAGCATGGAAGGGCTTCTTATCCATTTAAAGGCTGAGAATAGGTTGAGATTGTTTTGGCCCAAGAGCACATACAATAGGTATGTATAAAGTATGTGTAAAAAGACTAAAGCATAAACAGGAACTAATTTCAGAAACGGTTATTCTCCCTGATATGCTAGATACATGGATGCTTTAAAAAAAAAAAAAGGGGGGGGGATAATGCTGATATTCTGTGTAGTACAAAAACAAATTTCCTTCTGGATTTAAAACAATCGTTCTTACACAAATTTAAAATAAATTCTTTTTTGCAATCTTTGTGAAGATGAATTTTTATAGAAATTCTTATGGGATTGGTATGTGTTTCTTGTGCTTATCTTAGTTATGAGATGATTAAGAAGGCAATTGACTGATGGTTAAGATATATGATAGAAAGGAGAAAAGATGTGAAAATGTGGCATCTTTGGCCACCTCACAATGATTAAGATAAACTCAAACCACCAATGGTCCTACAGTACTCTCAGGCTTGTAGTGTAAAAATATGTAACAAAGAAGGAAAAAGGAGTTAAGAGGGAAAAAGTAAAGAAGGTAAATTAGCTGGAGTTCCTGAAATGTTGTGATTCTTCTACTAGCCAGCAATAGAGGAAATGGGCTTGTGGTCACCTGACTGGAAGTCCTTCTTCTTTGTTATGGGTTCCTTAGTTTTGATGTTCTTTGGGGGAAAAAAATCAGGTGGTCTGTCATCAAAATATGATGACATTTCTCTTAAATGTTCTTTTCAAAATTAAAAAGGCAATAACACTGGTTTTGCTCCAATCTAATCTTTTGAATATAGGATATCACAGTTGTCAAGTCCATGAAGAGCCCCCCTGCTGGTGTGAAACTTGTTATGGAAACCATTTGCATCCTGAAAGGGATTAAAGCAGATAAAATTCCCGATCCAACAGGCACTGGAAAAAAGATGGAAGATTTCTGGGGGCCTGCTAAGAAACTCCTTGGGGACATGAAATTTCTGCAATCGCTTCATGAGTATGATAAGGACAACATACCTCCAGCTTACATGAATATCATTAGAAAACAGTACATCACCAATCCAGAGTTTGTTCCTGAAAAAATTCGGAATGCTTCCACAGCTGCAGAAGGGCTGTGCAAATGGGTCATAGCCATGGACTCCTATGATAAGTAAGCAATGGTTTCAAATCATAATGTAAATGAAGAATGTTCGGTTGGCCTATGGCAGGGGTAGGCAACCTTGGCTCTTTTATACTGGCTTAGGAATTCTGGGAGTTGAAGTCCATGAGTCATAAAAGAGCCAAGGTTGTCTACCCCTGGCCTATAGGGAAATGTGTTGTGCTTGTTTCTTCTCCCCAAGCGATGGTATACCGATATACACAGTCTTCTTTATGAATAGAGAATATGGCTGGGGTGTCAAACTCAATTTCACTGAGGGCCACATCAGCGGTTGCCCTTGGGGGGCCGGGTGGGTGTGGCCAGAGTGGATGGGGCCTACTGGGTGGGTGTGGATGGAGTGGGTGTGGCCTACTGGGGGGCATGGCCAGCTCTACATCGTTCCCGTCAAGGGTACCTGTGGCGGCCTGGGCAGGAGTGAGACAGATCTGAGGGTCTCTGGCAGAAGGAGGTGGGATGGGGCAAGAGCCAAGGCATGGTCCATTTCTTCATTCCTCACAAAGGGTGACATCTCCCCAGCATGCACCCAGGGGGGCAGGGCCAACGCGACAGGGGCTGGTTCCTTGCTGTTTGTGGACGGCCTTGTGGAGCTAAGACTGAATGCATTTCAGCATAGATGGCCATCACAAAATTGTACATTGGATCCCGGCCGGCCTGGGCCAGGGCCAAGGCAGCGGGGGCCATTCCCTCACTGTTTCCAGGATGGCTTCGCGGGCCACATGAAATCACTTTGCAGGCCACATCCGGCCCCTGGGCCTTGTGTTTGACATGTCTGGAGTATGGCAACATTATCTTGTTTTTTGTTTATTTCCAAATACATGTGGCAGCTGGCAGCCATCCAGGTTCATGTCAATTAACCTTGTAGATTTGCCAATTACATAAACTGTAATTATACCCAAAATTCTCTTTTTCTTCCAGTCTTGTATATAATACAATCCTGGTCCTGAGTTCAAACAAGCCTGTTGCCAAGTATCCTGCCAGCAAGGCATGCTAAAGGGTGTTTTCCTTGCTTTCTGCGCCATCCAATATTAATAATAATAATAATAATAATAATAATAATAATAATAATAATAATAATAATAATAATAATAATAATAATAATAATACATGGCCAATACATGAAAAAAATAGCTGGGAAAGCAGATAATAATAAAACCTGGCAATGGCTAAGAGCAGGAAAATTGAAGAAAAAGACCGAGGGACTAATTCTGGCTGCACAAGACCAAGCCTTAAGGACAAATGCATACAAAGTCAAAATTGAGAAGACAGCAACAGACAGTAAGTGCCGCCTATGCAAAGAAGCTGAAGAAACAGTGGACCACTTGGTAAGCTGTTTCAAGAAGATTGCACAAACTGATTACAAGCAGCGGCATGACAAAGTAGCAACAATGGTGCATTGGAAGATCTGCAAAAAATATCATTTGCCTGTAAGCAAAAACTGGTGGGATCATAAAATGAGAAAGTCATAGAAAATGATAAAATTAAACTGCTCTGGGACTTCAGAATTCAATCAGACAAGCACCTGCAACATAACACCCCAGACTTAACAATTGTCGATAAGAAAGACAAAAAAGTCTGGATAGTGGACGTGGCAGTGCCTGGAGATAGCAGAATAGAAGAGAAAGAACTGGAGAAGATAACAAAATACAAAGACCTACAAATAGAAATAGAAAGACTGTGACAAAAGCAAGCAATGGTAGTACCAATAGTGATAGGCTCCTTGGGTGCAATCCCAAAACAACTGGAGCACCACTTGAACACCATTGGCATTGACAAATTCGCTATTAGTCAATTGCAAAAGGCGGCCTTACTAGGAACTGCTTCCATCCTGCGACGATATCTGTAATACCATCAAACATCCACGTCTGCCTATCCCAGGTCCTGGGTAAGGACTCGATAGGTAGACAAAATGCCAAATCCAGTCTGAACATCTGGCTGACTGTGCGATGATCGATAATAATAATAATAATAATAATAATAATAATAATAATAATAATAATAATAATAATAATAAAAGAATCCCACATGTATAACGCTGGTACAGTAACAGTGGTAGCATTAAACGCCACTAAGCTATTTTACTCAATGGCTAGGAATCTTCCAGCCTGTCCACTCCCTTGTAAAATAGACCAAGCAGTCTCTTTAATGATAGAGAAGACTTGTAAAATCCAAACAAACCAACTTTGCTCCTTGTCTTGACAAATGGACTCAAGTCAAACCGCTTTCTCTGCAAAGCCTCCAACGGTATAGAACTTGCTCTCTTTCTCTGAGCTTCCTCCATCCCTTCTCTGAATTAGATCCTCTCCCATCTGGCCCATCTCAATCCTTTCAGGGCAGGTCTTCTGGTCTCAAACCTCCCTCAGCAGAATCCATGAGGTGACTTTTCTCCCGGGTGAAAATTTAGCCCTCTCTTTGGTTGAGCTGCCAATGGATGCTCCTGATTTCTTTGCATTCTTGTGCAAAGCTGCAGGGTGTGGGATCCCAGGGGGAAAAAAAAACTTTGTAGCATACATATGTTGCTTCTTATTCTTACTGCCAGCAGAGCAGTAAGGAACTTCCTGCTCTGCTAGGGCCCTGGTGCCCTCTCCTTCTTCCTTTGCTTCCTTGCTTCACTCAAACCTTGGGCCTTTTATATGGTTCTGCGATGAATTTCTGCTTGTGTTTCAAAGTATTGTCTTTCTCTCCCTTCTGTCCCCCTTTCTCACCACTCGATTCATTAAATCTAAATACCAACTTCAGAATATCTAGAATATCTAGTAAGAGTTTCCTACCTCTTCCTACCAACTCTGCCTCTACTCCTCCATTCTTTTCTTGCATCCTGTTGCTTAGCTTAAAAAGTCTGCGTTAACTGTTGGGTTGCATGATTATGTTTATTTTTATGTAAGTATGTTTAACAGAACATTTGAACAGCATTTGAGGGATGGCTTTTTTTTCTACATAACAAGTGAACAGATAGCAGATTTACATATATTTATTTATATCATGCCTTTATTATTTTAATAAATAACTCAAGGCAACACACATACACAATACTCCTTCCTTCTCCTATTTTCCTCACAACAACCACCTTGTGAGGAAGGTTGGCCTGAGAGAGAGTGACTCGCCTAGGGTCATCCAGCCGGCTTTCATGTCTAAGACTGGACTAGAACTCACCGTCGCCTGGTTTCTAGGCCAGCACCTTAAACATTAGACCAAACTGGCTTTCCTAGATCTATCTCTGTCTCTATCTATCATTATATACATACATACAGTGTACTATATGAGAATGTATTCCTTTCTTTTTTCTCCCTCTAAAAAATCTGAATGGATGGAAAGCCTACATCATTTGCAGAGTCAGAGATGTTTGAATATATCACATTTTTTACTTGTATCTTAGCGACATTTGGGCTTTAAAGAATATCGCTAACACAAAGAATAAGAGAGAGGATCCGAATTTGACAAGGCAAAGGACAACATCATATCCCAATTATCAAATAATTAAAATGCTTAGGATTTACTTTTGCTCAAATTATCCTCCGGGGTCTTCATATTTTAGAGGAAGACAGATAGCAGTCCATAAGTCATGTGATACTTTGAATTGCAGATAAGAATTTCTGTTGCTTTGTTAGAGGAGTGTCTATGCAGGAATGTTTGTGTGTGTATATGTAACGTGTGTGGAAAGAGTAGATAAATGTATAATATTTGCAAGTAGATGTGTAACAAGGATGACCTCCTTAATTATTGTTGTTTCAGAGTGGCAAAAGTTGTTGCCCCCAAAAAGATAAAACTCAACGCAGCTGAAGGGGAACTGAAAATTGCTATGGACGGTTTGAGAAAAAAGCAAGCAGCCCTGAAGGAAGTTCAATACAAGCTAGCACAACTACAGAAAACTCTGGAACAAAAAAAGCAGGAAAAAGCTGACTTAGAAAACCAGGTAAGTAACAACCATCTTCAAATATCAAAAATGCAGAAAAGAAGCCTATGTCCTCAACTTTAACCTTTTTTGTTTCTTTGCTTTTTCTTTGCTTTTTCATTTATTTTCTATTTTTCACAACCCTGCTCAGGATACTTACCAAATGCTCTCAAAGAGCATTATTCTCAAAGAGTTCTTGTCTTTCTGAATTAAAAAAAAATGTAGATCGTATGCCAGATCTCCAAAGTAGACCTGAGGATCAAGGCAACAGCCACAAACTCTGAAGAAAATAGTGGAATTTTATTAAACCATGTCAGTTAATTTATTACTCGTGCTGGACTCTTCGTTATACCAGATTGCGTTGATAGTTGTCATTTTCTTACATTTATACAAATGATCACATCAAAAGTAATTTAAATTCAAAACTTGTTGTTATATGAATAATGTGGAGTTATATGAATAATGTAGAGGTAAAGATGATGCTTTTTGAGCGGGGAGTGATTCAGGTTCCCATTCAACTACTGAACTTACTGATGCTGAGTTGGCCACGCTCAGACAAGGCCGTTTCACAGAGATATAGGTAAAGGAGGAAGAGTATATTCTCATGTACATTGCTTCAACTTTCTAGCGATAAAAAGGATATAAACAAAAGCAATTAGTGGTTAAATGGAGCTTAAACCCTTAAACCCTGGCGCAAGTTAGTTACCTGGATGGCAGATTGCAAAGACTTGAGCATGATAGAATGCAGGGTGCGTAAAAGATATATTATTTTTGAATAAGAGATTCTCTTTGGATTTGGGGGTAGTATTTTTTAATAATTCAGTGGAGCAGCTGGATTTCCCTTAGTTAAATGGATGATTTTTGTGTGGGAGGATATTGGAGAGGTCAGAAAGTTCGATTTTGTGATGGTGTATGTTCAGCTATGGTCTTCCCTTCCTATATTGAACAGGCTTGCTGGAATAAATGAGGAAATAATGAGGCCTCTCCATGCCTTCCAGCATTCCTGTGTATACACTGCTGGGTTTTACTCTTATTTACATCAGCATACCAGGGACTATTCCCATTTGCCCTGGTCTGTCCATACTCTATTGTTGATGAACTACTAGCCAAGAGCACAAAGCAAGCATGGAAAGGCATGTTTGCAATAGGACATAGTTTAACCTTTCTTGGGAAAAGAGGAAGCAACTAATAAACTAAAGTTTCACCTGCCAGATGCTGACTGGGATTAGGGAGTTGACCCATTTCATTTGCTTGTTTATTAAATTTGTTTGCCTCCCATCTCACCACAAGGTATGCAGAAAGTACCAAATTAGGGAAAGTTATTCAAGAGCCAAGGACTTAAAGAAAGTGCCGCCATTCCACACTGCTGCTACTGCAGCTAGTTCAATGTTAAAGATTTATTAGAGAAAACATTTTTTGACAAACTGCCAGATAGAAAGCTCCCAGAAATGCATTCAATTCACGGGCCACATCTGTGTAAGAATGACCTTCATAAGTCAATGTCACGCTCTTGTATGATATGTATTCCTTTTTGAGATGCAACTGTTTTTGGTATCGCGTATAAATCCATTATCAATTTCGCACTGGAAAGTGAAGCAATAATTTATTTGAAGGCAAGAAGAATGGAAATACTACTGACCTTGTTGCATTCATCTGTGACAATTTGTCACGCACATTGCTCTCCGTTTTTCCATCTTGGAGTTTCAAATATAAAAACTTTTCTATGATGATGATGGCGGTAGTAATAATAAGTAGCAATACATACTGTATATAATATTTTCATAAGCATTGAAAGTAAAGCATGTAACGATTTGTAGTAGCAGCATTACCTGGGATGGCTTTGCTTAAAGTTTATATATTTTGATTTTAAGGTTGACCTGTGTAGCAAAAAGCTAGACCGAGCAGAAAAATTACTCGGTGGCCTCGGGGGTGAGAAAACCCGTTGGAGCCAGGCAGCTTTGCAACTAGGAAAACAATATGTCAATTTGACAGGCGATATCCTCATCTCATCTGGCATTGTAGCTTACTTGGGAGCCTTCACATCAAACTACCGACAAGTAAGGAATGAACAAACAATTGAATAAATGTGTGACATTTAGTAAGCTAAATGCTTCTGCAGCAAATAAGCAATAGTTTTTACTCAATATCCAAACATATACCTTTACCTCAGCTTGAAAATAAAAGCATTGTTATGAAAACAACATAGGAGAAAATTATGCAGGTATCATTGTTAAAAAAAAAGACTTTTTAAATTTAAGATAGTCATCTTTAACTTTGGTACATCATAACTGCCAACTAATATAGACCAATGGTGGGACCTTTCCTAAACTGGGCCTTAAGTAGTATTGGATTGTAACTCACACTATCTTTAATTATTGGCAGTTATTATTGGCTAGAGCTGATATATTATAATTCAACTATATATGGGAAATACTGTTTTAAGGAGAAATGACCTATATTAATCTTGAGATGTTCCATATACAAGGATTGCCATGCCATTCAGCATGAGAAAGAGTACATGTTTGACTTGTAGTTGTTCCTGACATTTCCATGCAGCTTTGGATATAGTCCTTTTCCAAAACCCCAAAGAGCCACTGTCAATTAGTTGCAGACAATACAGAGATAGAAGGACTAATGGTCTGCAGTTCCATGAGCAACAGCTTCTTCCCTTTAGAATGTGCAGCATTTCATAAGAAAGCAGTCAAGTAAAATGTTTTTGCCTGCAGTAACTAAACCGAAGGACTATAGCAAAATACTTGGAGGAAACCATGGATGCTCAGGATTTCGCATGTGTTTCAGCTCAATTTCTTGGCTTATTTTTGAGCTGTTCATAAGAACTTTTTCTAAATTGGCAAGGCATCGATAGGCTTAGTTACACACTGTAACTCTCTGTATAAATCACTTCTTAAGGCTGATAAGGTACACCCTGTGGAGACATGTGTAAGTAGCCTTAAAAATTCTTGGTATTCTAAAAAGGGTAGGGAATTTAGGCAGAGTTTTGATTTTCATATTTCTGAAATATGAAACATAACAGATTCTAACCTCAGCCCACAAAACAATTTGTGACTGTCTCGTTGGAAGCCATGGGAGATTTTAAATCTTTTCCTGGTTTCAATGGGAATTAATCATAATGCTTTAGCTGGATCAGAGCTAATATACATCATAATTCAGGCCCATGGAGAAGTTAGATTAAGATTATGACTCTCCCAAATTGCAAAATATTTCTGCACAATTATGTTTTTCTTCATTAGACCAATGCAGCCAATGCAGCTATTAAGAAGGCATAATAGAACTGAGACATTTATAAGGATGATAATAAAAAATGTTTGATACTTGAATCCTCCGTTTTATTTTTGTGTGGTTGTACAGTCATTTTCATTCTTCTGAAATTCCTCCATCCATAAACAATGTTCTTTCCTTTGTTAATTTCTTAATAAATAAATGAGGATTTGTAGAGCGTAAGTATGAAACACGAGCAATAATTCTGGTAGGAAAAAGAATTGCATATCTTTATGTTTGATTTTATATCCGCCACAAAATAGATTTAAGTTATCCTAATACTCCATAGTTAACTTGATTTTATTTACAAATGACAGGAAATTATCCTTAAGTCAATGTTTTGAGTTGGAGTTGGAGTTACTGCCTAAGAAATTTCAAAGTTCTTTGAAATGTTATTTTACATTGTAACCAGTTCCCAAGTTCAACATTTCAAACAGTGTAACTAACTTATTCCCTGGCATGGCAGTTTCTATGAACATATAGGCCAAGGGTCTTCAAACTTGGCCCTTTTATGACTTGTGGACTTCAACTCCCAGAATTCCTCAGCCAGCGTCATAAAAGAGCCAAGTTTGAAGACCCCTGATATAGGCCATATGAGTAGGTGCTTCCAGTTGATTGACTTTAAAATGCTTAACTGTTCTCTAAAGGCATATTCACTTCCATTACTATTTAAGACCATCCAGTTTAGTCTCCTTTGTTCCTTATTTCCAACTTTGTTAATGTAAAAACACTCTGTCTTAAAAGTAATTCTGTTTTCTACCTACTATGAATTATATTCGTTTCTGTGGGAAAGAAGTAGTTGGAACAGCTCTGCCTGGATATTCCTCTCTTGCCCAGAACAACCAACCTCCATCTCTGTGGGAAGAATTCCAAGGAAAAGGAGGGTAAAATCAGATGACTTCTGGCTGTTCTGCCTTCCTTTTCAGTTCTTATTTCCATCTTTCCATGAGAAAAAGTAAAGCAGGTGAAAAGCCTGCTTTGCTAGAATTTTCTGCTTCCTGCTCTTGCAGAAATATTCAAAGCTACCAGTCTCCAGCTTAGATTGTTAAAAGAATCCTGATGCTTTGCTCTGCAAACATCTTGTTTTTTTAAAAAAAGTATTAAATTATATTAACAGAAAAACAAAAGCATCAACTGCATCAGAACACAAATTCCTTCACATTATTCATTAACAGTTCTGTGCATATTTGAGTGTCTCCACACCTCCCCCGTACATGCTCATTATCTCTCTTCCAATAATAATAATAATAATAATAATAATAATAATAATAATAATAATAATAATAATAATAATAATAATAATAATAGTTGGAAGGAACCTTGGAGGTCATCTAGTCCAACCCCCTGCTCAGGCAGGAAACCCTATTTCAGACAAATGGCTGTCCAGTTTCTTCTTAAACACTTCCAGTGTTGGAGCATTCACCGCTTCTGAGGGCAGATTGTTCCACTGATTAATCTGTCAGGAAATTTCTCCTTAGTTCTAGGTTGCTTCTCTCCTTGATTAGTTTCTATCCATTGCTTCTTGTCCTGCCTTCAGGTGCTTTGGAGAATAGCTTGACTCCCTCTTCTTTGTGGCAGCCCCTGAGATATTGGAACACTGCTATCATGTCACCCCTCGTTCTCCAATAAGTCTGTTTCAATCATAGCATGATCAGTTTTCTGCTGTTCAGCAGATTTTGATATAAGCTATAAGTCGCCTAGAAGGATTTTATCCCCAAAATGAGACATATATATATATATATACCTGACCCATCTGGATGAATATATATATACCTCTGACCCATCTAAATTAGATGCTGAGAAATTCCAATCGAATATTGCACACTATTATGTGTTTGAGAGCTTTCTAGATTGATCCTCAAAGCGTACCCAGTCATGCTGTTTAACAACTGAAACAATTATTTTGCACTGTAACTTTTAGTGTCATAAACTGTTAATTAAGGCCTTCTGCTTACAGTATGACTGTAGCTTTCACTAAGTACATGATGCCTAATCTTCAGAACACCAGGCGTGTTCATCTCTCTAGATTTCAGCCCTTGTTGATAAACAGTATTAGGGGTCTTTCGCTATGTACACTTCTGAATTCACTCCCTGATTATGATGTTTCTCCCCAAGAGCAAAATGGAAGAAATGGATAAAATGAGGGCTAATTGAAAGACAAAAAATTTGATCTGTTCATTTTAAGTTTCATTAAATAAATAATAACTAACATACGTCTTGGGAATAATTTTGTAAGTATTACATTGTTGCTTTTTAGTAGAAGGCATCCGATTAAAAACAATCAGAAGGAACTCAAATTTGTCCCAGCAAATTTTCAAGAGTGACAAGTCATTGATACTACTGATGAGCCTCATATCACTAAAACCATTTTTCAAAATAGCTGGCTAAATGTTTAGCATTTTTCCTTTTCAGAATCAAGCCCGGGACTGGATATTGACATGCAAAGCCAGAGGCATTCCCTGCTCGGATGATTTTTCTCTAACTACAACTTTAGGAGAAGCAGTGAAAATTAGAGCTTGGAATATAGCTGGGTTGCCTTCCGATTTATTTTCCATTGATAATGGTATTATTATCTCGTAAGTACAGAAACTTCAGATAGGCATAATTTATTTCTTTGGAGAGTATTGTATGCTATTTTCTACTTGTAGGGGCGCAATAAGGTACTATTGTATATTTTTCATTTTAAAAACAATATGGAGTCTTTAGTAGTGAAATGCACGCAAAAGGTCTCAGGACATAATCCTTCGCATTTAAAGCATTGCTCTCTAAATTTGCATCCTGCAGCTTGTTGGCTGATGAAATCTTAAATTACAAGATAATGTAATTTCTGAATATGCTGGCTTGGAATGCCAGAAGAAAGCCATGTTGAGAAGATCAAAAATGTCTAAAATCTAAAATGGCAGAGCTATAGAAAACCCTTCATTGGAAGCCATTTTGAATCTGGTAATATGGGCCCAAAATAGCAAAAGTACTAACTCAGTGTTCATACTTTCCTTGGATTAAATGCTTCGTTCCTTTATTGCTTTATGAAGTTGCAGTCTTTAGATTAAAGCACTTGTTATTCTTATGTTAAGCATATGCAGAGATTCAAACATGAATTTGCTGTTTTGTAAGGCAACCTTTTCCAATTGGAATAGTGTTCTAGATGCCAATATCTACTTCCACTTCCAGATCCGTTCGAAACAAATGTTGTTCAATGTTCACTGAGGGAGGGAGGCTTGCTACTCGATCCTGCCCCATCCTGCCAATACCTGCTTCTAAAATCATCACCAATTCTACCTTCCTGATCCTTAAAGCTATATACTTTTAAACTCTTCAAATCACTCAGCTAAACTGGATGATTAAGGCTGTTGACCATGTAGATTAGCATTTGCTTATCGAACTGCCCTTGTGTTGACTACAGATCTGCTTGCTTAGTGAACTGGGGAGTGAAGTCAACACTGCACTGAAATTGAGACACAACTGATGAATGCAGGAAGGCCTATATGAAAGGAATGTGGAGCATCCGTTCATTTTCTTTTGTTGGGTGGATAACAATAACTAGCATGGGAAAAAAAGACATGTGCTAGTGATTACTACACAAAGAGGGGAGTTCTATTTTCCCCTTGAATTATATCTCACACGTTTGTGGATGCTAGCTTATTTCCTTTTGCAAGGGCCCAGAAAGTGAAAGCATAAAACTGGAAGGAAATAGGTACTTCTTCAAAGGAAGTCAAGAAAGAATTCTTGACACCGTTCTGCACTATTCTGGCTCACAAAACACTTATTTTCATATCGGGATCTTGTAAATGTGTTCAGGTACAAGGGACAGATGGATATTGTGGTTAAGGTATCTGGCTAGAAATCAGGAGGCCATGATTTCTACTCCCACCTTAGGCACAAAGCCAGTTGGGTGACATTGGGCCAGGCACACTCTAACAGCCCTAAGAAGGAGGCAATGGCAAACCATTTCTGAAAGATCTTGACAAGGAAATTGCAGGGACTTGTCCAGGCAGTTTCTGAGAATCGGACCTGATTGAGTGGACATAATAAAGCCCCCAAATAAATGTGCCATGCAGATTCACAAAGCTGAGGTATTCCGTTGTTTTCTCTCTCCAGAAATGCAAGAAGATGGCCACTTATGATTGACCCTCAGGGTCAAGCAAACAAGTGGGTGAAAAATATGGAAAAAGCCAACAGCTTGCATGTCATAAAGCTCAGTGACAGTGAATTTGTACGAACACTAGAAAACTGTGTTCAGTTTGGTACACCTGGTAAGCGATCAAGTCTTTAAAAGTAGATTTTTCTTGCAAATTTGCACAATTAATTTTTATAATTGTTAGAATCATTTAGGTATAATGTAATACATCAGATAGTAAACTATTTTGCATTTCAAAACCAATTAATAATCCTCCAAATTGGGAAAAACTTGCAGACAGGTGGGGATTTAGGCCACAATCCTATCCAAAAAGAATAAAAATTATTTTATTGGCACTATATTTCCAACCATTAATTTTCCAAATTTTGTAATAAGAGGTTCCTTATTTTTTTCCTACGTTAACATTGCAGCTATTAGATTTTATGAGTGATAGTCATGTGTAACAGTAAAGATAGGCACTTGAAGTTAGTCTGCAAATGTTTATATTTTCTACTCATCTTCCAATTAGCGAGTCTCCAAGACTGCTTTCCACTGCAGTTGAAAATATATTACTGATATACTGGTAGCATTGTGTGTGCTTTGTGTCCTTTGTTTTTGCATCTTGTAAATTTATGGTTTGTCTCAATTTCTGGCTGAACTGAAGTGCTGCTAGAAAATGTCGCCGAAGAGTTGGACCCCATTCTGGAGCCTCTTCTGCTTAAGCAGACTTTCAAGCAGGCTGGCAGCATCTGCATCCGCCTTGGGGATTCGACCATTGAATACGCTCCGGACTTTCGCTTTTATATTACAACCAAGCTGCGAAACCCCCACTACCTCCCGGAAACCTCCGTTAAAGTGAGCATTTTGCCTGGGAACCGCAGGTGGTTTGGCTTTTGTTTCATAAGCAAGTGGATGATCTTATTAACAGTACCACAATCCCTTTCTTAATCTTCTCCCTATGCATTTGCATACAACATTAATATGAGCAGATGCTTTTTTCCGCTCTGTCCCGCTGACCTATATGTGAGCGGTTATTTGTATTATATATCATTTTAAAAATATTTATATTAATACTAATACAAAGTATCTAACAATGGGAAGAAGGCAGTAAAAATGACAAAAGACTGAATGTGAATAGGCCATATATTTACCATGGATCAATTTCAGAGGTTCCCTTATGTTCTGAACAGGTATTCATCTTCGGCATTAACAAAAGTCAGTTCGGTTCAGGGTAAAGGATCAGGGTAAATCCCAACGTTAAATTAAAAGCTCCTCTATTATGTTTTCTTTACTTTTTTCTATATTGCTGTAAAAATCTCTTTATTGCTGCCCTTTTCACTACACTCTGCCTCCCAATCTCCTGCTGCACGTGATGTGTTGCGATGCATCACAACTTTTTTGCATTGCCGGAGCTGGGGTGGGGGCAGCCTCCGCATGATGTAAGCGGCCCGTGGGCCAGCAGTTTGACACCCCTGTCCTGCTATGAGCCATGGTGGTGCAGTGGTTAGAATGCAGTATTGCAGGCTAATTCTATTGACTGCCAGGAGTTTGATCCTGACCCTCTCAAGGTTGACTCAGCCTTCCATCCTTCTGAGGTTGGTAAAATAAGAACCCAAATTGTTGGGGGAAATATGCTGACTCTGTAAACCACTTAGAGAGGGCTGTAAAGCATTATGAAGCAGTATATAAGTCTAAGTGTTATTGTTATTGCTATTACTAGAAGAATGTGAAAAACCCATTGTAATCCATTGGCATCCAACAACTCTAATATTTGCATTTGCTTTTGGGGAGGGGGAAGGGAGTGGGAGGAACCAAACAGCCTCTATGAGGAAGAATAGAAAAAGCATCAAAGTGTCTTGGTTTCAGGATAGGGAAAACTTTGTGGAACAGGAAGCTGGAGGCAGGTGTTCCCATCAATCAGACTTTGCCAACCTTGCAGTTCCAAAATAATTAGGGCAAAAGCTGTCTTGATATCACTTTCTCTAGAAAAGTAGCTGAGTTGAAAGCTAATTTATCAAAATCCAACCCAGAGATTTTGCTTGATTGATTATGTGGCAGCCAAGTAATTGTCAATTCTTAATGATCAAATAGGTAGGTTTTCTCCATGATGATCTGTGCTAACTTGGTTTTACTAGGGCTCCAATGGTCCCTTTGGGCATAGAGTGCTGTTATTTTCTGGCCACTAGGTGGGAATTACTTTATGGCAGTTCTCCAACCTAGCACTTTCCATTTGTACTGAAAGAATAATTCTGAGAATTTCCACCTGCTATCCACAAGTATGGGAATTCTAGAAATCATGAAAATATATTTTGGAAGTACTTGTTTGGAGAAGACTGCTGCATGGTGAAGAGGACAACTTTCAGACAAAAGCAAAAGCTATTCTCTTCTCTTTCTCAGAAATGTTTGATATATGTTAGGAAAGGGATCCCCAAGCGCCATTGTTAGGAAGCGGGCTGTACTGCAGGTGAGCGACCGAAACCGAAACCATCCCCCCCCCAGGTCCGTGGAAAAATTGTCCTCCACAGAACTGGCCCTGATGCCAAGAAAGTTGGAGACCATTGTGTTAGAATGTAACATAGCATCCTAAAATTTAAGTATCTTATTTGGATAACTGGAGATTACTATTGGGTTTTGTCTTATCTGGTTCTAATTCTAACTTGGAACTCTTGAAATTTTCAGGTAACTTTGTTAAATTTCATGATAACCTCAGAGGGGATGCAAGATCAGCTGCTTGGAATAGTTGTTGCAAGAGAGAGGCCAGATCTGGAAGAAGAAAAGCAAGCCCTGATCTTACAAGGAGCTGAAAATAAAAAGTACTAAAATATTATTAGATAGAAAATTATCTCAACTGAATGATAATGTTCTACAGAGAGAAAGTAATTAACTTACAGTAGTCCTGGGCTTACAACCATCCATTTAACGACCATTCAAATTTATGATGGCACTGGAAAAAGTGATGTAACTGATCTTTGCACTTAAAATTGTCACAATGCCCCTGTAGACATGTGATTGCAGTATGGACTCTTGGGAACTGGTAAACATAATAGTTGTAGCCAGTGCTTTTTTTCTAAAAAAAAAAAAAAAAAAAAAGTTGCTGGAACTTACACACGTCATACAACCCGCCTTGCCTACCCTACAAGGTTCCATCCAAAAAAGGTGTCGGAACTCCGTTCTGGGCATTCTATGAGAAAAAAAGCCCTGGTTGTGGCATCCTGCAGTCATGTGAGCTGTGGTGGTGCAATGGTTAGAAAGCAGTGTTGCAGGCTAACTCTGTCCACAGTCAGGAATTTGTTCCTAATCGGCTCAAAATTAATTCAGCCTTCCATCCTTCTGAAGTCAGTAAAATGAGGACCCAGATTGCTGGGGGCAATATGCTGAGTCTGTAAACCACTTAGAGAGGGATGTAAAGCACCATGAAGCGGTATATAAGTCTAAGTGCTATTGCTATGTGATTTGCAACCTTCTCAGCTGGTTTCTGACACCAGCAGGAAGTTGCAAGTCACAGTTACGTGGTCTCTCACTTAATGACATTCGGTGATTTGCTTAAT
This sequence comes from Crotalus tigris, assembly GCF_016545835.1. Classification (NCBI taxonomy): domain Eukaryota; kingdom Metazoa; phylum Chordata; class Lepidosauria; order Squamata; family Viperidae; genus Crotalus; species Crotalus tigris. Next base: position 468,820 of record NW_024097078.1, on the reverse strand, counting down.
GTCTGTGGTAAAAGTAAAATTGGATATAGTCATGTGATACCTCACTTAATGACTGCATTGCTTAATAACAAGTTTTACACTCCCTAACGTGGTTGTAAATTGAGGATTACTTGTACTTCATCCTTAATTGTGCAGCTCTTGGTAAAAATTAATTGACTTTGTTACTGGAGAAATAAGAATTGTGAAAAGGCTGGGCTAACAAGACCTTTTCTGTTCGCTGTAAAGTGTGATCTGAATTTGTAGATAATTGAAAAGTCAGAAAAGGGAATATTAGTCTGTGACTGTACTCTTCAGCTTTATTGGCAAAGCATTCTCCATAACATATAGAGAGACTTTGAGGACATTATTTCTCTTTCAAACACTGTGTTTATACAGAGAATCCTTCACTGAAACAATTGAAATATGATAAGTAACTTTTTTGACATTCCTCTGTAATTTATAATGCCTTCTGTACCACTGAGTGATTCAATGCCTATTATATGTTAAACCACAGGAAAACTAATGAAGATTTATATTAACTGAGTTTTAGCATATGGTACAAAAGGAGTCATTGGGTCTTTACCTTGCTTAAATAGCTGTGCAAAAACACCCACTGGATAGCTCTTATATAGACTTTATCATTGTAAGATGCAGTCACTAGCTTAGATGGTTTTATAAAGGACGTAGGCACCTTAATGGAGGTTAATGCAAGCTGTCCATGATGGTTATATGGCATCTCCTATTTTTTCAGAGGCTATTAAATAGTTTTTAAGGGGAAACAGGGGAGTGCCAATATTTAATGTTTAATCTTTCCAGAGACATCGGGTTACTGCATAGTGAAGTATTAAATAGCTGATACTAGATCAGATTGTAGATGCTGTTTGATAACAGAGGTTCCTCTTGATTTATTTTTCTAAATACCATAATAATGAATCTTTCTTGTGAGTGGACACATGAGAAGTTGATGATAAACATATGAAAAGTACCAGATAGGAAAGACTGCTGCATTCCAAAGTGGACTTCATTATTTTCAATGTAAAATGCAGCTTAGAATGGCAGCTGAGGGACAGAGTAGAATTATGAAAGATCTCTGGCCATTGAGAAGAGCAACTCTGACTTTTCCCAGGATTAGCATAGATCAGAGAGATTTAGGAGATAGGGATTGAACTGAGCCCACTATTAATTTTTTCCAAGAGTGGAAAGCTCATGATTTCAGTAAAATGGGCTTCTTCAGCAGATGTACTCAATTATATTTTAGATTTTAATGAGGATTATGGAAGTTAATGTACAGCACATTTGGAAAGCATCAAATTAGGGAAAGCTGATGTAGAGCTATGTGTGTTCTGCTGATTGGCTGGAATGGGTCAAGGAATTGTTGTACAAAATCCGTTTTGTGTCAGTTTTCTCTTGGAAGTGCTTTAAAGTTTAAAGTAACTCTCAAAGATTTGATCCCTCAAATCCACTTTTGTTTCTAATTAATATTAGAATAATAATAATTAATATTCTGTGTCCCTTGACTATATCAAATCATATTTGGATTAGATCACTCAGAGGTTCTACAAGGTATTAATCTAGTTCTCTGTTATAGACAGCTACAGGAAATAGAGGACAAAATTTTAGAAGTTCTGTCATCATCTGAAGGAAATATTTTGGAAGACGAGACTGCTATCAAGATATTATCCTCTTCTAAAGCTTTGGCTAATGAAATTTCAGAAAAGCAAGCTGTAGCAGAAGAAACGGAAAGGAAAATAGATGCTACCCGGATGGGCTACCGTCCCATTGCAGTTCATTCATCAATCCTCTTTTTTTCAATTGCCGATCTGGCCAATATTGAGCCCATGTACCAGTATTCCTTAACCTGGTTCATCAACCTCTTCATCATGTCTATAGACAACTCAGAAAAGTCAGATATTTTGCAAGAAAGGTATACGAAATAATTATGATTCTATTGCTGCTTTTACCATCTGTTCTAACTATGGAGCATCTAGCAGGAATGGGTGGGTTGAGATTTTCTGTTTTTGTTACTTAGGCTATTAATTATATTGAAAAGCTCTACATAAAATATATTTATTCAATTTATATGCCGCCCATCTCACTGTCGAGTGACTCTGCGTGGCTTACAGCATCATAAAACAACAATATAAAGCCTAACAATTTTGAACATTAAAAATTAACAAAAAACTGAGTAAGAGGGGAACCAGTACACAAGTAGGTGGAGATGGGATTCTCTTCTAAGTCTACTAAACAACTCCAATCTGGGACTGGAATTAAGTTATATATTAATCAAGTTACATATTAATCAAATTAGCATGTGTGTACTGATTTCATTGGATTAACTATGTGCTTCCCTGCCCCCCCTCAACAAAAAGACTATTTTATTGTAGTTTGAACCAGGGTGAGCAGATCTAGACCTGTTAGTAGAATTCCAGATTATTTGCAGTGGACTTCAGACTCCCACTATTTATTTGCTTAAAGTATTTGTATGCCACTTTTTGTTTTCCAAAATTGTTCTAAAGGTAACAATGCAGAATGGCAACCATCTTAAATTATATCAGGGGGAATGGGGAAATTGTGGATATGCAGGAGTGGATTTTTACAGAGAAAGAGTGTGGCTTCTGTTCTGCTTCACAAAACAAGTCTGTTTTTTTTTTTAATTTTCAGTGTTGGAGTTCTGATAAAATGAAAACAAAGCAATGTATGCCTTTATAAACTGTTTTTAATATGCTTAAGGCTATATGAAGAGAGTTGTTGTGGGCATATTTTACCTGTGCAAGTTTAAAGTATTGGAGACCAAATACTTTGAAAGAGATAAATGCCTCACTCTGAAGAACTGTGTAAGAAAGATATGGAGCTGTGATTGGAACATTTATAAGTTTTTCATTCGAAGCTTCCCCTCCCTCCCAAGTGTTCTTTAATAATTCAATATATATACCAAAACAAGCCTTAAATACCAAATCTTGAGAAAATTAGGCAGACCTAGCTTGACTAATTTCAGTATCTTCAGTTAATTGGACACAGCATTTAAGTTGACTTCGCTGAAAAGTCATTTAAAAAATAATGTGCTGTGAAAATTGAGTTCAATGTTAGATTTTATGTGATATTCATTGGTAGCTTGGGACTGTTAAATAATAAACATCCCCACCCTCTCTGTACTTTTTGGATGCTTGATTGCTTGCTGTTTTCTTGTGTTTGGACCAATTTATTCTGACTTTGGAACCATTACTTACAGTTTCAAGTTGTTACCACTTTAAATGGGCCAGCTATGTTTCTGGCAATGTTAACTGTAGTTAGACAAGGGTCCTGATTGTAAGTGCTCAGAGATACTGCTTTGCAAAACTACATGGGCCTGTCAGAAAGTGCAGTAACAGAAATTAAATACTAATAAAGGAGAATATTTGTAGCTCAGGGTTGACATGAGAGGTCCTTGGTGCTCTCTGAGCTTGTTTTCTTGCAGACATTTCATTACCCAAACTAGGTAATGAAACAACTAGCACTGATGATGTTACCTAGTTTGGGTAATGAAACGTCTGCAAGAAAACAAGCAAGCTCAGCACCAAGACTCCTCATTGAATACATGTGATGGTTTTCAAATGGACTGTATGGCAAAATGGTAGCATTCAATGCTTAGTGAGTTATGTCAGTCAGGTAACCACATTAAGCTATAATGTAGCTTAGTGGAATGGGATGGGGGGAGGGACACAAATAGCATGTGCACTTGCTTTTGGTTTAGGCCCTAGTTTGTTGTTAAGGAAATTGTTGGAGGAAAGACACTTTGAAATAACAGTAAACAGTTCAGTGAAGGTGTTAACACAGGGCACATCTGCTGTAAAAAAAGGCCAACAGCATGTTAGGGATGATAAGAAACTATTGAAAATAGAGGTGCCAATAATATATTTTTCTTATAAAAATTAATACCATGACTACATCTGTAATACTGTATGTAATTCTGGTTATTGCATCTCAAAAAGGATATAGAGGAGCTGGAGAAGGTTTGGAAGAGAGCACCTAAAATAATGGAGGGGATGGAACAGCTTTCTAATGAGAAAACATAATATTTGTGAGGTGAATAAGAGAGAAGATGACTAAGGTTTACAAAATTATGCTTGGTATGGATAAAGTGGATAAGGATAGGCTATTTCCCCCTTTCCAATTTATTAAAACCAGTAGCGGTCCATTGAAATTCAATCCTGAAAGAATCAGAACAGAAGAAAGCATTTTTTTTAATTTTTTTTTTACAAAATATGTAATTCAACTTGGGAATTTGGTGCCATGAGGTATAATGCAACCAGCTTGGCATTCTTTAGAAAACGGTTGAACCAGTTCATGGAAGTCGGTGGCTATTAGATATGAATGCCTCTGAAGGGTATCTCCTGAGGGATTAGTGAGGTTCCTTGTGCAGCTTTTTTAAAATAAAATCTTTAATTTAAAAAAAAAAGATTACTCCTGTAGAATTGAAATTTCAAGGATCTTCAGATTTGTGGCTGCCAGACTGCTGTCTTTTAGATCCCTTCTCAATTTTTTTTTATACTTGCAGACTGAGGCTTCTCAAAGATCACTTTACTTACTCCCTTTATGTCAACATCTGCCGCTCGCTCTTTGAAAAAGACAAGCTGCTCTTCTCCTTCTGTCTGAATGTGAATCTTCTGAAGCATGATAAATTGGTTAGTGCTCCTAAAACACCTTACTGGATGGGATTTTTGCATAATGTCTGATACTCTAGTTCAGTGATAGCAGACCTTTTAGAGACCGAGTGCCCAAACTGCAACACAAAAGCCACTTATGCATCGTCGGGTGCCGGGTGGCCATTGGCTGGGTGTGGCCCATTGGCTGGGCGTGGCTGCAGGGGTAATGGCACACTGGGTGGGACTAAAAAGTTCAATCAATCAATTCCAACTTTGCAAGATCTTTTTTTTCCCATAAGAAGTTGAAATTGACTGATAGATTGAACCTTTTTTTTTTTTTTTGCACATGGCGGTGGAGGCCTAAAGCGAAAAGGTTTTTATAAAACCCAGCTGAAGGCCTAGGACTGGGGCGACAGTGCACGTGCCCACAGAGAGGGCTCTGAGTGCCGCCTCTGGTACCTGTGCCATAGGTTCGCCACCACTGCTCTAGTTTTTCACAAATATTTCTAAGCTCTGAATTCCAGCAGGAAAGTAAAAAAGGGCAAAAATGGTCAGACTTGCTTGTGTACCTTTAAAGAAACTTTTAAAGCAGCCCCTTGGCCCCTTACTGACCCATTCACACATTTTCCAACATTCTTCTTTCTGCATCCTCATCCCCTCCTGCCATTCTCTCTGTTCATTGCCCTGTTGCTCCATCTCCTTCAGTCCTTCTCTTTTGCTTGCATCTAGCCTTGTGTTCCTCCCTAACTTGTCCCTTGCTGCTTGCTTGTTTTCTCCCCTTTGCCCTAATTCAGCCTTCACCAGCATCAGATCAGATCCTTCTTTTCTCTCCAAACAATTGTCTTTCTTTATCCCAGGATCCAGTCTCCTCTGCTTCTCTCCCTCCTTCCATAATGCTCTTGCAGCTTATCTTGCAGCTTTCCTCCATTACTACAACTATATAGGGGATGGGCAAAGGATGAGACAGGGCTCAGAAGGCCCCTACAGAGAGAGTATATGATGCTGTATATTACTGAGTTGGGGTGTGTTTACATTTCTATGCGTGTATGAATGTGGTTGACTTTTTATTGGGGACACTGAGTTATTGGGGACCCTTAGGTTTAACTTCCCTCTTGACACAAGATTGTTTGTTGAGTTTAAGTTTATGGGGATAAAACTCTTCCTTTCTCCCCACATAAGCTGTCTTAAGGTACCAGGAAAAGGCAAGATACAAAAGCAAAAAGCAAAACAACAACAACAACAAAAAAAAACTTTTTGCGGCACAGAAGGCAAAGCAACCAACTCACCAAAATGTTCTCTTTCTAAAATACCGCAACCAGTTCAAGTGATGTATTGTTAAGCATTTGGGCTCCTCTATTTCCTGGAAATATCTTGTTGATATATGAATCTAAGCAGAACAAGTGATCTGGGGGATGAGCAAACTTTTATGAAGGACTGTGGAATAAGACAACCTGGTCTTTGCCTGAGTAAAGGTTCCTCAGGCAAGGGCTACCGTATTTTCTGGCGTATAAGACGACTTTCTAAAGCGTCGAAATTGGCGCTGAAGTCGGGGGTCGTCTTATACGCCGAGTCGTCTTATACGCCGGAAATTACGGTAACTTTTTTTTAAAAAACAATTTTAAAATGATGCATATCTTTGCGGATCAACATTAACATCGGGGTCCTCCTGGATGGTTGGTCCTTGCAGTTATGCTGAAAGACCAGACCAGAATCCCTAGTTTTACAGATTTGGAAGAATTTGATTTGATCCCTCGTCACCTCAGATTCAAAAGGGTTGTCTTTGAGCATAAAAGGGACATTGGTTTAGCAACCAGCAGCTCCCATTTCCAGTAATTTGGAGGGTTGCGCTGAACATCTTGAAAGTTGAATCTTTGCATCTTTCTAAGCTTTTCTCCATTTGAGTTCAGTTGGTAGCATTGCCCAAGGAAAATCTGAGAGTTCTTATCTTCCCTCTGCTTGTTTTCTCTTCAGGGTTTGCATGATTGTTCAGGGTAGACATTAGCATATAAAGGAGGCCTCAAGATAAGCAATCAGCTTCCAATCAGATGTAACTCTTAACACATTTGGAAAAATACAGTCTCTGAACTTGGTTTTGGTTGCATAAAACAACTGCATCTTTGAATGTTAAAGTTTTAAGTAATTTATTTTGTTTGAAATTGTTGCAGATTAATGAGGATGAGTGGAAGTTCCTGTTAACGGGAGGGATAGGCCTGGACAATCCCTATTCTAATCCCTGCCCCTGGCTTCCCCAGAAGTCATGGGATGAAATCTGCCGCCTGGATGATTTGCCAACCTTCAGAAGTATTCGAAAGGAATTTATACGCTTGAAGGAAGGATGGAAAACTGTGTACGATAGTTTGGTAGGTCTGTAATTACCTGGTATACATTCCTCCTTATAAGCATTCATCTCTGCTTTAGCATTAAAACAACCCACATACATCTTCATTTTTGTATTCTGTGTTTATAAACTATGTATAAAATACAATCATTACTTTTATAATTATCTTAATAATTTTGTCAATTGAAAAATAACTTTTAGATTACTAGGAAAATTCAAAACAGTTCATGTGCTGCTGTTTTTTTTATTGTAGATCCAGCATTGCCATGGTCTGTTTTTTTTTTTTACTTTTGATATGGTTTTATTCATTTATTTTATAATTTCCCATTTTAGAATTACTTTTAATGAAAAGCAGGCTATATATCGATGCAGGCTGTCAAGGCCAGCATCTATCTAAGGGAGATGTGCTTCAGGGCTAATAGGTTAAGGACCGATTATTTGATATACTGATATTTTGCAGCAGGTATGTTCAGGGATAAAGTGATCAACACTGTAACATACTTCAGCTCACATACAACTGAATAGGATCTGATAGAGCTTTTGTGTTTGTAGCACAATTAATTGCTAATTGGACCATTTTGTCAAATTTCTGGAAAGCCAATTTCTGATTGGTTATAATAATAATAATAATAATAATAATAATAATAATAATAATAGTAATAATCCCCCAGTGAGGCACTACCTTGACGTGGTTGTGGGGCTTGTGTACTCTGAGGAAGATGAGAGCTATGCCAGAGGTTCAACCATACTGGACAGGTCTCATCAGAGGAGTCAGACAAAGAGTGTCTCTCCCATAAAAAATATGGTGAGACGTAAATTTCAGAATGCCATACCGGCTCGGACGTCGCCCGGGTTAACAAGGTCCGCACTAGATATTGGAGTTCCTGGATATCTGGTGAAAAATGGGTTACAGGACTCAGGACTGTTGGCTGAGCAACCAGGGCCAGCAGCTGCAGAACTACTGGAAGAAAAGGTGTTTACCCGTCGCAGATACACAGTGATGGAAAACAAAGAAATAATGATCTGTTACTACAGATCAAGTCCAACAAGACGAGGATATCTAAAACGAATGCACCAATTCTGGAAAGAACAACATCCAGAATCAGAAATAACAGAACAGAGACTAGCAGATCAACGCCGATTTATAACACGAAATAAAGTATTTACAGAAACAGAATTGGACGAACTGCAAAGGTTTACCCAGGGCAAAGAAATCAAAGCCTTACAAGAAGTAATTCAGAATGTAGAGGCAAACCAGGGGGAGTTGGCAGTGAAAGAATCCAGTAGAGATATACAACTGTTCTCATTTGGAAACCAGGCACCTCTTCCTCAGGAAGAACAAAACCCTCTAACTAAAGAAATAAAAGAATTGAAACAAAGAATAATTGAGCATCTAAACAGCACAAAAACAACAGAATAAGGCTACCTGCATTGAAGCTTGTTCCAAAGAAACAGCTAGCACAAGCATTAAAAGATGCAAATACTGCAATAGCAAGTATAAGCACCAATTCACTGCAAGAAACAAACCAACTAATGTACAGCACAGCTGCAGTTATAACAGAATACCTGGGATGTAAAATCAACAAAAAAGAAAAACAAACAAACAGTGCACAAAAATGGAAGGTTAGACTAGAAAATAAGATCAGCAAGTTAAGATCACATGCAAGCAAGCTAGAACAGATGAAAGAAAAGAAGCTGAAGAACAAGAAGACCAAAGAATACCTAATCAAGAAATACCACTTAGAAACAAGGAAGATCAAGGAAGCACTGGAAATAATAAAGCAACAAATAACAGCTATAGCCAGGAAAATCAGTAGATATGAAGCTCGAATTGCAAACTATAGGCAAAACCTCCAATTTCAATCCAATCAGAAACGTTTCTACCAATCCATCAATGGAGAAACTGCAAGGAATCAGTCAGTACCTGACAAGGAAGAAACAGTGCAATTCTGGAAGCAGATATGGGATAACCCAAAGAAATACAACAAGGATGCGGCTTGGTTAAAAGAGGTGGATGCAAATAAAACAGAAGTTGAAATGAAAGAACTAGTAATAACAACAAAAATGGTAGAAAAAAGAGCAAAGAAAATCAAAAATTGGTCAGCACCAGGTGAAGATGAACTGCATGGGTTTTGGTTGAAACATCTAACTGTTATACACCCACTCATTGCCAAGCAGTTCAACAATATACTACAAGGAGGAGAAATTGAAAAGTGGCTAACAACTGGGAAAACCTACCTAATAATGAAAAATCCAGCAAAAGGGGCAACACCAGGTAACTACAGGCCAATTACCTGCTTACCAACAACTTTCAAATTACTAACTGGTGTGGTAGCTGATGCAGTACAACAGCATCTAGTTGAAAACAATCTCTTTCCACCTGAGCAGAAAGGAAACCGCCCCAATAGCAGAGGAACAAAAGATCAACTCCTAATAGACAAAATGATCTTGGAAAACTGCAAGAGAAGGAAGACCAACCTGAATGTGGCATGGATTGACTACAAAAAGGCATTTGACTCTCTGCCACATGATTGGATAATCAAGTGCCTAGAAATAACAGGAGTAAGTAGAAACATCAGAAAATTTGTGCAAAGATCGATGGCACAATGGAAGACACAGTTGCAGATCAATGGTGAGAAGCTGGGAGAGGTTAATATCAAGAGAGGAATATTTCAAGGAGATTCATTATCACCATTACTATTTGTTATTGCACTGTTTCCTCTGTCAACAATACTGAATAACTCAGGACATGGCTATCAAACATCAAAAACATCTGCCAGACTATCCCACCTCCTTTACATGGATGATCTGAAGCTGTATGGAAAAACATCATCTGAAATAGAATCGCTGCTCAACACTGTCCGTATATATAGCCAAGATATTGTAATGGAGTTTGGCTTGGACAAATGTGCACACTTACTATCAAACAAGGAAAAATAGTGAAAACTGAAGGAATCAAGATGCCCCACGAAAATAACATTAAGAGTCTGGATGAGGAAGAGTACTACAAATACTTGGGTATCCCTCAAGCTGACAACATCAAGCACACTGAAGTCAAGAAAAAGATTAGAGGTGAATACATCAAGAGAGTGAAGAAGATCTTAAAATCCAAACTCAATGGAGGAAATACCATAAAGGCAATCAACACCTGGGCAATCCCAGTCATTAGGTACACAGCTGGAATAGTGGACTGGACTCAAGCAGAACTAAAAGCAATGGATAGGCAGACCAGAAAATAATGACAATGAATCATGCCCTTCATCCACACAGTGACATTGATAGACTTTATCTACCAAGGCAAATAGGTGGGCGTGGAATGCTACAAGTACATCAGAGGGTTGAAGAAGAAAAAATGGCTTTGGAAGAATATCTGAAGAACAATGATGAAGATGCACTGAAATTAGTATATCAGGAAGGCTTACTAACTACTGGAGAGACCAAACTGGCCTACAGGAAAGACCAAATGAAGAACAGAATAGAGGCATGGGAAGACAAAGCACTACATGGCCCATACATGAAAAAAATAGCTGGGAAAGCAGATAATAATAAAACCTGGCAATGGCTAAGAGCAGGAAAATTGAAGAAAGAGACCGAGGGACTAATTCTGGCTGCACAAGACCAAGCCTTAAGGACAAAGGCATACAAAGTCAAAATTGAGAAGACAGCAACAGACAGTAAGTGCCGCCTATGCAAAGAAGCTGAAGAAACAGTGGACCACTTGGTAAGCTGTTGCAAGAAGATTGCACAGACTGATTACAAGCAGCGGCATGACAAAGTAGCAACAATGGTGCATTGGAAGATCTGCAAAAAATATCATTTGCCTGTAAGCAAAAACTGGTGGATCATAAAATAGAGAAAGTCATAGAAAATGATAAAATTAAACTGCTCTGGGACTTCAGAATTCAAACAGACAAGCACCTGCAACATAACACCCCAGACTTAACAATTGTCGATAAGAAAGACAAAAAAGTCTGGATAGTGGACGTGGCAGTGCCTGGAGACAGCAGAATAGAAGAGAAAGAACTGGAGAAGATAACAAAATACAAAGACCTACAAATAGAAATAGAAAGACTGTGGCAAAAGCAAGCAAGGGTAGTACCAATAGTAATAGGCTCCTTGGGTGCAATCCCAAAGCAACTGGAGCACCACTTGAACACCATTGGCATTGACAAATTCGCTATTAGTCAATTGCAAAAGGCGGCCTTATTAGGAACTGCTTCCATCCTGCGACGATATGTGTAATACCATCAAACATCCACATCTGCCTATCCCAGGTCCTGGGTAAGGACTCGATAGGTAGACAAAATGCCAAATCCAGTCTGAACATCTGGCTGACTGTGCGATGATCCACCATAATAATAATAATAATAATAATAATAATAATAATAATAATAATAAAGTTGGAAGGGACTTGGAGGTCATCTAGTCCAACCCCCTGCTCAGGCAGGAAACCCTATACCATTTCAGACAAATGGCTGTCCAGTCTCTTCTTAAAAACTTCCAGTGTTGGAGCATTTACTGCTTCTGGAGGCAAGCTGTTCCACTGATTAATTGTTCTAACTGTCAGGAAGTTTCTCCTTAGTTCTAGGTTGCTTCTCTCCCTGATTAGTTTCCACCCGTTGCTTCTTGTCCTGCCTTCAGGTGCTTTGGAAAATAGCTTGACTCCCTCTTCTTTGGGGCAGCCCCTGAGATATTGGAAGACTGCTATCATGTCCCCCCTTGTCCTTCTCTTCCTTAAACTAGACATACCCAATTCTAGCAACCGTTCCTTATATGTTTTAGCCTCCAGTCCCCTAATCATCTTTGTTGCTCTTCTCTGTACTCTTTCTAGAGTCTCAACATCTTTTTTACATCGTGGTGACCAAAACTGGATGCAGTATTCCAAGTGTGGCCTTACCAAGGCATTGTAAAGTGGTATTAATACTTCACATGATCTTGATTCGATCCCTCTGTTAATGCGCCCTAGGACTGTGTTGGCTTTTTTGGCAGCTGCAGCACACTGCAGCTATATCCAGGCAAATTTTTAATTCCAAAGGGGCTAATATTTTATTGCTCTCTTTTTGAAACATTCACTTTCCTGAGATTGCTGTTGATTCTACATGGCTTTGGTTAATTAAGGTCTGCTTTATTTTACTTGGCATACAACTGGAAATCAGACTGTGTTAGCCTTCAGACTTTCTTCCTTCTTGTTGAAGTTATTGAAATGCTTGTGAATCTCGGTGGCTTCTCTGGGCAGTCATGCATGATTATTAATTCTGGTTATTAATAAGCAGTGCTTGATAGACCAGTTTGATGAAGTATTGCTTTGTCCAAATTGTTCACAACTCAGTTTTTTGCTGGGTAGGCAGCTGTAGACACTGCAAGTTCTGCAACTACCTGAGGACAATACATTTGCTGTGTTTCTAAGTAGTAAAGGATATGCTTATCATGGAACAAAATAGGGAAAAGCCATTTCTTGAGGTCTTAGCAAAATTGCTAGATGCAAGGCAATAGACATGACTACACACAAAGTGTGTGTCTTGTTCCTATATTAGCTAGATCCTTGAAGGTGTATAATAATCCTGTTGAGATTAGGACTGCAGTATGTGGAGAGACAGCAGTCTGCTCCTCCTCCAGTTCCTTTATTATTCTCCATGTGTGTGTTAGGTTTAAAATAGAATCTGTTGGTTCTAGTGAAGCATCACCTACTTTAGCTCTCAATCTAAAATGGGTTTAGGTGATGCTAAAATATTTAGGTTGGTATGTTGTTAAAGAGATCACAGAGACAAACTGGGGAATGACTTATAGTTTCATGACCAAGCACACTTCCTTTGAGGCAGGAGAGTTCATGTTTTGACCCCGGCATGTAAAATAAATTGAAATTAAAAATCAGATAAATGTGAATGACTCCTTCATTAATGTTAGTTGGAGAAGGTTGGAAAAACTTCCATTCTGAAAGAAGCAAGTAGAGGAAGCTTCTGCAAATTTTTTTTGAGAAGCTACCCCAGAAGACTGGAAATAGAGCTGTCATCATGCTATTGGCAATAGTTCCAATGCCATTGAGACATAGGATGGTGGTTAATAACTGCTGGTAAACCACAGTTTTGGATAAGCAAATTGTTTACTAATGGTCCAGAATAAATTATTGGACATTTTTTTTCATTGGGAGTTAATAACTGGGAAATAGCTGGAGATTTCCATGAATAAATTTCCTGAGACAGCTAGCCATATTAATCTTCTGTAGTGAAACAATAATTTTTTTGGTACCTCAAGCACCAGATAACTATCACTTGAGTTTTCATGAATTATAGCTCATTTTAAAAAAGTGAAGGTTCGGCTTAAATTGGAAATGTACATGCAGTCAAATATACAAATACGTGCATATTTGTATGTGTGAGGCTGAGGGTAGGACTGTAAAAAATGATTCATGCAGATACATATGGGTAGGTCTCAACTTATGACCTTTTAACAGTTTTAATCCTCACACAACAGTCACAGCATTCTCCTGGTCACATGACTGCAGTTCGGGGTGCTTAGTGATCAGCATGTATTTATGTCAGTTGAAGTGTCCAGGAGTCATATGATTGCTATTGGCAACTTTAATAAGTGTGGCAAAAAAGGACCCAAAATTGGGCACTTAATGATCACGCAACTTAGTAACAGACATTCCCGTCCCAATTGCATTCATAAACCAAGAACTATCTGCATCCTGTCTTGAACTATATGACACGAAACTGAATCTTGGAAAACTTTCAATGTAGTTGGTTAGTGTTATAACCCCTCCCCACTTTGCAATTTCTTGGCTCAAGAATTATCTGTGTTTTTAGAATCCTCACCATGAGGAATTTCCTGAGGAGTGGCAAAATAAACTAGAAGGGTTCCAGAGGATGCTGGTCATTCGTTGTCTGAGATCTGACAAAGTAAGTATGGGCAGCTGGTTTAACAAATGTATATTAGAGTGAGTGCTATCCAATTGGTCACCCTTAAAAAGGGTAGCTGTGTCTTTTTCTAATCAACATTGGACGTAGCTGATGCTGGAAGAATCTGGTGGAAGAATCTTGATTTGTGGTGGGTAAATAATTTACTATGAGATGAATCTCTCTCTTCCTATTACATCAGAGAATGGAAAAAGGGACAAGAACTTTCCAGATACAGAAACACTTGTCTCCTTTTAAATTACTGTGATGTTATTTGTCTTGATGATTCTAGGTAAATAATCTGTGCTTATTTTTAATATATACAGTGGTCTTTGACAAACTATGTAGACATTTCCAATGGAGTGTTTTATAGTTTCTTAACTGCCTCTCCGCTTCCCTAATTCACACAGGTTCCTTGTCGACTATTTTATGTAAAAATATTGCTGTCTTCAGTTTTATAGGAGTCACATAACAGATTAAAAAAAAGAGAGAGAAGCACATATATTAATAAAAGCATTGTTGCTTTTTATATTTGTCCATGGAGGAAAACTATTGTGACACACAAGCTTAAATCACACCTTGTTGATGTGTGATGCCAAAGCAACATATTGGACTGTTAGCATTACACTGACAACTGTATTGTGCATATTATTTGTCTAAGATATATTATTAGATACATTTGGATATCAGTTTAAAAGAAATCCCTCTCAGTCTGTCCAAAACCCTTTATTCAAAATTTTATCTTTACATTATCCAAACACATTATCTCAGCTTAGTGGATTACTTCCATAAGTCAGAATTATTTCCTTCTGTCTTCTTTCTGGTTTTATGCAGAACAAGCCTTGCACACAATAAAAGCATCAGGAATATAAATGGCTATCCGAAGATTCCATTCGTGTCATATTAACCAGTATTACAGGCCAGGCCTTTGTTCACATTTCATTAATTATGTACTTTTACCTCTGACCATGCTTGTCATCACAAGAGACTGTCAGCTGCAATCCATTCTCTTCTATTTGTTGGCTGGCACACAATTTTCTTTTGTTGCAACGACAGAAGCCTCCGCTTCTGAAGCATATTGGTATTTATTCATGAAATGATCCACAAGACGTTTCCTTGTTAGAGCTGCTTCTTTTTCAAAGGTGTTTATTATACTCCGGCCGGTTTTACACTTGAAAACAAGTGGAGAATTCAGTTAGCCACAATTTTTAGATGATAAGACAGCAAGGACAACTGCAAGGGATACTGCAGAATATATTAATAGCTTTCCCTTTTTAAAGAAAGCATCCACACCTTTGACAGTAATTGTTTCCAACCTCAATTGCTCATTTGGGATCCACGCTCATAGCCCAGCATGATTTTAGACTACTGTGAGTGAAAAAACTAAATCTTTGTCAATCCTTGTCAAAGAGAAAAAAAAAATAGGGAGAAAAATGGTAGCTGTCAGTCGTATGTACGTCAACAGCTTCTTGCTGTAACAAAGCAAGATTTTTAGAAACAAAGAGAAGTCGCCACCTTGTTTCACATTGACCCATGAAAAAGATACGTTCGCTAGGGAGTGGGTAGGGTCAGAAGTTGCTTTAAGTTCAAAATTAAGTTCAGATTGCTTAGGTCACCTCAGCTCTCCTGATATCACTTCTATTACTTACCAGAAAATTTCTGACCCTTTCCATCTCTAGTTCATAGTATTCTTCTACTGTCAGATCATCAAAATTCTTCGAAAGGGACAAGAACCCACACGAGTCTTGACTACGCTTGGAATGCTCCAACCTGCCACAGAAAAAGGCCATTGGCAAGAAGTAGAGTGATCCAGGAAAAGAAGGAGAAATGTTCTGGAACACAGCTTAGTAGTACAGTTAGAAATGTAAACATTTTCCATGTAAGCAGTTGCCCATCATACACACCTTCCAGCATGATTCAGTCATAGAGTAAGGTTTTGCAGCAAATTACTAAGTTACTACCACATATACCTTTGTAAAGCAGCAAGTTATCTAGGATGGTTGTGTTGTTGTTTCCTCAATGGGAGCTAAAACAGGATGAAATTCCACTAAAGATGGTGGAGAGATACATATCAGAAACTGGGGAAAGTAATTCTGCTCCAGCCAAGGAATGGTTTTCTAACCTTCTCTACTAACGCTCAGATAACAACATTCTTAGTCTGAGCTGCTTCACAGCAGAAGATCAGCAACCAGACCATACCTACCAGGGATCGTGATTGGACTCCCAGCCCTCTAATTCTATCAAGCAGAAGAAGCACTTGGCCACCTCGGATTCCTCTGCATGCGGATGGTGAATGAAGCCAGCCTTGGCCATCTACACAAGAAGAAGATAAGGACACCTTGAAGACGGAGAGAGAACTTTTGCGCTTAGTGGGATATTGTTTGCTATCAGCTGGATCTTTACTAATGGCTGTGTTCACATAAAGCAAGGTTAAGCTACTCTTTCTCAAATAATGAATCAGTAACAGGAGCTGGCCTAACATAATACACTAAGCTAACTGCAGATTGTTGCACTCTGGCTTATATCTGAAAGTTCTGCATAGTCCAAACACGTTACCATTTTCTCTCACTTATACTGAAAAATAAACTGCATCTGGAATTTCTGCAGATTCGATACAATTGCTTAGGCTGCCTGATGTGCCACCTTTTTTTCCCCCTCTCAACTATCAAGCATGCCCTGTTTACAGCAGATCCCAGAGCCAAGCAATCCAAAAAGGGAAACTTTGTTGAGCTTACACCCAAAGTTGCATCTCCTTTGTGCTGCATATTCCATTTTCACAGAGTCACCTCAGACAGCTTAATTTGACTAAAGCAAAGATAACTCAGAGCCAAGAAAGAAGAGCAGATTTTAAAGAGAAATGTGGAAGTGAGCTATCCCTTAACTGGATTTGCTAGCTTTCCCCAGGAGAGAATTCCTAAACTGTTAGTAGCAACAGTTGTCCCAGCTTAAAGATACAACTATGAGAACTTTCCCCTATAATTTCTAGAAAAACATATGGGAGTCAGCTTGGGCTTCTTTTAAAAAACTAGAGACGTTTGTAAAACAATTGAGAAATAAAACCTGCAGATGTGGGACAGAGGGAGTAGACCTTTTTCCTCTTCTGAAATATTAAAAAACAAACAAGGAATGATTTAGCAGCAAGCTTTCCCTTTTGGAGATTTATCAGAAAGTAATTTATAGCTTGGTTCCCAGGAAGAGAGGAAAACCTCCATTTTTTAAGAGCAACTGAAAGTATTATTCGAGGTAGGACTATATTTATACAGAGAAAGCCTTGTTGAACTACTTTGAACGAATACACACCATTTTTTTTTTAAAAAAGGAGGCTCTTTTCAAAGATTTACCAGAACTTCTAGACTTACATTTTCAGGAGAACATTTGCAATTGTCCTTAAAAGGCCACGCAGTTAAGGTCTGCAGGCGATTTTTATATTCATACATTTCCCTGAATTCAAGTAGGTTCTTGGAAGTGGAAGTGAGTTCTCTCAGGAAAGCCTCCATTTAGGCTATGAATGTTGCAAATCATCTGTTCTCACTGCACTTTCTTTCAAAGTCACATGCATGTATGGCTTCTGGCTTCATATTTAAGGCATTTCCTTAGCTTTCTCAATTGATGTCACCTGTTAATCAACCTTTACAAGTTGGGTGAAAAGATGAATAAACTATAAATGAACAAGGATAGTTTATTTAAATCACTACAATACCTTTTCCTCTTAAAGGTGAACCTCAAAGTGTTTACAGTTAAAACACTAATTCAAAAAATAAGTCTGCATTAAAATATTTTAGAAAATGCTAAATAAAATAAACATTAAAACAATGTCAAAAAGTAAAAACAATAAAATACTTTTTTTTAAACAAAATAGACCTGTATAGAGATTGGTTACCATAACTGACATCTTATTCCTTGGGATGCTCCTTTCCCTTTAATTCTGCAGATAACTACTTGAAGCAGGGCTGCTTTTCTTGCTCCTAAAGCTGCATTTGCTTAAATTCTTGAGAGTTATCAATCCTGGCCGCTCACCACCCTAATAACACAGAACGATTGTTTGGCTCTGTCCCTGCTTGAGCTGGCATTGGGACCCAACTTCTCTGATGTAAGATATGGCCCAATGTGAGAGAGGTAGATTATTTTTTGGAGCTGGTGGGCACATATGAATTTTCAAAGCATTTTTGTTTTTTTAAAAAAGTATTTCCCCAAAAGTATATGCTGCCTACTCTTCTGATCCTAACTTGTGAACAATCAAACAAAATGACTGCAGGGGTAGCTATGACAACTTATTAAAAGACCCATTTTTCAGAAGGCAAACTGATTAGATCATTTCCCCCTTCCGCTCAGGATGCTTTCTGCCTTCCACTCCCCCAATATATCTTTTGTCTTTTTTTTTTTTTTTGAGGCTAGTAGGAATGCTTGCATAGTAGGGCTGCAAACATCTGTATAGACATTAGGTGGCAGAGACAGTCCATCTCTTTTCTGCCATCTAGTGGTTATATATTTTTTGCAGTTGATTTATGGCAGTCTTCGGTAAACCAGGTCATCCCAATTTTTATTTTCTGCAGTGAAGCTGGAGGCATTCTTATAAATAAAGGTGGCAATGTCTCATGCTATTTGTCATTGTATGCCAATATTATATGTTTTCTCTGCCCCCCCCCTCTCTCAAATAGTGGACATTGAGAGAAGAATCCATTGCCCAATATGTTACATATTGCTTATCCCTACCCCTAAAGATTTGGATTTGAGCAAATATTATGAACACAGAATTGCTATACCTCCTCAGGGGATGATAGATATCATAGTCTGCTATCATTTAGAACAGTGTTTCTTAAAGTGTAACCTTAGGATCCCTGGGGACTCCCAAGAACCTCTCAGGGGCCTGCAAAGATAAAATTATTGGCTGGCTTATGTTGAAAAATAATACATTTTTAAAATTCCATCAAGCAATAGCAGTGAAAGGATTAGTTTTGATTTTTAATATGGTAAATATGAATAAATACAACTCATACAAATAAAAGCCCTTTGGGGGGGTCCTCCATAATTTTTTAAAATGGGAAGGCCTCATGAGAGAAAAAAAGTTTAAGATATACTCATTTAGAGCATGTTGGGTTGGAGAAAGATGGATTGGGACATGGCAACAAATATGAAAATAACACTCATAGTTAATGCTATAGAAGTTTACCTAACAAGAGAATTTTTCCTTTCTACTTTTTCCTTTCTTGCACCAAAATTATTCCTTATTTGAAACTCTGTGATTAGTTTTTTATTAAACAGCACAAGTCAACTATATATATATATATATATATATATATTATATATATATATATATATATATATATAGTCAACCATATATATATATATATATATATATATATATATATATATATATATATATATATATATATATATATATATATATATATGTCAAAATAATGATCACCAAGAGAATATCTATCAAAAATAGAATTTAATCCACCAAGCTTTCGTCAAATACATTTGACATCGTCAGGGTTAAAAGGCAAACGCCGGGGGAAGTCTTATATACAGTTGTTTAATGCCTGTTTCCGGCTCTTGGAGCGTGTCATCGGCCCCAGCTGATCGAGTTGAGTCTCAAGCGCACGCCCCACATCAGCATCTATCCTCTTTCCATTGCTAATTTGCATTCTGTCATACGTTACTCCGTTAGCTGTTTCAGAGTTGGGGGTCAGGATCTTTTTGTCTCCCCTGCTCATAACTCCCCCACCATCCCACACACGGCTTCCCTTAGGGAGCGGGGGTGGGTAATTATTTAAATTGCTTCCAATATCCCTGCAAGCCCCAAGACCACTTTGATCTTGTTTATCTATCCCTCGGGGTTGTAACGCAGGCTCATAGTCACCACCCATGCTATTCCTCCTCCCCTCCTCCTTCCCGTGAGTTCTCCTAAATGATCTACTGTTCGTTTCCACGCTCTCTCCCTTGCGCACACTCAAGATGTTTTCTGCCATTGTCCCATTGTCAGTGCCTTGTTGTTCCGTCCATTGTCGGTAAGCACCATTCCCACTCATCCCCAATTCTCCATTCTCACTCCGTACGGGGCTCTTCCCCTTTAATTGCAGTCGCTGTTTCACTCCGCAGCTTTGTGTTGAGAATGTCAGAGGGGGGTGCCTTCCTCTGCTCGACTGCGACCGGGTTATCATAATGTGCCTGGTAGTATCCTCAAAGGGGGATTCATCCTCGTTCTCATCGTCCTCGTTAGACTTTATTATATTCCGTTTTCCTTCCGGTTCCTCAAGCCCCACTCCATCTCCATTCCGTCCCAAAAAGAGTCTGCTCCCGGCGGATCGTGGCAAACCTAGCCGCAGTTGTCCGCTGGAGTTAGTCTGTTGTCGATCCGGGAGGGAGGAGCTGTCAACAGAGGCTCCATTGGTGTAATTACGCAGGGAGGGGGGCCGGGTGGTATTTTGATTACAAGTTTTTTGATTGGGTCCCCCCCACATGTTAGTACGGTTGCTGGCACTCCACATTTTCAGAGCTTGGTGCGCTGCACACAAGTCTACGCGCCGATTGATGGACTCCGTTCCTGAAAACCATGCCTCTTTCAGTAGGCGACCTCCTTTTGTCGTGTCGTTGGCCAAGATTTGGGCATTCTCAAAGTCAAAGCAATGGTCGTATTCTGCTACATGGGCCCAAATCTGCGAATGTTGTTCGCCTCGTCTAATAGCCAACCTATGCTCATGTAGACGAGTCTTAAGTCTTTTTGAGGTCTCGCCTACATAATTACTCTGGCACCCCGTGCAGTTGATCTTATAAACTATAGCTGATCTCTCGGCGGTAGGGAGCTGGTCCTTGGGGCGCATCACTTTAGCTCGTAAGGTCTGGGTAGGTTTGTGGGCTACCTGTATATTGTGGGGTGCCAGAAGCCTGGCTGTGGCTTCTGACACATTACTAATGTACGGTAGAGACACCCGTACGGTTCATGTCCGGGGTTCCTCTCTTTGCTGTCCGTTTCGGGGGTCTGATACCATACTGTGTCGCTTAATAAACCTTAGGGGGTACCCATTCATCCGGCATATGCGGAATAGATGTTTTCTTTCTTCTGCCTTAGACTCCATGGTGCTGCAGTGCGATTGCACCCGTTTAAACAAGGTCTTAATGCAGCTGGCTTTATGGGAGGCCGGATGGTTGCTATGGAAGTGGAGGATTCGGTCCGTATGGGTGGGCTTCCGATAGACCTTGGTGTTCAAAGTTCCATCTAAGGAACGTTGGACCAATACGTCCAAAAAGGCTATCGAGCCCCGGATCTCCTCCTCCACCGTAAATTTAATGTCCGGATATATTGAGTTTAACACTCCCATAAAGCCAGCTAGATGACACCGTTTGACGACAGCAAAGGTGTCGTCAACATACCGTGCCCAAAACTTGGGCTGTTGACGGGTCATGGCCTCGTGTTCTAATTGTTGGAGAACCGCTTCAACCGGAACCGGAAGGAAAACGGAATATAATAAAGTCTAACGAGGACGATGAGAACGAGGATGAATCCCCCTTTGAGGATACTACCAGGCACATTATGATAACCCGGTCGCAGTCGAGCAGAGGAAGGCACCCCCCTCTGACATTCTCAACACAAAGCTGCGGAGTGAAACAGCGACTGCAATTAAAGGGGAAGAGCCCCGTACGGAGTGAGAATGGAGAATTGGGGATGAGTGGGAATGGTGCTTACCGACAATGGACGGAACAACAAGGCACTGACAATGGGACAATGGCAGAAAACATCTTGAGTGTGCGCAAGGGAGAGAGCGTGGAAACGAACAGTAGATCATTTAGGAGAACTCACGGGAAGGAGGAGGGGAGGAGGAATAGCATGGGTGGTGACTATGAGCCTGCGTTACAACCCCGAGGGATAGATAAACAAGATCAAAGTGGTCTTGGGGCTTGCAGGGATATTGGAAGCAATTTAAATAATTACCCACCCCCGCTCCCTAAGGGAAGCCGTGTGTGGGATGGTGGGGGAGTTATGAGCAGGGGAGACAAAAAGATCCTGACCACCAACTCTGAAACAGCTAACGGAGTAATGTATGACAGAATGCAAATTAGCAATGGAAAGAGGATAGATGCTGATGTGGGGCGTGCGCTTGAGACTCAACTCGATCAGCTGGGGCCGATGACACGCTCCAAGAGCCGGAAACAGGCATTAAACAACTGTATATAAGACTTCCCCCGGCGTTTGCCTTTTAACCCTGACGATGTCAAATGTATTTGACGAAAGCTTGGTGGATTAAATTCTATTTTTGATAGATATTCTCTTGGTGATCATTATTTTGACAATATGAATACCCCCAAGAGTCGCATTTTTGTTTTTATTTCTATATATATATATATATATATATATATATATATATTCTGTCTTTGGTTATTCGGGTTTTCTCCTGCGTAAAATTGGAAGTGTCTTGGTGACGTTTCGACGCAGTCCCATTCGTCATCTTCAGGCTGGTGT
Organism: Crotalus tigris; assembly: GCF_016545835.1. NCBI lineage: Eukaryota > Metazoa > Chordata > Lepidosauria > Squamata > Viperidae > Crotalus > Crotalus tigris. The sequence goes on along the minus strand of NW_024097078.1, from coordinate 446,521 downwards.
TTTCGGCTTCGTGCTTCTAGGAGCAATGTGCTCACATTGCTCACATTGCTCCTAGAAGCACGAAGCCGAAAACACCAGCTTGAAGATGACGAATGGGACTTCGTTGAAACGTCGGCAAGACACTTCCAATTTTACGTGGGAGAAAACCCGAATAACCAAAGACCTACATACAAACACCCACAAAAACCTCAGAAAATATATATATATGGTTTTTAAGGACAACCATCTCATAGTTTTTTGCCTTCTTGACTTTCTAGGTTATTCCAATGGTGCAAGAATTTATCATTAACAACTTGGGTCGTCTGTTTATTGAGCCGCCTCCTTTTGACTTAAACAAAGCATTTGGTGATAGCCACTGCTGTGCTCCGCTAATTTTTGTTCTGTCTCCGGGTGCAGATCCCATGGCGGCTCTTCTTAAATTTGCTGACGACCAGGTATGTAGATGACTATTTCATTCTCTGTGGACATGAGGCCTAAAACTTGGAGTACTTACTTGTTCGATGGGACGATATATGAGCAAAAGGCTTCAGAGTTGCTGGGAACATCAATTGAAATAATTTTACAGGCTTGATCTGATTTTACCTGAGAATGTAATAGTTTTGTCAGAATGACATATCTGCTGTTGCCATGTTTACATACACATGTGCAATATCACAACACACACATACAAAAGGGACATAGCTTGTGCCACAGTGCTCATATCATTGCTTGGTTTCTACCATATGTGAGTTTTATATGCTGGTATCCAGGGTATTGTACAAGGAGGACAACACTATTCCTGTAGTTGTTTTTATCCTTTTATGGAATCCAGCATGAATAACACATACTAGTATTTGAATGAATACAGGCTGCACTATTTATGAACAGTCACTTGTTGAGTCCCTGGTTGAATCTGTATCCATTAAAGTACATAGTGTCTTCTTTATCTGCAAGCCTGGGTACATATTAATTTCAATAGAAGGAATGGGTTTCAGTCCAAAGGATTAGCTGATCCGGTAGATTAAGAGCCAAACTCTTCCCACTTACCCTGTTACTTCTCTACCCTGGCAATCAGCTACTGTACCCTTAGCTGCAAGAAGAGATGAAGAAGAGGAAAAGCTGGTTTTTAGCCATTAGCTTTCCCGGGCATGGGAAGTTCTGACATGGCCTTAACCATGCACACTCAGGGAGAATGCCAGCAATTTTTAGCCTTTTAAACTCACCTCGTTTTGTCTGCTCAAGGTAAAAGAAGCAAATTCTGGTACATGATGAAAGTTGATGATCAAGCTATCTGTGAAAACCATAGTAATGCAGTGGCAGATGGGTGGCTTTCCTGCTGGCTGGTGTTGTTGACAGGGTAGATTGAAGAGTTTCATCAATCCCCTTACTTAATATCTCCTGAGGTATGAAATCAGGACACTACCACTCAGCAATTATCAAGGGTTGTAGGAATTGGTAAGAAGAACCTACGTGAAAGAAGCCTTGATGAATCTTGTTAGTAACCTCTCTCATCTCAATAAAAGAAAGGCAAGGAAGGAGCCTTCTAGAGGATCATTGTCAATTGCATTTGTTTCATACATGGAGCTTAACAACATAATGTGACTTCAGCAAGACTTTCTTTAGGATTCTAAATGTTGAATGCAACCTTACCCTCGCTGTGCTACTGCAACATTTGATGATTTTTTCCTTCTCTTTTCTCCATGGATTTTTTTATATGTACAGGGCTTTGGTGCATCAAAACTCACCTCTCTGTCCCTGGGTCAAGGCCAAGGCCCCATTGCTATGCGCATGATTGAGAAGGCAGTAAAAGAAGGCAGCTGGGTAGTTCTGCAGAACTGCCATCTTGCAACTTCATGGATGCCCACACTGGAGAAAGTCTGTGAGGCAAGTACAAATAGGAGCTTAAACTATTATGACAACTGTTTCTTTTTTGGGGAACTCAAGGTTCTAGGCATTGATGTTATGCAGAAAAAAGATGAGTCGTAACTCATAGGCTAATTTTGTGGGTGGGCAGAACAAAGGTAAAGGAGCCAGAGCTGGGAAAAGATGACGGTACTCAGATTGGCTCATAAGGAAGGTAGCAGAAGGAGGGTAACAGCTGCCAAGTTACGAGTGACATTGTGAACAAAGAGAACATTTGAGGAATCAGTGGATCTTGAAAGCGATGATGGAAAAAATTACAACTGGACTGAAGGCAATAAGATAAAATGCATAAAGCCAGGAATAAGAATATGTGGCTGAGGTAGGAGGCATGCCTACTAAATCTCGGCTGAACATGATTACTAAATGATAGCAAAACAATTAAAAAAAAACCCCTCTAATTATTTGTTGAATCCTACTGGAGATCTGGATTTCTCAGCTTATCTGTTAATATAATTGCATCAGGTTGGCTTTTGTGGGAGCATGCAAATATACCTTTGAGTCATCAATAAATAAAAGAGGTTTCACCCATAGATTGCTTGGCAGATCCAAGAGTGGGCAACTTGGAAAGGCTGGAGAACAATCCTTTGTCAGTCAGCCTTTGCCCCTCCCTGTGTGGGCTCTTCCCCTTCTGTTTTGCCCACTTGGGTTTCTGCAAGGGGAAATGTTAATGAGCAGATGCTCCTGAACTTAAGAGGGGAGGGCTGAAGGAAGCTATACTGGCCAGTTTGCTCTTCTGACTGGATCAGCTACCTCTGTACAGTGTCTCAGCAAAGGAAGTGGTAATGCTATTGCCAACCCATCAAGTTAGCTAATATTTCTTCTATTTAAGCCTCATCATTGCCATTTCCATTTCCATAACTATTGAATTTCTGAGGGTGTATTATTACATGAGCAGGGTGAAATGGTTGGAGCAATCAGCAAATTCCCCCCCCCCCCCCCCAAGACATAAATAGTAATTTTTACTTGTTTGGGAGTTTCAGCATTAACTTAATCCTTGAATACTTATCTTGAATAAACTCTTCATAAAACGTATTATTGGGAAAGTGCCGTACCATGGGGCTCTAAATGTGAGTAGTAGCTTTCATTGAATTCAACTTTCAGCATTTATGCTTAGGTTTGGCCTGCAGGGTGCATTTATTTCTAATATTGAATTAGACTGTATCATCTGATTTTGTAAACTATGATATATTGGTTTTTAAATCAAATTTCAATAGTTTTGTGAAGATGGATTTGTGGGGGCGGGTTAAATTAGATAGACCTAAATTGGCACTGGCTATCTCAGAAGTTCAATTATAGAGGCACACAGAAATATCTCTTAGATTACAATGGTAACAATTAGTTTTTAAATTGGAGTATATAACCATTGTATCAGACATTGATTGATGGATGCTACTAAAACATAAAATAGATCTAGCACATTTGCCCACATAACATATGGCATAATATCTCAGCTGTGCTTGAAAGTAAAGAACAAGTATGGAGAAGCAGTACTTCCAATAAAGGGAAGCAGTTATCTGGCGTTTTCTGCATTTATTGAACTACAACTATCCTTGTAGTAAACTCCAAGCAAGATGGCCTAGAGCAGTGGTGGCGAACCTATGGCACGGGTGCCAGAGGCGGCACTCAGAGCCCTCTCTGTGGGCACGCGCATCGTCGCCCCAGTCCTAGGCCTTCAGCTGGGTTTTATAAAACCTTTTCGCTTTAAGCCTCTGCCGCCATGTGCAAAGAAAAAAAAAAGGTTCAATCAATCAGTCAATTTCAACTTCTCGCAGGAAAAAAAAAGATCTTGCAAAGTTGGAATTGATTGATTGAACTTTTTAGTCCCACCCAGTCTGCCGTTACCACCACAGCCACGTCCACCCAATGGGCTACACCCCCCAATTGGCCACACCTAGTCAATGGGCCACACCCATCTGGAACCTGACGATGCATAAGTGGGTTTTGGGTTGCAGTTTGGGCACTCGGTCTCTAAAAGGTTCGCCATCACTGGCCTAGAGTTATAGGAATAAATTAAAATATCTGGTCAGCATCAAGTTAACAATCTCAGCAATACAAGATTTCTGACTAAACATGAATACACATCACAGGTTTCCTGTTCTCATTTGTAAAAACAGTTATTGGACATAAATATATTTGAATGTGTGTTGGCCTTAAGAAGAAACCCTGAATTTGTAACCTCAGCTGGTGAGCTCTTGTCCTTACTGAGATTTTTCTTCTTCTCCATTAGGAACTGAATCCAGACACAACGCATCCAGATTTCCGTATGTGGCTCACAAGCTACCCATCTCCCAACTTCCCTGTTTCTGTGCTCCAGAATGGAGTGAAGATGACCAACGAGGCTCCTAAAGGCCTACGGGCAAACGTGATCAGGTCATATCTGATGGACCCCATCTCAGATGTGGAGTTTTTTAACAGCTGCAAAAAGCCTGTCAGTATTCCATGATTAGTCTTATTTTTTTTTTTTTTTTTTTTGCTTCTTGCAAAACCATCTCAAGCAGACTCTTATGGCTGGGAGGTTGTGTTTTTGCTGGTTTTGAGACCTAATAAATGAAATAGCCCTTCCATGCGCAGAAGCGTGCCTTTATGGCTGCCTCCTGGGATGCAGTCATAGCAGGCTTTATTAAAATTGTATTTTTATTTTACCGCCAAGCTTTATTCCTCTTCTATCCAGCGTCGGTGGTATGCCATTAATAATACGGTGTGCCCATTTTTAAAGAAGTCAGGAGGAAGCAGTTACCCGATGCAAATCTGCAAAGCAGGGGAGAAATTTTTGCAGCCGAAGATGAGCTGAGTATTGCCCTGTTGAGAATCCAACCTTCTTTAATCGAAAGCATTAAAATGAACTGGGAGGATGAAAATGGCTGTATGAGTTGATGGATGGCACTCATCACTACCTTCTTTAGAATAACAGCTTCCAGGGAAGAGCCACCTGCTGTTTTCATAATTAGGTTTCAGAGAGCGAAGGCACGCTTGACCCAAGATAATTTCCATGATCGGTGTGGTAATTAAGAATAGGAGATTGTTGTGCTTAAACTGAGATGATTATGTTTGTCTGCTTGCCTGGCAATTAAAAAAAAAATCTCTGAAACTTTGTAAAAAGTTTTAAAAAATGCAAACATACTGAAAGAAACAAAAGAAGCAAGAGCAAGCATTTAGGATGCCGGTTTGAAATACATCGTTCCTAAGCATTTGTTCCTAAAAGGCAGCTCACTTCATAATTGTGTAAATTTCCGGGCTGCTTTGCTTACCCAAGGCTCAGTTTTCTTGAAAGAAGGGCACAGGAGACTTTCTGACCTTTTCATAGAAAGTTTAATTTTAAACACAACATTAACTTAATTAAATGATACTGATCTGCCCAAGTACTGAACTCATGCTGCTATGTTAGAAAGGTGACAGGATGGTCACCCAGAGCTACTGAAGGTGCATGAAGAACCTTGGAATTATGGGTCAAAGTGTATAGGAAGAATAGAGGGGGCCCAGATAGTCTGCAGGGGGAGCAATCTGTGCTGAACCTGAAGAAAAGGGGGAAAAAATCAAACTGCTCTCTTTTGTAAGAGATTTGGGGAATCAGATGGGAGATAGAACTCTATTGGAGTTTGAAAATGATGGGTTTTCTTTTTATGCTTATAAACTTTCTATGAAAAGGTCAGAAAGTCTCCTGTGCCCTTCAGTTGCCTGATTGGGAGGAAAACATCTGGAGAAGATGCAGGGCACACACACACACACACACACACACACACACACACACACACACACACACAGGTTGGGCATGAGATCAGCTCTGCTTGCATGAAATATCACTCTTAAGAGGGAATTTGGGGCTGGTGGACACATTGGCTTTTGAGAACATGTCATGTCTAGCCACACAGAACAGCTGCCACGGAGACATTCCTGTGCGCTAACTGGTAACATGATGGTTATGGCATTCACAAAGCATCCATTACCTTTCCTAGCCTCACATTTATCAGAGTACATTTATCTTTCCTATGGACAAAGGGGACACTTCCAACAAAGCACTAAGCCAGTGTTTCCCAAACTTGACAATTTTAAGGCATGTGGACTTCAACTCCCAGAATTACACAGCCAACACTGCACTAAGCAGACCTCTGCCCCAATGGTGTTCAGGAAATTAAATATTTGGAAGAACCATCCAGTTCAAGCTCCTGCTCAGGGAGGGAATCCAGGATAAAGCTGCCCTGCCATATGGCTTTCTAGCTTCTGCTGGAGACTAGCCAACAAAGGGATCCCACGGAGGGTGTTCCAGGGCTGCTGGGGGCATCTGAAAGTTAGAAATATGGGTCTGTTTAGCTTGAGCGTCAAAGATTGTCTTGGAGCATATGATGTAGCTCTCCAGTGGAAGTTAAGCAGTTCCAAATTGCCTCCGTGCTAGAAAATGGATCTAGAAAGAAGGCTGATGTTAACTGCAGGGAACTCCTTGGGGGGAAGCAGGTAGCATAATATGAAGGAAAATAATCACTGAATTAACCACAGTAATACAACTGAGAATCACTAGTGCAGGGGTAGGCAACCTTGGCTCCTTTATGACTCGTGGACTTCAACTCCCAGAATTCCTGAGCCAGCATGGCTCAGCTTGGAAACCTCTCCCTTTCCCCTCAGCATGGCTGGTTCAGGAATTCTGGGAGTTGAAGTCCACGAGTCATAAAAGAGCCAAGGTTGCCGACCCCTGGCCTAGGCAGAAGAATGGCCTAGATAAGCCTTTCCTTTTTCTCCCTTTCCAAAGGCTGAATTCAAGAAGCTCCTGTATGGCCTCTGTTTCTTTCACGCCCTGGTCCAAGAGAGACGAAAATTTGGGCCGTTGGGCTGGAATATTCCCTATGAGTTTAATGAAACTGACCTGCGGATCAGCGTGCAGCAGCTGAATATGTTCATAAATCAGTATGAGGTACTGAACAATTCCAAAATAATGTCAGTTTTGTTCTCTCTATTGCTGAAAGAGCCATCTGCAGTTAACCGCTTGTTTGTTTGTTCATTCAAAAATAACTAAATAAATAAACTTTCTTCACTGGGGAAATGGGGGATTTCTCTCTGATGCTGTTGGAAGTGGTTATGATTTATGTTTCAGGAACTTGGGGAGCCATAAGGCAAGTACGTTTAATTTAGGGGGTTGGAAATGAATGCTAAAGACTAATATAATTTTGTTAAAAGTATATATTTTCAGCGGAGAGAGTACACATTCTTGGGTCCTATTTTTTCTGAGCATTACTACGTCCTGTTTCCAAAACACCCCTCCACCCAGCTAATGCTCCTCCCTCCCATTTTAGGTTCCTTTTAAACTTCTGTTTATATATACTTTTTATTTTATATTTTTTAGCCTTTGATAATAATAGTTTTCAGATCCTGATGTGTTTCCTATGCTTTTTAATCAATACTGCCCTGCTCTTCTTATGCTTGTCTTTGACTGTAATAAAGATTTGATTTGAAAACATTGTTTGTTTGTTTTCAGGACTTGCCATTTGATGCTATCCGCTACATGACGGGTGAATGTAATTATGGAGGCAGAGTTACCGATGACTGGGATCGGCGCACATTGCGCAGCATTCTAAACAAATTCTATAATCCGATTATTGTGATGGATCCCAACTACAAATTTGATACCAGTGGCATTTACTATGCTCCTCCTGAAGGAGAAGTAAGCACCTAAACAAATAACAACAACAACAACAACAACAACAACAACAACAATAATAATAATAATAATAATAATAATAATAATAATAATAAAGTTGGAAGGGACCTTGGTGGTCATCTAGTCCAACCTCCTGCTCAAGCAGGAAACCCTATACCATTTCAGACAAATGGCTGTCCAGTCTCTTCTTAAAAACTTCCAGTGTTGGAACATAATGATACAACAGGAAGTTTTTTTTTCACCAAACATATAATGATAGGAAGTTTTTGTGACCAAATCCCATTGAATGGGCTTCATAAGTAGATATCAGGTGATAATTGAGCAGCTGGGGAATGTTATATGTCACTTCACAGAAAAGATCTAACTCCCATCTATCAGAGAGAGAGAGAGAGAGAGAGAGAGAGAGAAAGAGAGAGAGAGAGAGAGAGAGAGAGAGACTGGCTTTAGGCAGACTTATAGCTCCCTGCAGTTCAGGATCAATTTACTAATAGATCACTGTTCTTAATCATTTTCAGTATCAAAGTTACATTGAATACACTAAGACTCTTCCTCTGAATCCTGCCCCAGAGATCTTTGGGATGAACTCCAATGCCGATATCACCAAGGATCAAGCTGAAACGCAGTTGCTGTTTGATAATATTCTTCTCACACAGGTGTGTTCATTTTCAGTTCAAAAACTAAGAACTTACCTACCAGCACTACAACCAATGGTTTTGTTCACTTTGGGGGATAGTATTTGAAGTGCAGAAAATCAGCTTTTTCTTCCCTGTGGTGGGCCTGTAAATCTTCGTGAATTATCTGGCATATTAGACTATGAAATACTGCAATTAGGTTTTACAAGAGTAGTTCCTAAATTGCATGCAGAAAGATAAATTGAGGACAATTCTAAAGGAGTGCTAAATTGCCAGAGTACTGTAAAAGTATCTCCAATAAATTCCAAAATATAATATCGGTATTCTTTTGGAAATTCCACCAGCAATGATGGGTATGTACAAAGATGTCTGCAGTACTTTAGGAAGTAATCCTGGCCTACAAGCCTCTAATGCTTTGCTATTTTCACTTCTATTTCATAAACATAATATTAATACAAGGTTCAGGAGACCTACTGTACAATTTCATTTTCCCCAAGGATGAAAATATTTCCATTACATAGGGAAACACAGGCAAATTGAGAACTAAGTAACAACAACAGGGACTTCAGAGGCACACATAAATCTTCAAGCCATGCAGTGTCCTTCCACACAGGATGCCTAATGATCCAAGGTTTTGACATTGTGCAAGGGCTTGATTGTGAAGCAAGAGGAACAGGTCCACCATCTAGACTATACATGAGAAAGGCCTGGGTCTCAGTGCAATTAGAAATTTATGCAGTTTTGAATATAAATGCAGTTTTGAGTATTCTTAAAGCACTCCAGATTGCTTACCTTTAGGTGCCCCCTAAAAGCCACACCATCTTAAAACTGTTTGGGTCCATACTTAGGATCTTTGAGCTGGCTACTTCATAGTTGGTCAGATTGGAAACCATGGGCTGGGAGCAGATTAACACTTCATCCCTGTTGATTTCAATAGTGCCCTAATGTGAGAGCTATTTCAAGTGGACTGCGTTCCTGAGGAGGACCCAGCTTACTTTGCTGCCCTTCAGACGTTACTTTATAATAATAGTAGCCAGCTATATTAAATCTTCTGTGGTCCAAGATGCCCAAAGTATTAAAAAATGCACAAATGGCCCCAAGCCCAGACTTTCTAATGCAGTGGTTCTCAACCTGTGGGTCGGGACCCCATTTGGGGTCGAATGACCATTTCACGGGGGTCGCCAAACAACGCAGTCCATCATTTTTTCCCCCTTTTCCTTAGCTGTGCTATTCCCTTTTATTCTATTGGCTTTTGAAAGCCAATAGTATAGACTCTCTTGAATAGAGTCTAATTCTATTGGCTTTCAAAAGCCAATAGGAATTGTCCAGGCTGTCTCTGCCCTGCTGAGCCCGCCAAAAGTCCCATTCTGCAAATGGTGCTGCACCAGTTGAGTAGTCCTCGACTTACGACCGGTTGAGTAGTCCTCGACGTACGACCGGTTGGGGGTCGTGGCATTAAAAAGGTTGAGAACCACTGTTCTAATGTAAGAAACACAATTTTTGCATGTGAATTAAATGACATCAACAGGCCACTTTCTGTCCAAGTTTAAGTCCCCAGTGAAAGTTCCTCTTGCTGAGCTGAAATATCAGGCAGGCTTTGCAGCATTTCACCGCTCTCTTTCTCTCTGTTTTGTAAACAGTCTCGTGCAACAGGTGCTGGCGCCAAGTCCTCTGATGAAATTGTTCGCGAGGTGGCAAGTGACATCCAAAGTAAACTTCCCTCTGACTTTAACATTGAAATAGCAATGAGGAGATACCCAACAACCTACACCCAGAGCATGAACACTGTGCTGGTCCAAGAGATGGGCCGATTTAACAAATTATTGCAAACTATACGAGATTCCTGCATCAACATTCAGAAAGCAATCAAGGTAAGATAAGCTGACGAGAAAACGTATTTAGTCTGAATAGGCTGGAAAGAATAGCTGTCAGCTCCCATTAGTTTCACTGGAGTCTTTGAGGATTTGCCCAATAGTTCTTTTGGTCTGAAGGGTTGAAATAATCCCTGAGCTCTGCCTTTCCCCATTGCTTGGGAGGTGCAGTTCTTAGTTATAATAACATGCTCGGCATTATGCTTCACTGCTGTTTTATAAATCTAGCAGTGGGGACAAGGCAGAGGATGAAAACCAATGGAAATATACTTTGAAGACAGCAACCTAAGTAGTGGCCTGCTATGCAGCTGGAAAAATTGTCCCAAAAAAAGATGCTCAAATGTCATAGTGCAGGGGTGTCAAACTGCTGACACACGGGCCGGATGCGTCATCGGGAAACCATGCTAGGAAATTCTCTTTTCAACTCTTTCCTCTGCTAGAAACTTAACATGGACTTTCCATTTTAACCCTTTTCCCTTAATGGAATGGAATGGAATGGAATGGAATGGAATAGAATAGAATAGAATTCTTTATTGGCCAAGTGTGATTGGACCCAAGTACAGTACAGTACAGAATACGCACCTTACGTGGCTGCCAGGAAGATTACTTGGGCACCGTATGGGAAGGACCAAGTAATAAATTCATCTTTTCATGATCTCCAATAGAACATACCTAATGCAATTATTGACAGTAATAACATTTGATTAAATTTGTATGCTGCCTGATTCCAATGATTGGGCAACATATTGTATAGCTCAAATAGTGCTACTGAAATAAAATCTTTAAATATCAAAGATAATGCATCTATCTTGTCATGTTTGCTCACTGTATATCTGTCCTTCCACAACTGAACTGCCTAACAAAAATATGAAGTGTTATCAATCCTAACAGTAAACACAGGCATGTAAACTGAGCAGGGGTTCATTGTATATGCTGCGATCACGTATCAGCTCAATTCAAGAGCAGCAGTCCCCAATCTTTAAGTTTGGCAGCCCAGCAGGGGTGGGAGAGGGCCCGCCACTCATGCAAGTTGAGCTCACACGTGTGTGCTGGCCAGCCACTCGCTCGGCCCGGTTCAGAAAGGGCCACAACCCAGGGATTGGGGACCCCTGCTCAAGAGTACAAGCTTGACATGACATGACAGTAACATGACAGATTTTGAGTTACCACTGCATAGACACTAAATTATTAAGCTCAGCTACTCCCTAGAGACAAAATTTGGTAAAGCTATGATATGGAGAGGGAAAAATCTACTTATATGTCCTTTTTCCCCCTGTATCTCAAATAGGGTCTAGTGGTGATGTCTGCAGATCTGGAAGAAGTAGTAAATAGTATTTTGAAAGGAAAAATTCCAGGCATGTGGATGAGTAAGTCTTATCCAAGCCTCAAACCTCTTGGTAGCTATGTAAATGATTTTCTCACCAGATTGAAGTTCCTACAGGTGAGCACTTCACTTAAAATTTTGATTCCGGGTGCACTTTAGATATGTGTAACTACAATTCATCATCCTAGCATGTTTAATAAGAAAAGATGTACCATTTCTCTGTATGCATATAGCTTTAAATACTGTAAGTCACATACTGCCTGAAGTAGGTATAATTAATATCCAAAGCGCTATTTCAGATTCTGGGTGCATGTTGTTTACAATGATTTAAGTATTGGGGCATATGTTATATAACCTAGTAGTAGGCTGCCTATTCAAGTTGTGCCACTGAGAATAGAATACTGACTTTTCCCATTACTGAATGCCTGCACTTCAGAAGTCACTTCAAACCGAAGTACATAAATTTTTAAGTGCGGGAGATTCATCTTACCATTGTGCTACAGTAACAATGGTGAGCTTTCCTGCTACTGGTTAAATGAGCTTTCCTGCTACTGGTTAAAAGCATATTGATGTAAGATTTAGAACTGAATTAGTAGGCAAAGGAAACGTGATTTGCCATCCTTGACAAAAAGCACAGGAAATGTAACTTTCTTAAACGTGCTGAGGGTATTTAGCAAATTTTGAAGGGGGGTCATGGAATGTTATAAAACAGTGGTGGCGAACCTATGGCACGGGTGCCAGAGGCGCCACCCAGAGCTCTCTCTGTGGGCATGCGTGCCGTTGCACCAGTCCTAGGCCTTCAGCTGGGTTTTATAAAACCTTTTTGCTTTAGGCATCTGCCGCCGTGTGCAAAAAAAAAAAAAAGTTCAGTCAATTTCAACTTCTCGCGGGGAAAAAAAAGATCTTGCAAAGTTGGGATTGATTGAAATTTTTAGTCCCACCTAGTCTGCTGTTACCACTGCAGCCATGCCCACCCAATTGGCCACGCCTACCCAATGGGCCACACCCAGCCAATTGGCCACACCCACCCGGCACTCGACGATACATAAGTGGGTTTTGGGTTGCAGTTTGGGCACTCAGTTTCTAAAAGGTTCGCCATCACTGTTATAAGACAATTTTGTCATCTTTTATCATCGTCTTTAGCTGCTCAGGGTTTTCTTGTTGTGCTACCATCTAGACTTAAGGTAGGAGATGTGGCATTCTAATATTGTATGGTAATTACAGTCCCTGGTCACATTGATTGGGGTTAACAGAGTCCAAGATCTGGCACACCGTGGGATCCATTGTCATCCTAAAAGAGCTTTGGACAAACCTGAGGCAATCTGCCCCCAGAATTTGCAAAATTCTGATTTTCCTTTGCCATTCATGGCGCACTTAGTAAGGCTTGCCCATTTCTAAAAAGTGTGGTGGCAGTGGGGGGGGGGAGGGGAACCAGTGAGCAGGCTGCATTCCATTGATACATCCTGATACAACCTAGTGAATTCATTTGTTAATATTAAACCTGGATTTCCTCCTTGTCCTATCACTGCAGACATGGTTTGAAAATGGAACTCCCCCGATGTTCTGGCTTTCTGGATTTTTCTTCACACAAGCCTTCTTAACTGGTGCCCAACAGAATTTTGCCCGGAAATACACCATCCCAATTGATCTGCTGGGGTTTGATTATGAAGTTCTGGAAGACAAGGAATACAAACATGGTCCCGAAGATGGTAAATCTACAATCAGATTAAAAGTCCTATAATTTGGAGAAATTTTATTTTAATTAGCCTGTTTGTACTCTTCTCTTCATCCAAGATGCTCAAGGTGGAAAATTGAGGAAATTGAATTTAAGCTTTTCAAAATCATTATGAAGTTAGGCTGAGGCTATATGAACACCCATATGCTAAGCAGAGAGGTGCATCATAGCTCCCTTACCCTTTCTCCATTTGATCCTCTGCATAACATTTTCTTCATATTCATATCAGGAAAACTGGTCATAATAAATTCCTTGAGATTATTACAAAAATTAAAAGGGTAGATTGTGGCCTAATCGTTTGTTATGGCCATATGTTTAGCACAGAAAACCTGCTTCTGAATAGAAAATCATACATAAGTCATACTTTTCAATGGGCCTTGAAACTAATCCAGGGCAGAGCTGCAACCTATATCCTATCTGTTTAATTGTTGCGGAAATAATCATTGTTTTAGATTTGTCTATGCAAGCTGTACAGAATCCATTTATAGGTATGGGCTTCCCTAGTGGGAGTTATCAAAAATTCATAATCCAATGTAAAGTTCACTTACAAAATAAAATTCCACACATCGTTTTATGCCAACCTATCCTTTTTTTTTTTTTTTTTTGCAAATAAAAAACAGGAGTCTACGTTCATGGATTATTCTTAGATGGAGCTCGTTGGAATAGGAAGACGAAGAAATTAGGGGAATCTTACCCCAAAATCCTTTACGATAATATGCCAGTGGTTAGTATTTCCTGCTAAATATGTCCCCCCCCCCCCTAGTAATCTGTAGAGCTATTCTGCTGACCTGGGATGAAGCAAGCATGGATGTGATAGTTCCTTGATGGGGATTTAAACATGCACATTAGTTTTGTGTGTAAGTTACTCAAGTAACATATGTGACTATATATTGCACTTTGTGCTGTAATTGCATTTGATTGTGCCACTATGCTGATTAGCCTGATTTGGTTCAGAGATTCACAAAGATAATCTGCCCTCGCCCAGATAAAGGGAAGAACATTGTAATCCGCTTGCATCTTAATCGTCTCCTTCTACTTGCTACAGATGTGGCTCAAGCCTTGCCGAAGGTCAGACATTCCCAGCAGACCCAGTTATTTGGCTCCGGTGTACAAGACAAGCGAAAGACGAGGAACTTTGTCCACTACGGGCCACTCTACCAATTTTGTGATTGCAATGATTTTGCCTTCGGACAGGCCGGAGGAACACTGGATTGGACGAGGGGTGGCCCTGTTATGCCAGCTCAACTCCTAACCGAAGGCAGGCCGCCGGGAAAGAGGGGCTAATGGGCCACCCTGCCACATTCAGTAGCTTTTTCGTCCCTTTTTTTTTCTAAAGAAATTCAAATGTATCAAAAATTTTAAATACACTTTATTTGCATCTTTTAAGTTGTAAAAAAATTAGAATAAGTTGAATGAAATAATAATAAAAAGTTCTTGGGGGTAAAAAGCAAGTCTGCATAATTGTTTATTCAATAATTTTATTTTCTTATGCTCCTTGTGAATAAGGAACAGACATTAACACAACACTGTTGACAATGGACAAAAACAGCATTTCATCATTCACATATATATATATATATATATATATATATATATATATATATATATATATGGATTTTGTTGTAACAAATCAAATCACCCCCCCACCCCCTTCCAAAAGCTGTATCTCAAATATATTTCAGGACCATAATCACATTGTTTCAACCGTTAAGTAAAGAAGTCTCACACTGCATCCTGGGATGCTATAGCATTTTCTAAGCAATCATTATCACAGCTGATTCAGTGCAGTGTGATCAATATGGGATGTCACACAGTGACAGCATTTTAAGATACAAGTAACATTTATGCCCTCTAACAAGTACACATTTAAATGAGACTGGACTCCAGTGGAAGAGAATGATGAATCCACGTAGAAACATGTAGCGGAATCCCGATTGTCCCAAATGTGATCACTTAATTGTATTAAAAAAAAAAAAATGGGGGGAAATCAGCACCCAAGGAAATAGGAGAAGCTAAGGGCTGCTCTTCACAAAGTGTAACAGGCACACAAGTGAATGAAGGAGGATCGTCTCCCGAAGGCTCACCAAAATCCTAACATTCTACCATAGGACTGGTGTTTTGTAGGAAAAAAAAAATTATTTAGGTCTAATCGTTTTTTCCCAGATTGACATTACATTAGAGAACATGCCAGCAGAATGCAAAAGGAAAAGCTACTAGCTGAAGTAGAGAAAAGCTTTATTCATAATTACAAAAACAGGCTTTGAAAATCTTGTATGCCTTTTTTTTTTTTTTTTGAAAAGAAAAGAAGAGAGAGAGAGAGATCTCCTTCCAGCAGTCTGGCAGATGCTAATAAATCAAGAGTCCAAGGGCCCCAATCTTAGGAGAAGGAAGTCCCACTGATAGAGATGTAAGGGGAATGCAGCAGCATCTCCTCCAGCTTGACGCCAAGCATTTTTAGCTGGAGCTGAGCTACTCGCTCTAGCAAAGAGAGGGAGAGCAAAGAAGACCCAACTTTTCAGTCTTCACAGTTGTTCTGAAATCCAACTGGATATGCAGTTGGTAAAAAAGCAGGAGCCAGTCCTCTGTGGAGCCAACAGCTAACCAAAACACTGCTGTTTGTTAGTATTCAGTCCCTCCCACAAAGGCCACCATCGTCGGACATACCTTTAAAGTAGGCAACACTGCCACAACTGCAGGAATGTCTGGAGAAAAGTCAGTGGAATGATCAAAAAAGTAAATTGGAATGAAAGCATTATCTGGTTTCGTAATTTTTAGGGATTCTCTGGTGGGAATCAAAGAAAAGTAACCCCTCCCCGCAAAAACCCAAACCCACCAACCTTCTTTTTGCAGCTCAGCTTATATATACTTTTTTTTTTTAAAAAAAGGAAGAAAAATGCTGGAAGAAACTAACTCCCAAGATTAGTTTTAGGACTAACCTGTTGTGTTCTTGTTTTCTGGGACTGGAAGTGTCGGCTCTTCTCATCATCTCTTACAATCTGTCTCTAGAGGTTAATAGTTGATTGGCACAAACATTCTCCCTAGGGTGAAGCTAATCCCTGCAGAGTTAAGGCTTTCCCCCAAATCTGCACATGCCACGATGCTAGCTATCATAGAAGGCCTGATCTATGTAATCTCTGCAGCACACCTCCCTGGCCTAGTTTTCTAGGAACCCCTGCAGCCATGTGGGGAGTCTCCCTGCTGGGGAGGAAGCATCCCCAAGATAGGAAGTCAACCTGCTTGGCTTCTGGCAGGAGACCTTGGAACTTCTACAATGCAGAAGGAACCCAACTGCAGCGAAGGCAAGGACGAAAGCCCAGCAGAATAGAAGAAAGTTAAAAAACAATGAAATCAATCTCCGAAAGGGGGCCTTGGGGTGAAAAATTCTCCATGTCAAGCAGCCACAGATGCTCCACATTTAGGTGGCATGGCACTGGAATTCATACGTTCAAAACTATTCTCAAGAATCATGTAAAACATGAAAAAAGGGCTGCTGTCCCCCCCCCAAAAAAACCTTGAGGCAGGACCTCCCTTAATTAACAGAGAAGAAAGTATGAACCGCTCAAAAACAGCATTGCTACCTGCTCCACCACTGCAGCCAGGGGATTGGAGGAAGTCCAGAAGCAATATTTAGCTAGCTGGCATTTTGCTAGCCAATCTCCACCAAGCTAGCCTGAAATAGCTAATACTTTCCAACCCCATGCCTCCCCCAAGGTGCACAGACCCCCTCAGGCTTGATTCAGAGATCTGCAGCCTGCTTATCCTTGGGCTTCAAAAGGACAAGAGTACAATACTGCATCACCGCCATAATATCGAAGGGGCTCAAACATTTGCGAAGGAGCCAGCAACGGCAGAGCTGTGTAGTAGTGGCTGCGGACAAGAACACATGCTTAAAACCCTGTATGAAAGAGCTGATTGGCAAGGAGGGAGAAAAAAAAAGGGGGGGGGGGAGAGAGGAAAGTTCAATCCAGGACAGAGAAGAAGAAAATTCAATCCAGTGGCTGAACCAGAAAAACACATGGTTTCACTTTGGTCATATCATTCAGCACAGAGTAAAAGAGCTGACCGAGCAGGCAACAAGGCTGGGAGCAAATGCAATCCAATAATAACATGCTAGAAACAATTCATCCTTTTTGCTTTGTTTAAAAAAAAAAAACATTAAAAAGGTGACCTTTCCCGGAATGGTTCTAGTTGTACACTGCCAACTAAATTTCAGTTGCGAGCCTGTGTGTGTGTGTGTGTGTGTGTGTGTGTGTGTGTGTGTGTGTGTGTGTGTGTGTGTGTTACAGGCTGGGACAAGGAGCCCGGGGAATGATCTAGCTTGGCACATGAATTCTGTGGATAAATAGGGGTGCCTTTCACCATTTGCTCAAGTACAACACAAAAGGCTTTTGTCAGCAGGGTGTGTGATTTCGGCTGCACGTTGCCAGAGCCAAATAGAAACGATGTGTTTGTAACAGCATCTCACGCATCATGTTTACATGCTCTGCTTCCAACACAACCTGATTTTTTTTTTTTATTTAAAAAGAAAAACACTGGACCAAATCAATCATATTTTGTTTGTCTCTTCCTTTCCATTAGCTAGAAAGAAGCAGAGCCTGTTTAAACAGATACCCAAATACGGTTACAGATAAATCTGAGTGTGTCACTGCTTTGTCTGGGAACTGATGTGCATACAGTATCACAGGGCAGACTAAAAAAAGTCTTACAGTAGCATGACTGCAATCACAGTTGAGCACTGGAAATTTTCAAAACTGAATGTCCAACACTATTTTGTCTTCATAAAGAGCAATCACGAGCATGATGGCAAAACCCAGGACAAGCCCCAGGTTCTGGAGGACGAATTGACCCACTGGACAGTAACCGTGCTCTTCGTTGTCTCCATCCCCATGAAGCATCTCTGGAAGCTGAAAGGAAGGAAAGGTCTGAATAACCCTTTTTTAATCGGGCAGTGCCCAAGGTCTGAATAACCCTTTTTTAATCAGGCACTCCCCATCTGTAATTCAGAAACCAAGAAGGAACCTCTGCTTTGAAATGATGGATCTGCACTGACAGAGGGCTGGGACAGTCTCACTGGCTGAGGCTGTTTTTCTCATGGACTTCTCCTGCCACAGAGTTCTGCACATTACTTCTGTGGCTTAAAATCTGATTTCTGGAAACCCCAAGCTATATGCACAAGGAAACTTACTTCACTTCCCTGCATAATCAAGGATTCCAGTATTACAACCACAGAATTGATTTTATTAGTTTCTCGATTTATCTTAACCACATTTATCTGGGGGTTAAAATAAACTGCTACCCATCCAGCAAAAGGAACTTTGGACGGCAAGATATAGTCTTATCCAAGGTTCATTTTTCTTGGATTTACAAGCAGATACAGGTATTCTTAGCTTATAGTTCAACTGCTACTCCCTCCCTCATTATTGGTACTGTTCCTTTGGACAAATGATAGTCTTCAACTGCCATCTTCTGATTATAGGAATCATCCCACCAAACATTCTTCCAACTCCGTATCTGCTTTTCTGTGCTAGGAATCCAAGGTCATTCCTGGTCCATCCTCTTGTGTGCATGCGATTCTCATTCTGGCTCTTTCTATCTAGGCCTCTCTTTCTTCTTTTGTGAAAAACTGCTCCCTCACTGACCTCCCGTACGCCCTACGTCTTCTGGCATTAGCAGAGCTCCATGCGCCAAAGGAGTCTTCCTCAGCCTGGGAAACCTGCAAGACTCCAAACGCTGCCCTACCCGAAAGGCCACAGGCATACAACCCCACATATGGAGGGTCTTACCATGTCCACGAGGGCCACGTAGAGGAACATGCCAGCAGTGATTGCAAAGATCCAAAGAGTGACGTTATTCGCATATTGTCCCACAGCTGTTCCTATTAGCATTCCCACATAAGCCATCATCGCCGAGAGGAGGTTGTAAACAATGGCCTGCTTCACAGTCATGCCCGCCTTCAGAAGTACAGCAAAGTCACCTAGTGGAAAGGCAAAAGCGATAGCACAATCGCAGGCTCATCCAGTCTAATCAGGGGCATTCTAACTAAAAAGATCCTTGGTGTTTTCTCATCTATATCTATATAAATAGATATAGGTGTTTGTATGTAGGTCTTTGGTTATTCGGGTTTTCTCCCGCGTAAAATTGGAAGTGTCTTGGCGACATTTCGACCAAGTCCCATTCGTCATCTTCAGGCTGGCGTTTTCGGCTTCTTGCTCCTAGAAGCATGAAGCCGAAAACACCAACCTGAAGATGACGAATGGGACTTCGTCGAAACGTCGCCAAGACACTTCCAATTTTACGCGGGAGAAAACCCGAATAACCAAAGACCTACATACAAACACCCGTGAAAACCTCAAAAAACATATATAGATATATATCTATAGATATATAGAGATAGACTAGATAGATTAGACAGACAGACAGTTTTCTAATTCATTTCTTGGCTAAATAGAAATTGTGGTGGTTAATGCTGATCTCTAGGGAATAGCATGACAAGGAAGGGAGCATGCTGCAGAAAGAAGAGAGAGGCATGCAACCCTTGAGTTGCTCTCAAAGGCTTGACCATTCAGTAACAGTCTAGCCATGTTATTCCTTTATATCTCTATATTAGAGTGCCTGCCATCTATTACTGTTAATTTGGCTGCCTTTATCCCAAAAAAACAGGAATGATCTCCTGGACAAAGGACTGGCTAGCAATTCAGCTGCTGTTGCTGCTAAAAAAAAACAAAAAAACTATGATTGTAAAGCGAATGCAGAATTTGTTGCAGGATAAATTGCAGAAATAAAGAGAGAATGAAAATCAAAGCAGCAATGCATAGGGATAAGAGGCAGTTGACATCTTTTAAGGCTGTAAACATGATCAGCTGATCCTTTCCTGAAATTCTGTAACTCAACAGAACGGCACAAACTGCTCTGTGACTGGATTTGTGAGAGTGAAAGAAGAGAAAGCGTGAAACCTGCTAGACAACGAAACACAGCGTTATCCCCGAGACAGTGAAGCACACGGGGTCAAACGAACTTCTTCCCTGCAGGGAAGGCGCTTTGGAGCTAAAACCAGAACACTAGAAATTTAGTTTACCCTGTGAGAGAGGAGGACAACAATACATCTCAACTGAACAAAGATATGCACGGGCTGTGAACAAGATATAATGTCTATACAATGCAAGATTTGGACAGATTGTGCATGCTACATGCTACACCAGTGGTTCTCAACCTTTTTAATGCCGCGACCCCCCAACCGGTCGTAAATCAAGGACTACTCAACCGGTCGTAAGTCGAGGACTACTCAACTGGTGCAGCACTGTTTGCAGAATGGGACTTTTGGTGAGCTCAGCAGGGCAGAGACAGCCTGGACAATTCCTATTGGCTTTTGAAAGCCAATAGAATTAGACTCTGTTCAAGAGAGTCTATTCTATTGGCTTCCAAAAGCCAATAGAATAAAAGGGAGTAGCACAGCTAAGGAAAAGGGGGAAAAAATGGCGGACTGCGTTGTTTGGCGACCCCCGTGAAATGGTCGTTCGACCCCAAATGGGGTCCCGACCCACAGGTTGAGAACCACTGTGCTACACTATCCATTCCTACATTCGGCCCACTTAGCAGGGAGAACTTTCTCAATTTCAAGACATTTCCATTATCAAAAATATCACCCAAGCTCAGCACACACAGCAGTCCACGAACTTTTACATAGGAACTACATATTCAGCAGAGCCTCCCAGAGCCTGTGGAAGCAGCTGTCAAGCCTATCAGACACAAAAACCAGGGGCCTCCTTCCAATAAAGTCTGCTCAGCTTTCCTTTTTATCTCCAGAAGTGCTGCTTGGCTTCAAGTGGGTGGCAGCACGTGCCAACCTGGGGCAGAATGCCACAAGGTCCTCCAGAGATACTTGCAGCTAGAACTGCTGACCTCTGATGATTTAACAGCTTTATTATTACTACAGTTGCTTGTGAATTTTGTTTTCATTTCCACGCTTTTCTGAAATACCTCGGTGCATACAAGCGTGCCACTCCTTTGTCTACGTGGCAGGTTTTGTCTCGGCTGGTGTCAACCTGAATTATGATTTTTTTTATTTTCATTGTTCCTCAGCTGAATCTGAAATCAGCCAGGCCCACCCCTTAAGAAAGCAGCTGCACTAGCTCTACGGCTGAAACCACGTAAGTTCTGGGTATCGCGAGCTATAAAAATAATCACATCTAATAATAAAGCATTTTTGATTCACAGACCAAAGAATAAAAGCACAGCTGACATCACATTAGCTGATTACCCAATTCATGAGGAAGTTCATGACAAAACACCGCTACGGATGTGCTGATTCCTCCAGTTAAGCCAGCACTGAAAGCAGCTCCTGGAAAGGAGAGGGATGAGGGTAGAGGACCAAACAAAATAAAGTTTTTAATTGGTTAGCTTGACGAGGCTATTTTTAGAGGAAACATCAGCGATGATAAAGGCAGCATTCTTGGCTGAGAGATTGTCAGGTGAACTATAAAAATAACGGCTCAAACGCTCACGTTTTCACTTCAAACTATTGAAAACAATTCATGGGTCTATATCAGTGTTTCTCAACCTTGACAATTTTAAGGCATGTGGACTTCAACTGCCAGAATTCCACAGCCAGCAATGCTGGCTGTGGAATTCTGGGAGTTGAAGTCCACATGCCTTAAAATTGTCAAGGTTGAGAAACACTGGTCTATATGCTAGGGAAAAAGGAGTTGCTCGGGAATTTGAGAGAACGGACTACTTTTTATAGGAGATCTCGAATATCAACCGGGAACCTGCCTGGTCTTGTACCAGAGGTGACCATAAAATGGGGGGGGGGGCAATGTTTGTTTGAAACTTACAAGGCTCCAAAGAACCATTTCAGACCCAACTCAGTTCAAGAAAACTGAATCTGGAAAACTTTGCTTTGGGCTTTGGATAACACAACGTATTGACACAGGAGTCAAGACTTGCCCTTCCTCCAATCAACAGATCTCAGTTGGGCATATTGCACTGCCCTGCCCGCCCCCCCCCCCCCCGAAGCAGGAAGATTACATCGCAAAATGTATTTTATGAGCCCCTTTTGGAGTGAAGCAGCTATTGCAGGAAAACTTCCAGAGATATACTAAGGGATCCATAATCAAGAACTCACAAAGAGAAAGTGAGTGGCATTTCTTAACATAACTGGCTCATATGAACTAGCAAATAATTTGTGGCTGCAAAGGAAAAAAGCCTTTGCTGCCTTGAAAAGGACTGAGGAAAATGAAGAGTAGGCCTTTATCTACTGAGGTGCTCATAACCTGGCAGGAGATATTAAAGGCTATAGAGCTGTATTTAGCACCTCTACTTCTCCTGATGAATCTCTCGTGTTCTTTTTTCTCTCTAAATCAGACACACGCTATCCCGTTTCTTTTTCTCGCCGCAAGTTCATTTGTTGCAAAGAGCCTCTCATCCAATCCCATCCCATCCCTTCTCCGAGCCTTTTGTTCTGCTTACCGATGGCCAAGCCGTCACTAAAATTGTGGATCCCATCTCCCATTATCACCATCCAGGCAATATTAGCTATTCCGGTGTCTTTTAAGTCTTTGCCGGAATGGCAGTGTCCATGAGAGTGATGGGAATGTTTATGTGGCCAGAGATGGTTGTGCTTCCTCGCTATTATTTTAACATCTCGATGATGGCTCCCATATTCCACATCTGAAAGATTGTTGCTCTGGGCATTATGAGAGATGTCATTATGGGAGTGGAGCATCCGATTTTCCTCCTCGGTAGTAGACAGGAAGGCCTTTGGCAGAGAGTCAAGGTGGCCATCCAAATCTGTTAATTCAGTTTCATTAAGTCGATCATCAGACAGCACGGAATCATCTGCTCCTGAAGGGAATAAGCCCAAGAAATAAGTAAGTTAACAAAGGATGACTAGGAAGTATTAATTAGGAGAGCAGTGCTGCCAGTACCTAAATTAGCCTTTCCCAGGAATACTAAATGGAGATATTTTGGGGAGCAGCATAGCCTTATATTTGAAAGTCATGTTGCTGATCTTGATTACAACGTAGAATATTGCTTAACCCACAGCTACAAACCCTTTACGTTACATGGGGTAGGAGAGGGGGAAGAGAGGTGTTTTTATGTGAAACAGAAGAGATGGAACCAGAAAACCTAATGCACATTAACCACAACATGCTAAAATATATTTAATGTGTTTGCATGTACATAAAGATGTGGACATGAGAACACATGACATAAGAATATTTATTCGTACAGCAGGGCAGGTCAAAAACCTATGTCTATGTGATCTTGTATATGTTGAGGTCAATTTCGAGCACATACTTGTCAAGGAAATGTCCCAAATTCAGTTGTTTATATCTGAAAGTGGGATAGAGAAAAAAAAATACACCCAAAACTTGGACAGCTATAGATAACCAGGATAAACAATGTTAAAATCTGGTTCAATAATTCTTAAAGTCTTTCATGGTTGTATAAGTGCTAATTTTCATATGGATATGGACTTAAATATAGAAGCTTGTATGTATAAGCAGTCCCAAATCTAGTCCTAAGAGAGCACATTCTGACATTACCAAAGTAATGGGTGAGGAACCTAGGGACAAGGTAAAACTATAGTTCAAGTTCCTAAACAAATCCTAATCTCAGAAGACACAAATAAGGCAACATCAATCAAAATGACCTCACAAAATTATTAACACAACAGGTGCTTTAATCTTGAATCACATTTTGCAAAAAAAAAAAACCATGGTTTTCTATTTTGGCTTCTAGCTAACTATTAACTAGGATTCAATCATTGACAAGGATGCATTAGACACACACAGAGACCAAATGTATTAATTTCCTAATTTGCAAGTGAGATCATCCAAATGAGAAGCCGAACTGACAACCCAGTTCATAATAAGCCCCATTGTTTTTAGATTTGTAAAAATCCATACATTTGGTGAAAAATTAATCAAGAATTTTATTAAAGCACTGTCTTCCAAATATTACTTGAGCAAGATTCAAAAAATATTCTCCAATGCAGTATCTGCTCCAATAATATATATATATTTACATCATGTATATAATATATGCGCATTATATATATATTACACACACACATAATAAAAATACATAAATGAAGATTTAAATTTGAATGAACTGGGGAACATGTTAACATTTGTTGATTACATTTGCTTTATTAAATGACAGCAGATCTAAATATTATTCGCTAAATGCAGCAGAGTAAGTAAGCTGATAGTCTGTATTAGCAACTGAGGTAAGATACGAAATAGTGCCGCCTGGTCATAAATGAGATACCTGCTAGTGGCCTGAGTTGAAGCCAGTCAGCATCAGGTCTGTTTAGCTTATGATCTGAAAGTTTCCTTCCAATGGGCGATTCATCAACCTTTTTTTGTTTTTTCTTACACCATTTCTGTTTTGTCTGAAAGAGACAAAAAGACCCAACTTTAGTTGACTATATACCTTGAAGGCAAAGGGGAAAGGCCCATTAGAAAAACTGCCTGGAATAATACAAAGGAATACTTCACTAAAGATCCTGTAATTGCTCAGCTTTAGAACCTTGTTGAAGCTAATGTAGGCAATTAGCAGAAACACGGAATCCACCTTTTTCAATAGAAAAATCTCCTTGTTAAGAATGTTGTTGTGCCACTTGCCAATTCCACTTTCATTAAACTATGCAATATCCTTTTGCTGTGACTCTTGCCAAATGGTGCAAAAATTTTCACAAAGGACACATCCAATGGTCTTTTCTTCTCTAGGCTCCCAGCCAAAATAGTTTGGGGAGGGGAGGACTAAATATCTAGAAATTATGTCCATGGATGTAACTGGCTGACGGTAAGGAGGCTGGTATATAGATTTACCTTTCAAACTCATGGATCTGTATGCACCAAAAAGTGGGGGGCAGTGTCTCTTCTATCTGTAAAATCAAGTAACCTGTTTCTCACCATACAGAAATGCTTTTTCAGACAACAAAGGGCTACCCATTTTTCCATTTTCAGTGGGATATTGCTTTGGATAGATAACTATAAAGTAAGACTGTTAACTTTTTTTTTAAAAAAAAAATCGAACACCTAAATCAGGGGTGTCAAACTGCTGGCTAGTGGGCCGGATGCGTCATGTGGAAGCCGTGCCCACCTCATTACCGGCAATGGCGAAACTGCCCCGATACGTTGCGTGACGTCATGTGACGTTGAGAGTTTGACATGTCTGACCTAAACTGTTAATCCATCAACCTCTGAAATAATATCCAACAAATCTGGTCCCTTTCTAACAAGCTTCAGTGAGCAATAGTGGCAAATATGTGTAGTTCGGGTGTAGGATGAGGGTGCAGGTTCATTCTCCAAGCTTGTGGGTTGGTTTCCAAACGTTTCGTTATCAGGCTAGGTAACATCTTCAGTGGCGTTTAGGGGATGTCAGTGTTGGTGTTCTTCTGTTTATAAGGGCTTCAGGTGTGGATGTGTCAAGTGAGGATCTTGTGATGGGTCTTGTGAGTCAAGTGTAGGTTGCCAAGTACCCATATCATCATGTGACCATGGGGACACTGCAATAGGTTCAACTACAAGGACCCACTATAAGTCCCCTTTGTTCAATGTCATGCAACTTTTAAGGCCAGAAAAAAACAAGGCTGCCTTAAATGCTCTCAAGAAATATTATAAGGTAGTTCTTGTTTAGTGATCAGAATTGGGATCAGCAGCTTGATCGTTAAGCAACGTGGTCACTAAATTAAACCAGAACTGTTGTTAGGATCTTACTTCACCTTTCCTTTGCTTTACAGACCTGCAATGTGAGGACTGTTTAAAAGATTATTTTTTCCATCACTGTTGTAACTGAATGGTCAATAAATGATGCAGTAACGAAACAAGGAGTACCTGTAGGCTGAATCAGATTTCAGTGTTTGAATCCAGATCTCTGCCTAACCCTCCAATATATTATTAGCTACTTTTGGAGACCAAGCAAACTTGAGGGATGGAGATTTAATACAAAAATAAGTTTGACAGATCCCTGTCAGATGAGCACAGTAAGAGCTAGCTGACTAGCTGAAATTATACTCGAGAACATATTCCTCCCACTCAATTTCCTTTACTGTACAATCTTATGAGCCGAGGTGGCGCAGCAGTTAAGAGTGCAGTACTGCAGGCCACTTTAGCTGACTGTGTTCAGCAGGTCAGCGGTTCAAATCTCACCGGCTCAAGGTTGACTCAGCCTTCCATCCTTCCGGGGTAGGTAAAATGAGGACCCAGATTGTTGGGGGCAATGTATAAGTCTCATAAATAAATAAATAAATAAATAAATAAATCTCAGAAAGTAGGATTTGTCAAAACATACCCTTTGTTTCTTATAGTGTTTGTACATTCGTAGGCAGTGTTCAATAATGAACAAAAGGTAAATCCCTCCAAGGGCCACAAGTCCTTTCAGTACAGCATCGTACTCTTCTAGGAAGTTCTGAACCGATCCTCCATGCTCATGAGAATGGCCGTGCAGATGCTGGTGCTCGTGTTGATGCTCATGCTGGTGGCCCTGGTCTTCATGGTGGCTGTGATTGTGGGCTCCTTGGGACTAGGAAAAGAAGATAGTTATGCACAAAACGTTTCCCAGTGGAAAGCCAAACCCAAATGATGTGAAATGATGCACTTCTCAGCTACAAAATAGTGCTACCAAGTGTCATTCTTATCCTTAAAAGCAAGCATGACAAAGATCAAATTGGTCTAATATTCTGTTCTGAGCCATCTTAAGTTAGATGGTTCCTGACAGTTCAAAAACGAACTCGTAAGCCAATACAAAATAATTTACGACTATATATGCCGATTCCAAATAACATCTTGGAGAAATGGTTTTGTGATGCTACAAGTGCACTCTCTATTGTGAAGCCTTAAGGATTAATGAACAGATTCACCTGCAGATTTTGAGACAGCAAGACAGAATTATTCATTCAATTGCTTGTTAGTTCAACTCTGCTAACTTTTTCCAAACGTAGGAGGCTCAAAATTGGTTCTCGTTGACTGGCCCATAACCCCTATTTGTGGAATAGATATAACTCCTCCCTAGGCCTTTTGTTCACATCTTTCCAACTTTTCAAAAAGAAGCGAGATACACAAAACCTGACTTCCACTTAACAGGCATTGTTTTCAGTCTATCTACCCACCTCTGCCTGAAAAAGATACTTCACAAAGCCATAAGCGCTAGAATGAGACTGAACGTACATGTGGTAGCAGATGAAGTAGTGCATCTCCGCTCATGGTTCCTACAGCGAGAGCAACCAGGAAGGTGAGGAGGAATTTGAAGCATCCCTGATTGATTATAGGAATCAAAATCACGCCTAGCAAAGACAACAAGCTAATAACTGTGATAGAAATGAGGCCACAGATCCAGGCTGCGAAAAGAAGGGAAAACACAAATTAGAAAATAATTCATAATAAATCAATAAAATTATAAACCCAATTATCAAAAAGGAAACATTATTCAAAGGAAACCTGCTCAGTTAAAATATAACTATTGTATTATTGTCTATTCGAATAAAATACCATTATAATAATAAAATAACATTGTGACTTATGCACTTTTCTAACAAATGCGGGCCATGTGGCAGATTTTTTTATATAAACGTATAGTCTATTAGATTAAATTATAATTTTATTTATAATAGTGAATAAATTACTTTTCATCTAAATGGGTTCATTGGAGAACATTTCAATACTGTAAACAACACGGATCACGGACTGGTGGATCTATGTTATTTTCACTGTTTTCACTTACTGACCTCCTAAGGGCTTTGGGGTTTCTAGTACTGTATTGGAATTTCCCAGTAAAGACACATACAAGATGCCTTCTAGTGAGGCAAAAGTATAATCCGTGTTGTCAAATGTGTGAATTTCTCCTACTTAACAAAGATGCCTCTTGTATTAATGGCAATGCAACTCCGTTGCTCTGCAGAATACCTTTTCCTTATATGTTAGCTCTCTCTCCAGAAAAAAGTGCAAACACGTGTATGAAATTCATCAAAATAGAAAGCAATTGTCAAAACAGAACGCAATACAAGCGTTGTTGCTGGAGGAAGGCAAGGAAAGGAAGAGAAAGCCAAGTGAAAGACAGATCTCACAGAATCATTTATGAAGCAGGCTGCTGCCAAATATTACATGCTTCACTGTTCTTCCACTCACACTGGAGAATGAATAAATACATTGGATCCTACAGGTTGTCGAAAATACATAAAAGACTTAGCCATGTCATTTGATGCCATCTAATGGGCAGCTCAAGTCTAAGTTTAGGCTCCAGTCTATATATTTATTTGATTTTTTTTTTAAAAAAAATCCGACCTGTGTTACTTTATAAGTAACTCAAGGCGGTGAACATACCTAATTCTCCTCTATTTTCCTCACAACAACCCTGTGAGGTGGGCTGGAATAAAAGAAAAAGTGATTGACCTAAAGTCACCCAGTCACTTTTGTTTGATTGCCTTGAAGATTGCTTTCTTGTGCTGAAAAAAGAAAGTTGTCTCACAAAAGCTGAACGGTGGGAGAAGGGAACATACTTCATATATCCGAAGGGTAAAGTTCTACTTCTTGCTACTCTGGCCTTTTTCTCCTAGAAAATCTGGGGAATAGTGGTCCAGTCTTTTTAAGGATTGAATTGTAAAGTTCATGAGTACAGCATCTTGATTTAACTAAATCCCCTAAGGCCAATTTTGGTTCAACAGTAACACAAATATTAAGTGTAGAATGCAAATATAGTCTTATAAAGCACCTTTTGAATCAAAGCTATTTATATCTAGCAAGTTTATATTTATTTTCCCAAGATATATTGGGAAAAACAATTTTTTTTGCAAAGGAATGATGGAGTAAAAAGGGAGAGGAGGATGGTAAGAGATGTAAACACAGGGACCAATGGAAAGAGGAGAGATGAAGCAGGAAAACTAACGAAGGGTGGAAAAAAATTAGTATCAGGAAAAACTGATGTGACACCTCTGTAAATGAGAACAGAAGGGATACTGAAGCACTGTGTTAGTGCAGATTTTCCCAACTTTGAGCCTTTCAGATATGTTGACTGATAGCTGCCATCATTCCTCACCAGTTAAGACCAATGATCACACTGGCAGGAAATGCTGGGTCTGAAAGATCAACGTGCTTCAAGGGCATCAGATTACCAGAGCCTTACCTGTAATTTTATTTTTAAACTACAGAACAGAACAATTTTTAAAGCAATCATTAGGAAACCGGAGAACTCTTTGTTTGTATCAAAGATCATCTTCTATGTCCAGAAGAGAAACCAGACAAGTTCTTGATTAGAATGGATAGGTGCCACTCATATAAACTGAAGATAATTTTATTTGTGCTCAGAAACACTAGCTACCTTTAAATAAACTGCCTCTGGTTCCCTCTCCCACCAAATTAGGTATCTTATGGTGTTGCAGGTGTTTGAGATCATTTATTCATCGGTTTTTCATCACCTAATTAGAAAAACGCTTCTTTCAAAAAAGAAGCAGTTATCAATGGAAACTTTCTAATTAGCTTGGTTTAAAGACATATGCAGGCTAACAGGTTTTCTTGGTATTTTTTTAAGCATACACAAAGTCACTTTTGACATTTTAATTGACAGAAAACGCTTAGCAACCTTTCTATAAACTCTACTGGCAATTAAACTAGGGTCAAATCTGGTTAAAATAAGACTACCCGGAAAAAAGAATTATTTGCTAACAAATTCAGTGTAAAGACTATTTAGTGTTATGAATCTTTGAATAAAGTTAGCAAGAGAGGAGCTGATGCATCACTACAAGAGATTTATATACAACATGTTACATTTTCATAATGATGTTGCAGTCATTAAAAATAATTACCAGATCATTTTTTCTGACAATTATTAATATATATCCACACATACTCATTTGGTGTTTTATTTCAGAGAACACTAATAAACATCTGCAAAACTAATCAACACTCATTAACAACCCTTGTTACTTTCAAAGGAAGAGCAATCCTCTCCAAGCTTTTTCTACAGCTGCAACATTTGTGCCAGCTTTAAAACGTTATTATTCATCATTTGACAGTTTCATGGGAATCTATGAATATCTATGCAGAGAAAGGTCCACATATAAAATGCCTCTTTAAAAAAACCAACAGTGTTTTAACTTCACCATTATCAAGCAACTTATCTATCAGTTTCAATCATCCACTGCACATAAATGCCATCTCCAGTGTCTGTGGGCTTTCCCAGATTAATCTTGTATCTTCCTGGGGTGTCAAAAGATGTTCATGGTTCAGGTCGTTTTCGGAATACAATGGACAAGCCAGACTGCAATTTTTACAACTTTGTTCTTGGCTTCTATGGCCAGGTTTCAATGGCCATAACCAGGGAGAGGGTATCACCTCTCCTTTGAACCTCTTCCTTATTTCATGGGGTTGAAATAATGGGATTACATTTAAGGAGAGCTTTCTACTAAACAACATGGATGCAACCAACCTTGTCCATTTTTTAAAATGTTCTTAAGACTAACTGCCCTTGTAGCACATAAAGCTTTTAGCATTTTGAGGCAGTGGACATATTTGCAATGTTGAGAATATGACATACATGTGGCAAATCAGAAACCAGGCCCTTAAATGAAAGTAGAGGCTGTTCTCTGCCATCCCATCTAATCTCCCAGGACATCCATTCTCAACTCTGTTTATTTCTATCTTTCTTTTTTTCTTTTCTGGACCAGTTCAACAGATTTTCAAATACAGCATTTGACTGCAACTCAATTATCTTTTAGGAATGCTTCGGGGATACATAATGGGGCTCAAATTATTGGACACAAAAATAAAGTACAAGGATGAAGTTGCACTTTGTAGCATGCCAGATTTCCATTTAAATATTTTCAGTTAGAATTTTTTTTAAAAAAAGGAATATAAAATGGGAGAACGGAGCCTTCAATCCCAACAAAAATATCTGCCTGGGCATCAACTAAGAGGTGATGCCCACAAAATTACTCTTCCTTCTTCAGTAGAGTGTGTGCTATATATGGGTTCATCATAAGTGATTTTTACCAGGTCCGTACAAAACAAAATAACCATCCATTTGCATGCAGGAAATCTTATTTGTATAACAAAGCCACAGGCCATCCCCAAGTGGCTGCCTTAGGCAGACATTTAACTTCAGGAATTCCATGTCTGCACCTTAGCCAGAGATTAATAAATAAAGCCTCAGGTTTTGAGGTATGGTTGCTTAAAAGGCTGTACTATAATTGTACTTATTTATAATAGGGAATACTCCAAATGACTCAAATGACTCTGCAAATAGGCAACAATGGGTGTTCTAGGAGCTGTCACAATTTGGACTGCTCATGTTATCAAACAGTAACTGGAAATCTAAAAAAAAAAACAGACAGGGAATTAATACTGCCCAGTTGCCCTGAAGATCAATATAAGCAAGAAAATGGGATTCAACCAGTGGATACAAGATGTGAAGAATGATGACTCTAGGAACTTAAGTGGATTTCCCAAACAAACAACAAAGTAGGCTGCTTCTATTACTTGAACCGGCCTGACCAAATTAAGGAGATTTTTGTGAGACTATTTACATCCAATGAAATTACATTAACTAATCTGAAAATCCACAAATCTTTCAGTCTACTTTCTTCCTCACCTGAGGCACCTGTTTTTTCCACGTTCCCGAGAGATACATTGTTTCCTTTGTTCAAGTCTTCGAAATGCAGGTCTTCATAATGTTCAATACAAAGTCGCTTATCAATCTGATACAGCAATGCAGGGCACAGATAAGTAAACAAGCTGGGAGAAATTGGAGAACTGGGGTGAAGGCCATAATGGCTTAGCAGCTGTGTGACATTTAAGCACTGCAAAGAAATTAGGAAGAAAACAATTAAGCAGGTCCCACCGTTAAAAGGCTTACTTAACTACTTAAGTCTCGTAAAATTACACGGTCTCTTCTGTCCTTTGAACTGCTACCTAGCCCATAAACCGTCACATACTGAAGGGGCTGGGAATATGAAATGTTGAGTAAACTATCTACCGTTGTTTTCTGGAGGGGAAATAGGGAGAATTTATTCGTTACATCTACTGAGAATTTTAAAAAATTACACCTAAATTCAAAAAATGTTTATGCACGTTAAAATCCTTCCTGGGAACGGTAAACAGTATTTCATCATTAGCTGACTGAAATGACATTTCATTTTAACCAGCCATGGATGATTAAATATTTGCCTTGCATGTTTTAAAAAGCATACAAGAAATTAATCAGTTCATCAAGGAAGAAATTACAAAAATCTATTGGTCCTATAAACAAATAAAAAATACCCTGGCTTTATCCTGGGATAACCTAAATAGCTACATAAATAACCATGTTCCTCTTTTATTAAATGTCATGCTCAATAATGCCCTAAAAAACAAGTATCTATAAGTCCTTAGCTATATAAACCTGTGTATAGTTCCCCCCCCCCTTTATTCAATTATGTCCAATTCTTGGAGACTGACTGGTCAAGTTCTTGCAGTTTTCTTGGCAAGGTTTTTCAGAAGTTGTTTGTCTTTGCCTGCTTCCTAGGACTGAGAGAAAGTTGGGCGGCCCAAGGTCGCCCAACTGGCTTTGTGCTTAAGGCAGGGCTAGAACTCCGTCTCCCGCTTTCTAGTTTCATACCTTCACCCCTACGCCAAACTGACTCTGTAGTTCAGGGGTCCCCAACCCCCGGTCCATGGACCAGTACCGGGCTGCGGCATGCCAGCAAACAATCTGCACAAATAAGCAAAGTCCCATCCGTTGGATGCAGGCAGCACACAAAACCATGCACCCTCCGGTCCATGGAAAAACGTTTCCCCATGGAACCGGTCCCTGGTGCCCAAAAGGTTGGGGACCTCTGCTCTAGTTCTTCCTTAGCTACACACAGTTATACAGAATTGCAACTTTTAAAATGTGTAAGTCAGCACAACAGCTGGCTCTGATGGGCAAAAAGGTGGGGAAGTCTACTTTTTCTTAAAGATACATAATGTTCTTTTCGGGCTCATACAGACCTCTTCAGAAGAATGCTCATCTTCATTATGGTTCTTGTGATTAGTATGCTTCCCCACGCTGATTTGTTTATCAGGTGCCTCTCGCTTGCTGGTATGTCGATACCCATCCCCGCTAGCAGGGTTTGGGTCTTGATGTCCATGAGTAGCTGAATGATCATTATTGTGTTCATGAAAACGTGCATGTGAGAAAGACACATCATGCACATGGTCATGTTTGTGGACATGATTATGTTCATATTCCTCATTTGAGTCATGATTGAGAGTAAAATCTTGTGCTGTAACTCTTGAAACCTCACTGTTCTTCATTCTCCGCCATTTCTTAGGGTGCTTACGTAGTTTTCTTTCAGGCTGTTCCTGAGTAGTATTGGTCTCCGTGGAAGGCTCATGACTTGGTTCCCCGTGATCACTGGTGTTAATGGAATCATTATGAGACTGATGAGTATTGTTATGGTCCATGTGGCGATGTGCATGGCGGCGGCGATGATGCTTGTGGTGTCTGTGATTATTAGAATCATGAGCATGTCTACCATCAGGCTTCAAAGATGATTCTGTAACTTCTGCCACTGGATCACACTTCTGGCTCCTTTTGCTAGACCCTTCGTTTGCAGTCTGATTTTCTGAGCTTGGGTGATTATGGGAATGAGGATGGTTGTGGGAATGAGAATGCTTTCCTTCTTGAATATCTAGTACATCTAAGTAAGAAACATAATCGTGGCCAATGTCCTCATGATTTATTTCTACTATTTTAATTTCTCCAAGGCCAAGGCTCATCATCAATTTCTCCAGGCCACAAAACGACAATTTTCCATTCTCACCATAACGATTAAAGAGTTTTTCAATGTAGTATTTCTGTTTAACTTCAGCTTCCTTACTTGGTTCAGGCTCGGTCCTTTCGTTTTCTGAGATTTGACAGTCATTGTGGCTATGTTCACCTTCATGGCAATGGTGACATTGATGGAAGACAAATGTCAGCAAACAAATGAGGCAAAATTGTGTGTGCCTATGAACCTTCATTTCTGTTTTCTGCAAGGAAAGAAAAAGGAAAGCTCCATCTGTTAATTTCTTTTGGGGTGTTGCTGAATTACCGGCAGCAATAAATGCAGTTTAAAGTGATAGGAAGTATAGTTATTAATTTAAAAAAAAACTTTTTAGAATAAACATGTAAGCACCTATGTAAGCTGCATATAGGAAAGACTATGAAACTTTTATCAAAAATATAAAAGTAATCTTACCAATAATTACATTTTTATGCCTATACAATTTCTTGGCCACTGTCAAAAAGCAAATGGAAGGTATAGTCAAATTGGAAAAGTACATTCAAATTCCTATTTATGTATGGAAAAATAATGTTTTCAAATTTCTGTATAATATATTAGCTAGCCACCAATTTCTTTAGTGTCATATATGCTTATGTTCAAATTAGAAAAAAATGAAATAAGAGAAAATTTTTGTTTTATTTAATTAAATGTATTTGGGGAGAAAAGCATTTTCCAAAGAGCTCATTTTTCTTATTAAAATGTCCATTCATTAGAAGACTGCCTTAAGACATCCAGGAGTACATTAAAAAAACTAGCATCTGTTTTTAAATATATGAACACATTAAGACACATGCCCATCTTAAGTAGAATATTTTGAACAGAATGTCTTTTTTCAAACGTAATTACAAATTGCAGGTCATTGATTTTGTTTTATTTTTTGTATATATAAAATTAGGGCCCATTAACCTCATGGATGTCCTGCTCTGGCAATGTAAACTATAAAAGCTGACATTTGTTCAGGCAAAGAAGCTGAGGTAAATTTTAAACTGATGATTTACAATGGATCTTGTAAAGCTGTGAAAGAGCAGGCTGTTCAGAAAATTGCCAGAACTGGTGCTGGTTTCTTCCCCACAACTCCCTCGCCCATGAATCTATAGTAGTTTTTCCAGGTCAGGATTTTTGTTTTTTTGTTTTGTCTTGGGAACGGCTGGAAGAATGACCTGAGAAACTAAGCCATAAGCAGCAAGAGGATTTAAATCAAAATAAAATAATTATTACTTTTTATTCAACCCTTCATCTAGTGCTAAAGCTGCATGGTGATCCTGCATGATAAACTTTTGCTGATACCGAGTGACTTTTTCATAGCCACACATAAACTTGAAATTTTAAATATGCCTTCTAGAATTGCACTTATTGAGGAATTTTGCATATATAAAAAGACAATTTGCTTAACCAACAATAGCTTAGGCAATCCATTTTATGTCATAATCATTAGTCTAACAAATCAATCCACCTTTTCTTACGACCCAAGACTGTATATGTAGAGGTATGTATGTATATGTGTGTGTACATTATATACATATGTTCTTTCTATTTGCAAAAACTGCCAAGAAATGGAGATGTCAGCTCCCCCAAGATAAACCAAACATGGAAAACAAACGCATGCAAGTTAATACTTTTATTTTGTTAAGAATAACAGAATCTTGTAAGTCTGAATGCACTTCCCCACTTCCTCCGTTTATCTTCATAAGAAAAAGATCATGTCTGAGATGCCTTTTCAAATTTATATTTCTATTCCAGATTCAGATTTCTTTTATCTGATTGTTGTCTTGGTTGTGGCTGTGCTCCTCTTCCTCAAGGTTATTCCTTCTGCCAATTACAGAGTGATTGTAATATGAATAGGAGAATATACAAAAAGTACAGATCACAAAGCAAATCTCTAGGCTTATCTGAGTATGATGCAAAATTACGGATTTAGTCTCTTGCAGTCATACAAGTGCTCATCATGCTAAATAAAACCGGGTCTAACTATGTGTAGAATAGAATGAGTCCATGCCACAAATGTTAAAAAAAAATCCAATGAGAGGCTCTGAAATAAATCTAAGCCAGGTATATGCCTAAGTATAACATTTCAAGGGTCATAAATGTTAGCTTCTTGTTCCTTCTGGTGGCCTAAAAAAAGCTTGCCATTATAGGACAATCCAAATTATATGCCACATGTAAATTAGTCATGCAAGTAATTTTTACAAAATTACAAGAAAGAAAGTAGCCTGGGTTCCATAATAAATAGTTGGGAAAGACAAGAAGTCTTATGTATGGGCTACAGAAAAATGTAAGCTTCTGGCTTTTAAAAACAGATTGAAAACACAGCAGTAATTTTCATCAAGTGGCTTGGCAAAAGACAGACAGTTTTCTCTCCTCTACTTTTTGGATAGTCATAGAGAAAATGATACAAATTGACTGATGGAGAGATGAGACGTTCCATCCTTCCTCCACTAGACTTAGCATGGAGAATTCTCAAAGTTTTAAGTGGAAGAAGGAAGTTTTTGTTGATGTGTATTTATTTAGGCTAAAATCAAACAGATTAAAATGGATTAAGAACAATTCTGTCAGGGTTGTTTAATCTCAATGGAATCCTACCTTGCATGGACTGAATTAGATAACTACTCAAGCTTCTCCCTTCCAGGGGTCACCCTATGACTGAGGTAAAAGCTATTTCTGAATATGGTATAAGATAAATATCAAACTAGTAGCATCACTCTGGTCTGCCTTACCTTACAGCACAAGATCAGATATCAGGAATTCTGCACACGTTATTCTCAGCAAAGGAAAGATATAGGAAGATAACTGTAAAGGAACAGGACAAATTCCTTTCTTTACAATCTCTTCTGTCCCAGGGCAAGTCTATTATCTGAAAGTCACCTATTGCAACACAAAGATTAAACAAGGCCAAAGGGAGAGCAATGTTTGTGAAAGAGAGGACTCTGAATTAACTAATGAAATAGAAAACTCAAAAACACCATGGCCCTGAGGTTGCCAATTTGAGCTCTAGTTTGAAATTTTTGCAAATTTAAGTATAAAAAATTTAGAATTGCTTTGGAATTTATTAAACGTACCTTATGATCATCAATAGATGCTAAGCCAATAGATGAGCCATGGGGGCACAGAATGCAGTATTGCAGGCTAGTTCAGCTCACTGCCAGGACTTTGATCCTGACCTGCTAAAGGTTGACTCAGCTTTCCATCCTTCCAAGATCAGTAAAATGAGGACCCAGCTTGCTGGGGGCAATATGCTGACTCTGTAAACCACTTGGAGAGTGCTGTAAAGCACTGTGAAATGGTATATAGGTCTAAGAGCTATTGCTATGCAAAGATTGTAATTTAAGAAAAAAATTTAAAACATAAAAGCTAACAAATTGTAAATGTTATGAAATAAAAACTTCCACTTAAATAAGCCTATTTAAACAAAAGTATCCTTTTTTACATAAAAAAGGAAAAACAATTTTAAAGAGAAATTGTTATGGTCTTGCAACGCACTTTTACTACACAATATTAATTAAATGCAAAGTTATCTTAATTTGTGAACAATCCAGAGAGAGAAACGTATATTGCTAAGAGGACTCTGAAATGCAAACACGTTTTTTGGTCACATTCTTCAATGCTCATCAACATACCAGCTGAATGAAGACTTTTAGGGATCGATCTAGGGATATTTGCACATGTAGTTGCACAGACATCCTTTAGATCTACCATGATATATGCAGCATAAAAATTGTTTTAAAACATAGATTTTGACGGCTTGGTCATCAAAATGGTATATATGAAAGTAATTGCCTTTTTCTTGAAAATAGTCTTTTTAGTGTGCAATAATTCTAGCAATTATATACACTAATGTTAGAAAATTTGGATCCTTCATTATAACAATAATTAGATGACCCTGCTTTTTCCCTATAACAAAAGGGTCCCCAACCTGCGCGCCCTCACTTGTGCGGGGATCAAAAACAGGATGCCATGCCATAGGGCCGTTGCTGCACCTTAGGGTATGAAAATGGGCCGCCACTGCACCGTGGGATGTGAAAACAGGGCACTGCTGCACTGCGGGACACAAAAACAGGCCATCGCCACGCTGCAAGATGCAAAAAGGGATGCCGCCATGCCGCGGGATGTGGAAATGGGCTGCTGCTGCGTGGCGCAAGAACAAGGCACTCCGCCATACAAGAATGGGGCAGATCTAGCAAGTATCATGCTAATCCTGCTCCGTTTGTGGCGCACGCGCGTGCTCATAGCCCTATGGATACATATAAAATGCTTCCTCCTCCCTTTTCCTCCAGTCCGTCAACCGACAAAGGTTGGTGACCTCTGCTGCAACATACACAAATCGTCCTTTTGTGAAGTCTAGTATAACCAATTCTAAAGCATAAATGAAAAGTACTGACCGCTTTACAGTTCTTACGTTCCCTTAAGAGAATGGAGGACCCAGTTCAATCAAATACTATAATAATTCCTTCAGGACATGAAGCTCAGTATTTCTCTAAGTTGTAATCTAAGGATACTATCTGGATGAGAAGCAGAAAAGGTACTTTGGAGGGGGTGTAGGCATACTCATTGCACCTGAAAATGCCTCCTTAAAGCCATGACATCATTTCCTTGGTAGTGTAGGATGCCTGAAAGGGCATGTTTGTTAAGGAGAAGAAACAGGTGCAGCAAGGATGATCTTGCCTTCTCTGAAGCACCTTTCCTATTTTGGAGTCTATCAGCTGCACAGACTCTTGTAAGTCACCAGAAATTCAACTCAAGCCATCACAGTGAAACCCTCTAAAATAATATTAGCTTGCTAATCCTCAGTATGAAAGTAGGGTAGCTATAAATCTCAGCTGTCAACTCTTGAGGAAAATTTCACTGAAAAACATGGCAAACCACCAAATACATTAATCATTGCCAATGTAAGGGCAATTAAAAAAACTTGAGATGTATTTGTCCTTCTTCCTTTTAAAAAAAGTTCCCATCTTTTCCCATCCTGACAAGATCCTAGCCTGATTTTGCATACTTATTAATTGTTCTTTTATCAAGTAAAAAGCCATGTCAGAAATATTACCAGCTAATCAATCTAAGAACACAAGACCAATTTATTGATGAATGTGGCACCATAAATTTCCCTTTGAATCCAGAGAGCAAAACTCACTGATGAGAGTCAGCACGTAAAACTGACTTGATCAGTTTGGAACCATAAACATAGATGGGAAAACAGACACATTATCTGTATGGATATTACATGGTAATATTGTTTTCCACTAAATTATTCAAAATAAATATTCACAGAATTAATATCTCTTATAATACAGAAAGTCTTGCTTAAATATTTTCTTTCAAAATAGCAAGCTGTTGATCTATTTCAACTTCTAAGCTATGCATCCAAAGGATAAATCAGAAGCTGCTCTGAATACTCACATTTTTCGGTAGTCTTTATTTCAGTAGAAATGTATTTAGTTGCTTAAAAAAAGAAAATGACTCAAAATTTAATTCCATATGAACACATTAACATTCTTTCACTGAAATCTGAATTTACACACTTCTATCAAATGTGGAGGTTTGCATCCCACAGATAACTTATCTGGCAGCCTTTTGTACACACTGAAGATTTTTTTTTTTTGTTAACTTAAGATAAATACATTACATAAAAAGGAATGTGGATTTTTGAGTTATTCTTTTTAATGGGATGTGTGCGAGAGGCCGGGATGAGGGAGAACAATAGGGTAGTTCATCTTTGTACAGTATATCAAAACTAAATTAAAATTTATAAGCAATTTTTGTTTTTCCATCAGAAAATAGAGAACCGTTTCCATGGTTTGCAGCTGAAATCCTGCAGTGTGTGATTTCTGTGGAATGCATATATAGAATGTATATGAATACGTTACCCGCTTTTGAACTGGTTCTTCAAACAGCAATATTGCCAGAATTTTTCCCCAGCCTTTTATTGGAAGCAATTCAATGCTTAAATCTTGCTTTTTAAGGAGGAATATATGACCTCTGAGTGCTGCAATACTATGTTAGTACAAATTCCATGATACACGCATTTACCATTAAGAAACTGAGCAGTTATGAAATAACTAGAATATAAAATTTCAAAAGAAAATGTGGCTCACACTGCTGCATGTCTGACAACATCATATCAAATTAAAAATTCCAGTAAGTGATTTTTCTAAGAGTCCTTCCTCAATGTAGAGAAAGTGCCTTCTTCAATGTAAAAAAAATTATTTAGTTTTGCAATTTGATCATGCATACAGACATCATTTTTATATAAATAAACTGTAGAGCATTGAGGACTTTGTGGGCTGCATTGCTGTTTTTTTTTTTTTTAAATGGTCTCACCGGAGTCGAAATAAAGCACTTCCACTATCAATTTTTACTGTCCCATCCACCTTACTGTGCCAGCAAACAGTCTCTTCAGAGAATGTAAAAAAAAGCTTTTGAACACTATGACCAAACTTTTGAAGCTGCAATAACAGGAAGATATAACAATCATTAGGAGTAAACTTCAAACAAGGCATGAGGTTTTATATTATCCCCCCCCCCAAAAGACACCTGTCCTGTCTTCTTAAAGTCTTAAGAAATGGCTTAGTTAGTATATCTGGATTACCTTCCTCCCTGCAGAACGCTCTTTGAAGATCACAGGGAAGATCAGGAGAGGAGAACAAAATTTCTAGGATAATAAATTTGCTTGTCACTTGTCAAACTAATACGACACCATGCAATAAAATATATAATGGCTTTATCTAGTTGCCAATCAGATTGGTTTACTTGTCAATGCATTTACCCATGTTATATTCTTGACAGAAATAACAAAATAAGAAACTGGATATAAATCACCGTTCTTTGTTTTTAAATCTAATTGCATATAATTTAGTAGGTCTTAATCATTAGTGGACAGCATATATCAGTGGTTCTCAACCTTTTTAATGCCGCGACCCCCAACCGGTCGTAAGTTGAGGACTACTCAACCGTTCGTAAGTCGAGGACCGTTTGCAGAATGGGACTTTTGGCAGGCTCAGCAGGGCAGAGACAGCCTGGACAATTCCTATTGGCTTTTGAAAGCCAATAGAATTAGACTCTATTCAAGAGAGTCTATTCTATTGGCTTTCAAAAGCCAATAGAATAAAAGGGAGTAGCACAGCTAAGGAAAAGGGGAAAAAAATGGCGGACTGCGTTGTTTGGCGACCCCCGTGAAATGGTCGTTCGACCCCAAATGGGGTCCCGACCCACAGGTTGAGAACCACTGGCATATATACTTATAAATGTATCCACTCTGTTTTCTATAAATAATTTTTAAAGTCTTTACTTAATTTCTGGATAACTTCATAATCAAAGTCAAATAAACATTCTTTGATGACTTACTGTAAGTATGCATACCTATGTATAGATCCATAAACTTTACAATATTCAGAGAAATTAGTTTTCAGTTTTCTGAATACACTTAACAGTGGCATTTTAAAATATAATTTAGAATATTGGGATCACAGATGAAAACATAATATAAAACTAAAGAAATCAAAACTGTGTTTTTATTTTTCCCCAATTTATTATTTAATGAAATCTAAAATGATGATTGGAACAATATTTATTTACTTGAAATATATTTAGGTATATACAGTAATACATACTTACTCTATTTCTGGTTTGTTAAACATTTGTTTTAATCCTTCTCAGAATATAAAGCTATATATTAGCTTATTTACCTTGCTAACAGTATTTCTGCACTTTAATATTTTGGATCAATTTATACATTCATCAGAAATCACTTCAGGAGGATTTTTACCTAAAGTGACCAAATATGAAGAGCAAGCTCACAGGATTTCAAATTTCTGCTTACTCTGTGTCGCTTTTAACTATAATTCATAATATGCGGCTACACATTTAAGCTTTAATATGGATTGTGAGCATGCATCACAATAAAACTTGCAAGAGAATATGATTACATTGCAACAAAACCTGTACTGACTATGTGTCATCAAGTTGATGTTGATTCCTAGCAACTACACATTAGATTGATATACAGGTAGTCCTTGACTTATGACCATGATTGAACCCAAAATTTCTATTGCTAAGGGAGACATTTGTTAAGTGAGTTTTGCTCCATTTTACAACCTTTCTCGCCACAGTTGTTACTGCAGATGTTAAGTTAGTAAAATGGTGGTTAAGTGAATCTGGCTTCCCCGTTGACTTTGTCAGAAAGTTGCAAAAGGTGATCACATGAC
The DNA here is from genome assembly GCF_016545835.1 of Crotalus tigris. Classification (NCBI taxonomy): domain Eukaryota; kingdom Metazoa; phylum Chordata; class Lepidosauria; order Squamata; family Viperidae; genus Crotalus; species Crotalus tigris. Next base: position 404,436 of record NW_024097078.1, on the reverse strand, counting down.
CCTGGGACACTGCAATAGGAGTCAGGTGCCAAGCATCTCGATTTTGGTCATGTGACTATGGGGGGCTGTAATGGTTGTGTGAAAAATGGGTCATGTCACTTTTTTCAGTGTCATAACTTCGAACAGTCACTAAATGAACTATTGTAAATTGAGGACTACCTATATATAGATAAAATACTAATCTAATAACTTTTGAAGGCAGAGAATGTTTTTTTGTTTTTTTACATGACTATCCAAGGAACCTAATATTAAATCAGTATGTGCTTATGCACGCTACTCACATTTTTAGCTGTAAACTAGACACTACTATTCCAAATATGGTCTAAAGCACAACTTAGAAACTACAGAAAAACCAGTTAATCCAAGGAAGTCATTTAAACACAGATGTAGTTTATCTATTCAGTTTCATGTACAACAAATAGTCTTTTATTCCTTCTCATTATATTTCAAGTATCAACATTCACCCAACTACTTCTATCTTATTAAACACTTCCAAGAGCCAGAACAATGGAGAAGGTACTATTATCAATTCTCCAACCATAATTATCGCCCAATTTTTATTTAAAATAATTGGAGCTAAAGCTGAGAAAAGCTATATACTTCTTAACCGTGTGGGACAGAAAAAGAAGGAACCCCAAAATAAATATTATTTCTACTTCCTCTGAACTTGTCAGTGGTTAGGAACCCAGGTCTACAAATGAATAACCAATATTGTACATAGGTTAAAAAGCAATTACCCTGATTTATTTTCTTGTCTTGAAAAATTAATAGCTGAATTACACTGCATGGTATGGTGAAAGAGAAGTGTCTTCCCCAACAGCTAACATGAAAATGCAGGCAATTAACTTCAGCTTTTTAAAAATGTCATTTACAAAATGCAATGGAGGAAAATGCATGAATATCCCTCTTTCAACTTGCTCATTCACACTTACCTTCTATAGCAACCACACAAGCTGTTAAAAATGACTGTTGCCAACCACTTTTGAAAAAAACATCTACCTCTCTATTTCTATACCTAATTGGCAAATGTTAATTTTGCCAACAACTATCCAGTCTTAGAAAAGTTAACAATGGAGAAAGCCACTCATTCATTTAAACAAGGTAAATTAACAAAAATCATTATCTATTTTGCATTGCAATTCTCAAATTCAAAGCTAAAGTTGTAATTCTGTGCACACTTACCTAGGAGTAAATTCTACACTCTGTATGATTTATTTTAGAATACACATGATCAGCTTTAAACCTAACTAACTCGTTATGACTCACTTATTTTCACAAGCATTTATCATATCCTACATTCTGAAACCACAAAACATCAATGTGTCAGATTCTAATTTCTCATCTTAACTGCTTAATGCTTATCTTGCATGATAGCATCTAAGGAAATATAGCAGTGGAGCAGGGAGTTAATAGATTCTTACCAACACATTGAACATCCTAGGGCTCTTTCCTTGGCCTGGCATTTCCAGATGGTTACACCTGTTTTACATTTCCATCTAGAAATGATGAATTTTCAGCAAATCCTTTATTATAGCCTTGATTTCTAATTTGCGATATTTGATTATATTGCATGTAAATGGAATTTTCTAGGAACACAATTATTAACAACTAAATATAAGATTTTAGTCCTCATAACCTTTTAACCCTATAAATTACCTTAATGATAATATTCTTCAGATATATATCAAAAATCAATGATCTTTCAAAGGAATGTTTCAACACTACTGTATTTTCACATTGGCAAAGCAATTCTTTATTCGGCTTCTACTGTCTCAACAGTTTTGATAGATTAACATAACAAAACCCAAAAGTTCATAATTATTCCTGAATGTGCATAAAATTATTTCCTACTGTAAACTACTGGAATATTTACATTTTCCTGTTCTATTTCCTGGCAAGCCCTCTTTTGGAGATCCCCCTTGTCTGATATGCCTTAATTCTGACAAAGCAGACAATTGGAGAAGAAAACCAAAATGTATTATCTTACACTGGTATCTTACATTGAAAACAGTAGCTTCCTTGTTTGAATTGTCTAACATAAGTAAAACGAAGCATCACCAAGCGTAAGGACATGTCACTAATTTTTACCAACTATAGAAATCTGTTACTGAAGATCTTGAGGATATATACTTAACATTGAACTTGGACATCCTGGTTTGTCATCTCAAACTAAGATGTCCAGTCCTAAGAACAACAATCTTTGCTGGAGAGGAGCAAACATTTAATCTGCTGGTCCCTAAAATATCCACTTGTCTAAATAGACAAGGCATACATTTAAAGAACACACAAGTTCAATATTACTCTAGTTCAGTGGTTCTCAACCTTTTTAATGCCGCGACCCCCAACCGGTCGTAAGTCGAGGACTACTCAACTGGTCGTAAGTCGAGGACTACTCAACTGATGCAGCACTGTTTGCAGAATGGGACTTTTGGCAGGCTCAGCAGGGCAGAGACAGCCCGGACAATTCCTATTGGCTTTTGAAGGCCAATAGAATTAGACTCTATTCAAGAGAGTCTATTCTATTGGCTTTCAAAAGCCAATAGAATAAAAGGGAGTAGCACAGCTAAGGAAAAGGGGAAAAAAATGGCGGACTGCGTTGTTTGGCGACCCCCGTGAAATGGCCGTTCGACCCCAAATGGGGTCCCGGCCCACAGGTTGAGAACCACTGCTCTAGTTGCATTTTCTTTTACCTTTTCCCTTGCAATACTTTCTCTTAAGGAAGACCAGCAATATTTGAAATAAAGTGCCAATTATTTTTTTTAATAAATACCAAAATCATGGACAGAATTATGTTCTAAATCTTCAGGCTAAAATGCTAATGCAGACATGTCAAACTAGCGACGTCACGTGATGTCACGCAAGGTATCGGGACAGTTTTGCCATTGCCGGCAATTGGGTGGGCGCAGCTTCCGGATGACGTGTCTAGCCCACGGGCCGGCAGTCTGAGACCCCTATGCTAAGGTCTTCTCTCTATAGTTGTTACAGGTTGCAGCTCAGCTCGCTTGCATTATCTAACAAAGTACAGTATAAGGAAGCATTTGCTTCTTTGTTTGAATTATCTAACAAAACACAAGGAAGCATGAGCTTCCTTGTTTGAATTATCTAACAAAGCACAAAGAAGCATCACCGATAGGGGCATGTCACTGATTTGTGCCAGCTATAGAAATCTGTGGGACTGTAGATTTGAACTTTCCATAAACAGATGTCATCTGAAACTAGGATATTGTGTAACAAAAGCTTAGAGGCATTTAAAATGCAAATGTTAGCTTTAACCAAGTAACCAACTTACTAAGATGCTCGTTTTCAAGAGATGAGATTATCCTCAAATAGTGTAAAATATATTCGAGAATATATATGAGAAATGTGAATTTATCCTAATCCTTTTTCAGTTTTTTAGCAACAATAACTTTTTCAGAGATAAAATATGCAGCTTTTTTCAAATCCACGTCTCACTTTTTAAGTCACTTAATCTACCGTATTTTTTACCATGGGCATATGTACAAACATAACAGGAACGTTAAAATTACAAATGAGAAATATTTTAGTACACATTGTATGAGCAAAATCCTGCTCATTCAAGAAAAGCTCCCATCAGTGTCTTGTTTCCCAACTGCAAATCTGTTGGAGAATCTCAAAACTAAACTTCAGCAGCAGGTGGGAGCAGAGATGATAAATAAGAATTCATACCATCGATTTAAATCCATTTGAGTAAATTTTATGGAACTCGGCAGGGCTTGTATTGAATAGATTAAGCATGCAATTGTGCTAAAAACTATAAGCCAAAGGAAACTATGTGGAAATGTGTAAAAATGTAATAAAATAAATGTAACAAAATACTTCTGAAAGAATTGCATCATTTCTGCCTAAAAGTTTTACTTATCAAGTCTGTTTATATTTTATTGAAATGTGAGGTAAAACTCATTCACACATGTATGCACATCATTTGATTTCAGATAAAAGAATGCACTGAAAAGCATGGTTTGATGTATGAGGTAATAAAAACGCAACAGCTACTTCTCAAATATAATGAAGTTATGACTTGGTGTTGTTATATTCTTTATGATGTAAGAATGAATGCTAACTACAGCTGCTGCACCCAGTCCTAAACAATGCTTCTGTTCACCTATAGTGTGATGATCTAGGGCTAGGCAATATGTTGGATTGTTTGTTTACATATAAAGAACCCAACTGGCAAAAAGCTTGCACCAAGTTTCTATGCTTAAAAAAGAAGAGACAATTTATCCCTTTGTCAAAGAAACTTTATTTTGATCATACAATTCAAAAACAATTACTCAAAATTGACTTTTGACAAATTTGGGAATCTTTGAAAATATTTATGAACTTATTTCAAATCTCACTAACATTATTTCAGCCCTTAAAATAAAAACAAATATTGCTATTTTTTAAAATAAAAAGACATTTTTCTTACACATCTATGGTAAACATGGTTTAATTTCAAAGTACTTAAGAGTAGAATAATCAAAAATAATTATGCCAACTTTTCAAAAATAGTTAAATTGATGTTAAAGAGATTGCAGAGTAAGTCTTGACAATCTGATCAACTATGAGAAGTTGACACTCTGAAATGTTGCACTCATTTTCAAAGGATTAAGCCTTCAATTATTTACCATTTTATCTACAGACTTGCAATAATATTATCAGTATTGCAGGACATTATCATGTCTTGGCTGTGTTTTCATTCCTAGTTGTACAAATTGATTTTGTTCAAATTCAGTTTTCTCATTTTTTTTAAAAATAGAAAGCTTGCTGTTTCTCCAAAAATAATTTTTCTAACGAATTTTAAATTGTTTATTATGTAGTGATATTACTTTTTGAAGCAAAATGTTAAATGGCAACATAAAATAAGGTGATATACATTACACAAATAGTAAATGTAGAGTTCAAAGATAAAATTGAAACATCTAAACCCCAAAAGGCCAAGTTGTAACTCCAAAACACACACATTTTCATTAACATCAATGAGAAATCGAGAAATCATGTAAATTCTAGTGCTAAAGTAAACATTAGGGTTGCATTTCTATCCCCATTTTCCATAAGTAAAGTCCACTCAGCTCAGTATTCACTACCTAACCTATATAGCCATATAAATGTTATGTTACAACATATGATACTACAGTACAATGTGGAGAATCTTATGGTCAGGTACTATTTTTACACATGTATAGATGTATTGGCTATGCCAGTCATCCAGTCACAAAAGCACACACATTTGGCACATACACAAACAGTGTTTTACATAAAAATACAGGTTTTGTGTAAGACAGAATGTTCTGTTATAAAGTTAAAAAAATAGCCTAGGTTTTTATTAGTAAAACAATACCAAAACAATTTAGATTGCATAAGAAAACCTTCCTAGACAGATAGCAAGGATAAAGAATCAAGATGGAATGGAGATTAGAATGGCTATCATTTATATAAAATATAAAATCCATTTACTTAATAGAATATTTCAGATGAGAGAACTTTAAATGCGTAAATGAAGAACCTCCCAACAATTCAATCAAGTAACTGCATTCTTTTTTAGGATTGTGCAATTCCTATATTGTGATTCTGGAAATAAATGTAGCTGTTTTAATGAGGTGAAACAGATGCAACACTCTTAAGAGTAACTTTTCAAAACTGAATCCAAAACTTTGCAGAGCCATTTTACTGATTCATTAGCATCATGCTCTAATCTCATCTTCTGGGTATTCCCATGAGCAAGTGCCAACTCATATATTAGGAATGTACAAATTGTTTTATATATGGAACAGGCAATTTTATCCAAATCCGATACTGTACAACCAAGGTATTTCAGATTTCAGTTTTGCCCAATTACCTTTGGCAGAAACCCCAACATGCAGTTGCTTCTTCTTGAAAGGTACCAGTATTTTTTCATTTTATGGGTATCTCAACCACAGACAAATCCATGAAAAATTTAGCATGCTATGTGAAGCATGGATATACCAAACAAATGATGAAGCCTTAGTTAGCTACATCATGTCATAGACAGCCTGTGTATGGCAAGTTAGAATTTGTGATTATTTTGCCATGCAGAGCCAGCAATCAGATTAGTGAGCCATGCTGGATACCAATGCTATTCTATTAGTTCCTTTTCTAGTTGTAACAGTATTACTTTCAGGCAATATAAAGAAATAATTTAGAATTGGTAGCATCATAGCAATGAAGGAAGGATAAGATGAAAGGCATTAATGTCTCCCAGAGAAGCAAAATATATCTGAAAGAGTCTCCTTTAAAAAAATGCAGATTGTAAAATCAAGCTCTACCTATAAGCTCATTACATCAAAGCACAATTAAGCTTTATTCTGGAAAAGCAATTCTCCAAACTAGCTGAACTAAAGATAACTGGATTGCAGAATATTCACAGATCACATTTTAAGGGCTTTTAAGGATGCACATAGACCAATCAACTTTGATTGATCCATGCTCAAGTTTGTTTCAGATGATTTTGGTCTGAGAATGTAACAAAATGGCACTGTTTGGCTCTCAGGGTGGACCACAGTTAAGTAGTTTAGAAAAAAGTGATGAGAGAAAACAGCCAAGTATATAAATGGTCAGGAGTGAAATGCTGAGAAAATAAAGGAGGAAGAGCTAGTAGAATATGTTATTCCAAGAGCCTGTTGCTTTCTGTTGAAAATCTTCATAATAAATGTCAATATTCCTTCAGCATATCTGGTGGGGAAGGCCAAGGGAGGGAAGATGCTGGAAAAATCAAGAGTAATGCAAGTGGATCAATAGGATATATGCTACACTGAGCTGCTGAGGATATAAGGGGACAAAGGGCATAAAATGTACCAGCCTTGTCCTATTCACCACATACTGGATTCCCTCTCTGGAATTCTCCTCCCCCTCAGATGTTGGTTTGTCTGAACCAAGAACAATCCAAACATTCCACATTGTTTTTCTTAAACCTTACCTAAAGTGAAAGTGTAAGGAAGACTTTACAAATAAGGTCAAGCTGTTTTTGAATCAGGGAATGCAATTTTGATAAAATGGTAGAACATGATTCAATGACCCTAAAATCCAGCTTGCATTAAATAACTGGATATTCACTATAAATGCAACATGTATTTAAGCAAATATTCAAGGCAATCATTTCCAGCAAATTTTACAAGCGATCTGTAGTACGATGCACAAGTATTTGGGGAGAGACAGTATGGTATAGTAGTTATGGCATCAGGCTAGAATCCAGGAGACTGGGAATTCTAGTCCCACTTTAAGACTAAGCAGAGTGGGCGATTTTGGATCAGTCAGACAATGGCAAACCACTTATGGAATCTTGCCTAAAAAATTGCAGGGACTTGTACAGGCCGTTGCCATGAGTCAACATGTACACATACAGATGTGGGGTAAATCCCACAATAAATTGATGTATCCATTATGTCATAAACTATATTTTTAGAAAAAAAAATCTGTTGGGATCCTAATTTTGGTTTCTCCTTACATCTACCTAAATCAATATGCATTAGCACATCAAGACTGCTTGTCTGGTGAGATAAATGCTATGGTATAATACTAGCGCATGTTTTGGAATATGTGCAGATTTGCAGTCATATTTTGACAAGTAAAAATAGCTCATCTGTAGATGAAAATACTTTTGGTAAAAAAACTGTTTAAAGATGACACTCTTTGATTTTTCATTAGCATTTAACAAAGAGTAGTGAGAATGTGGGGTGGGTTGTTTTTTTTTTGGCTTACAGTCAAATATTGAAGGTATTAATCCAAACAGTATTGTAAGGGTAAGAGGAAAACTCAATTTACTTTTTAAAAATCTGCTTAGATTGGCACCCTAAATCTTCACTTTAAAATCTTCAAATAAAACATAGTTCTTAAAGTAACAAGGACAACCACTAACATGTTTGCAAATGATCTTGTGGATGACATTTTAAAGTTAGGATCTGCATACTAAAATTTTATTCAAAAATCAGTTGTGTCCCTAAAAAATGTTATATCATGGAATGATTGCTAGTAGTCAAACTACTTATAACATTATCTTCTTAATAACATGCACACAAATTACTTACTGGATTGCAAACTAATCAAACACCCCCCTTTAAATGCATGTTCCATTTACCTGCACTGCAACTACTATACCATTTTTTATACCTTGTTTACAGTACAGAAATGTAACAGGAATTATCCTTAGTTCCAAAGAACTAAACAGTTGCAAATAATTCTTTTACAGAAATATTTTCTAGCCAAATTCATTCCAATGATGTTGTATGGCATACTATAATTCCTAGCCTATGAGGGGATTACATAGTTCAATATACTTAATAGCAGTGAAGTGAGGTCCTAGAAATTAGTCAAACCTTTTCTGTGGTAATAATCTGTAGAAACAGTCTATTTATTTGTCCATTATATATACTGCTCAAAAAAATAAAGGGAACACATCCTATAGGATTTCTTATAGAAACAGTCTATTTATTTGTCCATTATATATACTGCTCAAAAAAATAAAGGGAACACATCCTATAGGATTTCTTATAGGACGTGTTCCCTTTATTATATATATATATATATATATATATATATATATATATATATATATATATATATATATATATATATATATAAAATATCTCCATCCCATTTTTCCTCCAAAAGCTCAATACAATTTATAAGAAAATTATTTCACTCCCACAATAACAGCCTGTCAGGTAAATTGAGCTGGGAACTAAGATTGGTCTGAATCCCAGTGAGTTTCCATGGCAAATTTAACACCTTAACCTCTACACCAGAATTGCTTTCATTGCTGTTGCATTCTACTGGCTTACCCCTCCATTTTATTTTGCAACTTTTAAGGTAGAAAGAAAAAAGCAAGGGTAGGCAAACACATAGAGGACCAGAGAACAGGAAGAGAAACAAAAGCCATATTGTAAGCCGCCCGGAAACAGTGGAGATGAGTGGCATATAAATTTAATAAACTACAAAGTGTGAAAAGATGCAGAAAAGTAAAAGATGACTGCTTTTAAAACACATACAAAAGAGTAGAGCAAACTCTCTCGTCGCAATCAAACGGGTTGATCACATTTTAAGCCACTATCAAGGATTTAAAAACTTTTCCATGGAAGTGAGTTAGCGCCACCAGGGTTGGAGAGCAAAAGAATACACTCGTGGCGGTCCTCTACTGTGTACCTACGGACACGTGAAAGCGGCCCTGGGTCTGAAATTTGGAACAGCAGCCAGCAAGGGAGGGGGTGGGAAGAGAAAGAGGCGGAGGAGTGAGAGATATTGGGCAGTACGGAGCACCTCCACACGAGGCCCCGAAATTGATCGATGAACTCTCCAGCTCGTGGGCAGCCCAAGAAAAGAGGGAAACACGAATCACTTAAGCTCCCGCCAGTTTCCTCAACCCATCTATCACGCCTCCACCGGTCGAACAAATCCCGCGGCGCTCCTATCTTTGTTCCCCTCGCCCTTCCTACCCGCGCCTCCCCTCACATCTCGGTTGGGAGGGGAAGCCACTTCGGCCTCCCGCGAACAAAGAAGCCTAGCCCACCCCTCCGCCACCACCTCTCCCCGGGCCGCTTTCCACCCGCCAGTCCGTCGTGGAAGTTGGGTGGGTTGATGGGCGGCCGACAAGGCGCAGAAACGGCAGCTTTCAGGGCGGGGGGCAGCTGGTCTTCTCAGGCTTCTTCTTTCACTCCCGTAGCAAGGCCGAGGGGCGTTAGCGTCGGCAGCGCCGCCGAGGCAAGGCAGACTCAGACTCTCGTCGAACCGACCCTCGTCCTCCCCCGCCGCCGAGGGGCGGCGGCAGCACGCCCCGACCACCCCGCGCGCCCCCTCCCGCCATCTCTCTTTCCCTCTCCAGTCAGAAACTACCGCCGCGGAGCCGGCCAGCCGGCCTGTATGGGGGAGGGAATGTAAACAAACGGGGTTTTATAGCTACCTCAGCTCGAGTGTGCCGTGTGCATCTCCTTCTCCGCTCGGTACCAAACCGCCGCGCGCGGGTGCCGCCTCCTCCCACTCCGGAGTGTTCCTGCTGCTGCTGCTGCTACTACGACGGCTAGCTGCGGCTACTTTCCCAGGGCCTCCGCTACGCCATTCATCAAAATCGCTTACGCCGGGCGCCGACCTTCTGCCGAAGCGGAGCTGTAGCTTGGCGCGCGGCTAAACGACGCCACCTCACCTCCCCCCGCCTCTGCAGGGCCGATGCGGAGAGTAGTGGCCCTACGCAAATGGCGTAACTGCGTTAGCAGCGGCGGCGGCGGCGGCTGCGGCACTTTGCAGAGAAGAGCATGCGCAGTTGAATGAGGGGCTTTCAGTAGTAAGAGGCTGTTTTCTTTTTCGCGCGGCGTTTACTGGATTGAGGCGGTTGTGGGGATGCCGCTTGTAAACCCCTGTACAACGGAGGCCGCCCACTTGGAGCCTTTCTTCGTTTTTGGTGTGTAAATGAGGATCCTGCATATTTCACCGCTTCCCTGGAGAGAGGAATTGGGGTAAAAGTTTAAGCAATTCAAGGGTGGAGCAAGAAAAGAATAAAAATACATTATTTGCACAGGAGAAAGAACAGAGAATAAAAAGTACGATTAAGGCCATAACCGGAATAATCCCTGGGCCAAAACCTCTGATTTTGAAATTGGCTTATATAATAATCGTCCCCGTTCTTAAATTACTTGGTTCCTAAGTGGGCCATTTCTTTAGGACTTGTTCTGTGCTTTGCAACTGAATCTGCCGTGTTGGACTTTGAATGTACGTAACAGCCATTTGACTTGTATCCCAATTGGTGTCCAACCTTGGTTGATCTTGGAAAAACGAATCAGGTTCGGGCTAGCTCTCCTTGGATAAAAGGTCACTGGGAGCTGTAGGCTATATAGGGAAAGGGAAGAAAATCCCAGAGGACTGCACTGGCAACTTCCTTCCATTTTGAAGCCAAGAAGTGCACTTGATGTGTCTAAGTCACCAAGTGTTGAATTCAGTTGAAAGGAGTCATTCATTTTTATGTGGATAATGCCATTGTAAGGACCCACTTCAACTAACCACCCAAGAAAGCAGAACTCTTAAAACAGGCATTGTCTCAAAAGGAACTTTTATTAGAGGTCAGTGACAGTAGGGAAGGCAAGGCGAGATCTGGGGGAAAATCCGTGTAAACGGTATAGTCAGGCTAGCAATATTCCTCCTTCCACCAAAGTCATAATGTCCATTTGAAATCCAGCCAATCCATAGGTGGCATGAAGTATGGCCGGCTGGTACAGTTGGTACACATTTCAAGATCTTCTCCAGCTTTCATTTCTCTGTAACCGTCTCCCTAAGAAGGGAGACACATTCCTTTCTCAAGATGATAGAGGCAGGAGAGGGAAAGTAGGAAGCGAAAGTTATCCCAAGCAAAAGCATGCTCCCCCTCCCCCAGCAGAATGGCAGGCCCCAAAAGTAGACTAACTATGCAGGGGAAACAATGAGGGGTTTCCATCTTCGAAACTGATCCACCTCTTATTTCCTGCCAAATGTTCGATTTTCATTACCAGTTTTTTTAAAAAAAAAACCTTAAGAAAGGTGATACATAAAGGAAGATAGTGTTACAGGAATCTTCCTTGAAACTCCAGTATGGAAAGATGTAATGTCCACATTTAATAGTAATCCAGTAAGCCCATATTGGAAGTATTATACCAAGCACAAAGTTTACAAGTTTGTCCTACATTGTGATGATGCTTTAATAAATTATGTTCGTAATGGATGTTCTTCAGGAGTTATTTCCCAGATGTGGGCCATCACTGTAAAATGAACATTGAAAATATAAAAATGCCTTTATGATAACAATCACTTTACTTCGTTCCTAGAAATATATGTGGGACGCCGATGTCATTGTTACCTCTGTAACCCTTCCATGGAAATCGATTATGGAGGAACGGGAAAAATAGCTACACGATATTCTAAAAGTCACCATGCACTAATGAAAATCTAAGAACATCACAATAATTGATTGAATTATGCAATGCTTCAGAACATACTAAATAATATTGGCCTCTTTGGAGCAGTTACATCTCTTAGAATTACACCACAACTAAAGGGTTACAGATATGCAGTTAAGTTTCTTTTAAACCATGGTTTATAGATCATATGGAATTCACACAGCATATTAAGTCAAAATTAACAAGAACTGGATCAAATGCACATTACCTGAGTGATGGCTTTCAAACAAAAGATGTGAACAGCAAGGAAACATCTCTTTTTTTATTATACTTATTAGATATTCAGGAGCTGTCATTTCTTCCAGGTTAAAAACAAAGGATCAGATCAGGTTAAGTGGGGGCCTACTCAACAATGCATCCTTTGTCAATCATTCACATAAGCTTCCCTCATTTATCTCCCCTGTTCAAATTGTACCTCCCACTGATTTCCTTCAATGTCAGGTAAATGCCCCTATAGTTTATGTTTCTTAAAGGAGAATGGAGTCTGATTTTCCTGAGTAATTCAAACCCCTGTTTCTTTTTAAATTCAGCACTACACTTAGGGTCATATACAGAGAATTGGCTTTTTACATTAACTGCTATAAAGAAAGTAGTGGGATGATGCGAATACTTGTTTTTATTGCTTTTTATTCAAAGCACTTTTCTTTAACCAGGTACCTCCAGATGTTTTATCAAACTACAACTCTTGCAACCTGGTTGAAAGTGATGAGAACTATAGTTTGACAAAGATCTGGAGGGCATTAGATTAAGGAAGTTGTTCAAGTGTGTGATTGTAATTTCTTAAGAATGTAAAGTTAAGGAATAATCACATTGTATTTGGAGGTAGCACATTCACATTAAGAGAAACATTTGTAGGATAAATCCAATTGAAATTAAAAAATATAAATATTGTCTATCTTGCTAGATTTATGTAAAATGCATAATGTTTCTTTATAGATCTGGTTGCCTTTATGGGACAATAATTGTCCTATAAATGATATGCGCTATAGTAATTATCACACATAATGTTTGTTAGAGAACAAGACATCATATTGCAAAGCAAGAACAAAAATATGTTCACTACTGCTCATTACCAGTTGAGAGCCCTGTTTCAGAATTGCTTGCAGATTGTGTGAAGATGTGGGATATGCTTTACTAACATAACAAAGTCTTCTGTTCAGGTGCTCTGTTACTTTGAAAATTATTGATGGATGTGTTGAACATGTAGCAAAGGGCTAAAAATCAGCAGCTTGGTATGTGATGGATTGGCCCATGATCCCTACCTCTCAGTTCCTCAGAATCTTCCACAGTATTTTCAAGAATTCCATGGCCTTCTTCCACTTTAGCCACATACAGTTATGTCTAAGATTGCAAGCACTTCCAATGGGTTTTGCTTCCTGTTGTGGGATTTGTTTTATGTAATCTGCACTTGGCAACTTTCAGAAGTTTGCTGGTATCTGCCAGCCTCTCCTACATTAAGCTTCAGCCCCTGGAGAATTGTGATTATAATGTTGTTAACTCTTTGGAATTTGAGAGCAGATTAAGGGCAGGTGAAGTTACACCCATTCAGAACACAGCAGGTTTGGATCTGCATTCTTTACCTAGATATTCATGAAGGCAGTAAGATACCGGCCAGGCTAACACCCAAATCATAGCTGTTTGGAATATGTTAGCTCACAGATGATATCTAAAGCAGTAAACTTGCACCTGTTTCCTTTTTGCCATCATTTACAGTGCCCCAGTAAGCGAGGTCTGAATTTTGTAATTCAGAGTTGCAGAGGGAATAGCATAATTTGGAAATATTTCAAGATGATTTTTTTTTTTTTGCCCCAGAAAATGGTTGTACAGAGTAGAACGCTTTTGGGACAGGAGATAGATAATTTAGCATTTTGGTTTTACTGGTTTTACTGACTTACTCAAAACCATCTCTTTTAGATGTTAATGTGTATTGTGCTTTTTGGCTTTCAGATATAATTAACCAATTCTGTTGAATTTGTCCCCCATTCAAAGGCTCATTTTGCCAAGTTGAACTTGGAACTTCAACCCCAAATTCCTGTTCCTGTAGTACTCCACAGTGGCTCAGCAGTTTGAGCAATCCAACTCTCTCTCTGAGAGTAGAACATCAAAGTGGAGATTTAAAAATAATAGTCCACTCAGTCGCATGTAAGTGACAGCAAGCTGGGAAGAGTAGAAGTTGAAAAAAAGGGGCTTGTTGCTATAATGGGTGCTAAGAGCACAATGGTGCCTATTCAGCTTTTTTTCTTTGCAGTGCCTGAAGTGGTACCTTGACTATTGACAGTCAATTTAGGATGCTGTGATTATGATTTTGGAAGGTGACACATGTGGGAACCTTTTAAAAATAGATTGGCATCAATGCTAGTTGAGGATAGGATGTTAGGCAGTGTGCATTTGATCCCAATCTATGTCCTTTAAATAATAAAGTATATTGTGCTGCTTCTGTATTAGAAGAAGTAATAATGACATACAACAGCTATTTACTCAGTAATTACTATTTTGATAGGAATCTCAGCAGAGCTTCTGAAAGCTATTATCCTCCAAAAGGAAATAGGGTATATATAAAATAAAAATATAAAAAAGCAGGAATGTAAGATAGAGTGTATTTAAAATTGGGAGCTGGGGTTCGTTATTGCTTAATGTAACTTAAAATATGGGGTGTTTTTGATTCCCTCTATGCTTATAAGTACAATAGTTGTTTATTAATGATTATGCCAACTTTCATCTTAAAATATCCCAAAGTGTTACTCTCACTAAAAGTACAGAACTTCCATACTTTTAAAACATCTAGTGGAAAAGAAAAGTACTGATATAATAAAAACTATAACATAGTTAATAGCAAGGAATAATTTATTCATAGTCAATATCATAGTATTCTGGGTGTACAAACATGTTTTAATTGCCTTAAACTTGACAGTGTTGAGGTCAACTGCAGTTAACTATAGCATGTAAAAACAACTACATAATGATACAATGGTTTAGTTAGATATAAAAATCCAGTCTTGAAACTACATTAATGCTCCTATATCTTTAACAGCAACTTGATCTGTAGAAATCAGGCCAGTAAATACTGTACAAAAAAAAACAATTACCTATTGATAGTACTGTGAAAATTTGAATTATCCAATTCCAGCTATAATGTTTCTGTACATTGTAAGTGCAGTATTCCTCTTTGAAATGCTATGAATCAAGATGTGAAAAATTCAAATTTTCTCTTTTTACTGCTTTGCCACCCAGGCCTATATTAACCATGTAGTAGTGTATCACAAATTATTTATATATTTACTGGGTTTTATATTGCCACTCCAGTCCAAAAAGACTTGTGTCTTACCTTCCCTCATTACAGTGTCAGATTGAAACACAAAAGGAATAACAGCAGTCCCCTTTAATAATAATAGTAGAACTCATACTCCTTCACAGAGTTCTGGTGCAATATCAGGAATCTTTAGTTATTTTAATCTTTTCCAAGGCCCTGGAGCTAAGTCTTAATTGCCTCCTGAAACAATGGCAGGGATGGGCTCTTGTGCTATTGTTTTGTTTCTTGTAGTAAGTCACTTTTTCCCCAGTTTCAAGGGTCTCAAATGTCTCTTGAGCACATAATAATAATAATAATAATAATAATAATAAATTGGAAGGGACCTTGGAGGTCATCTAGTCCAACCCCCTGCTCAGGCAGGAAACCCTATACCATTTTCGGACAAATGGCTGTCCAGTCTCTTCTTAAAAACTTCCAGTGTTGGAGCATTCACCGCTTCTGGAGACAGGTTGTTCCACTGGTTAATTGTTCTAACTATCAGGAAGTTTCTCCTTAGTTCTAGGTTGCTTCTCTCCTTGATTAGTTTCCATCCGTTGCTTCTTGTCCTGCCTTCAGGAGCTTTGGAGAATAGCTTGACTCCCTCTTCTTTGTGGCAGCCCCTGAGATATTGGAATACTGCTATCATGTCCCCCCTGGTCCTTCTCTTCGATAAACTAGACATACCCAATTCCAGCAGCCTTTCCTTATATGCTTTAGCCTCCAGTCCCCTAATCATCTTTGTTGCTCTTCTCTGTACTCTTTCTAGAGTCTCAACTTCTTTTTTACATTGTGGTGATCAAAACTGGATGCAGTATTCCAAGTGTGGCCTTACCAAGCATTATAAAGTGGTATTAATACTTCACGTGATCTTGATTCTATCCCTCTGTTAATGCAGCCCGGCACTGTGTTGGCCTTTTTGGCAGCTGCAGCTAATTGAATGGGTATGCACCATTCATATACATAGTGAAAAGATCTGATTTTGCCCTTAAAAGAAGTTCCCTGACAAAAAGTAACTACACCTTCCTCCATAGACAACTCAAATATCTCCCCATGCTCTCCATACCAACCCACTTGCAGAATTAATCTGCTAATGTAGCAGGTGAAAGCTAACAGCTTCTTCTAAGGTTAAAATCTGACCCTTGTTCTCTCTTCATTGACAACTAGGAAAGATGCTGGCTTATACAAATTTGGCTGCAGCTATCGCTTTGCTTTATGCTCCTTGAATTAAAAATAGCTGTGTTGAAATAATTGCAGTGCTCCCTTTAAGCATCACACTACCTATCCCCAGCTGCATGCCAGTCTGATGTTTCCTATGAAAGTCATCTTCTTTTCCAAATCTTTATCTACGGTAGTTAGAAGGGTTATCAGATCTGGGCTGTGAACAACAGACAACTGCTAGAGTCTACAATGTGGTATAATTTTCTATAATTCTTTGCTGCTATCTAATGGTTGTTTGGATTTTTGTAGCTTGGATCTGTCAGTCAAAAATTGAAGTTTCCAAAGTCTTTGTGCAGAAGCAGAGATGATTAAAAGTATTTATTTTAATAGTATTTTCGTTTCTCTCTCTCCCACATTTATCACACATTGTAGCAGAAGCCAAGCCAGCTTGAAGTGATTTTAAAAGTACAGCAGCATCCCTTGGTTTGAAATAGCAGCAGTTTATTTTGACAGCATGGAAATGATCTTTGGTTATTTCTATTGTAAGGCTATCAGATATGGGTTGCAAAACTCCAAACAACCAGGTAGCAGAGTTTTCTATGCCTTTTTGTTGCCATCTTTGTTTCCAGTTTTTTAGTCCAGTTCTGGTAGCTTAACTTTCATTCTTTTATTTTCTTAGAACATTGGGAAGATTTTTACTTGCTTGAAACTGACAGAAACAAATATAGGAAAGTTTGATCTGCTGTCTGTTTTTTTTTAAAGACGGTGTGGATATCTTGTTTCTGAATAAGTTAAGGATTAGTTAAATGTTTTAAACTCCAGGCATGTATTTGTACACTTCTTCCAACCTTGGAGAATCCACAGAGATATTAAATATCTGGATAGTTAGATTGTTCAAAATTATGCTTTTATTTTCTCATTGTCCCATCTTATAAAGAAGTTATTCTGAAATGCATATCTGATCTAGTAATAATCAGTAGTGTTGAAGGCTCTCTTTCTCAAATGAGGTCAGTGATGTCATTATTTGAGTCTAAATATTTAGTTGACAATATATTCATTTGATTACAGTTGCTTTTAGGCCAAATTTCTCAAGCTTTTTTAAAGCTCAAGTGGAGTTAGGTTAAAAGTTCTTGCTGAATTTTTCAGTTTCTCCCACTACTAACTCAATTTTACCGTTAAGATTTACGATGTCAGTTCCATCCATGGTTAATAATTGTTTCTTTGAATGTTTACAAATTGTGAATGAAGTCTAGTCAAAGTTATGTATTAAATTTTGTTAAATTAAACTTGACAAATTAAATACATAGATTTCATTTATTCATGAATTTCTTCTAAGGAGGCTGGTATTGTACTGATTTGTTAACATGCTTAATGATATTACAGTACTTGTATTTAGTTTGAAAATAGATTTCCTTTTGATTTAGAATGTCTCTGCTGTCATATACAAATAACCTTCATAAAATTCCTTATGATGTCATGGAAAACTTTATTACTCAGATTTTATAGATGGGTCCAAGGTTTATTATTCTCTCTAACATTCTGTAACAGCATATAGATGAATCAACACTTCTTTTAGTTGCTTAGTTGTGTAGGTAAGATGTTTTTTCCTGCTTCTGCAGAACAACAGCAGCAGCTCATTCCAAGAACATCCAATTTACATTGTCATTCATAGACCAATGACCTCCTGATTAGACTACTACTCTATGTATACTTGGGACTGCCCTTAAACAGTGTTTGTAGATTTTAACTCATCCCTTTATTTTCTTGTTCTATTACTGTTGTTGATTTTTAATTGGGGGGTGTTTCTGTTGTATAGTGCAAATATTTTAAAATCTATTTTACCATACTTCTATGCTGGAACTTGCTCTCAGGTTTTCATTGGAAAAGTGAGTTACGTATTTTTTTAAATTTAAAATTAAATGAATCTGTTTGACAGTTTAGCTCTTAGTGGAAAAAAAACCCTTGGTTTTCATACCAATAGCTTTATCTTTAAGGTTAGATACTAGGAATAGTAGAAAAAGAATGACAGCCACTTTCCTAACTTCCTGCGGATTATAGCTGAAGGAGGAATTGCAGTCATTGCTTTAAGCAATCATGAGAGTTGATATGAAATATTTAATTTTTAATCATGGGAGGAAAAATCCATTATCAATCTTGCATAATTTTGCCTAATTATTGACAATGTAAAGAATTATAGGAAGTTTCTTGTCTTGACTAGGGTTCTTCCCTTCCCTTGTTGCTATGGTATCTTCACACACAGTTCCAAACTAATTCAGCAGGTCCATCTTTCCATAGCTGAGTCTGCTGCCAAGAGTTGTTTTCCAAATTTTCCTCCAGATTTATATCTCAGGGTTTACACTCCAGGATTCTGAAGGAGCTGGCAAATGTGATCTCGGAACCATTGAACAAAATTTTTCAGAGCTCCTAGAGCTCAGGAACTACTAGAGCAAGGTTTTTCAACCAGTGGTACTGGTATCACCTGCGGTACATTGGCACCTGGCAGGTGGTATGCGACCATCCTAGAAAAGTGGTAGCGGCGGAGGGGAATGAGCTGAACTGGTGGCAGCACCGCACAAGCCTGAGCGAGAGATGGCTGGAGCTGCAAGGCTGTCAGGGCTCAGCGGAAGCGCTAGGATCAGTGCTTTTTCGGGCAGTCAGGGCTCAGTGGAAGCGCCAGGATCAGCGCCAGGCTCCAGCTGGAATGTTGCAGCATCTCCAGGATCTTGTGATTTACATTTGGATGCTTGGCAACTGATTCATATTTGTGATGGTCACAGTGTCCCAGAGTCATGTGAAGTGACCAAAACCTGCTGCAACCACCAAACAGATGGGGGGAATAAAAACCAAACACCCCCCACCCCACCCCCATTGCCAATCCTCAACAGAAATGCTCACAACAATGAAAATCTCGGACAGGAGGAAGAGCGCCGCCGGATGGGCAGGCAGGTGTCTTGCTCGGCTGTGGCTTGGGGGGCACTTTTTTCAGTGCCATTGTAAATTCGAACAGTTACTAAGCGAACTGTTGTACGTCGAGGACTACCTACTTCATCACTTTTTTTCCTTTTTTTATGGGTCATCAAGTTTTTGACACCTTGTTAGGCGACTGATGGTACTCGGATATTGCCATATCCTAAAAGTGGTACAATGGATGAAAAGATTGAAAAGCCCTGTATTAGAGAACTGGAAAAGAGCTGATGTGATTCCAATCTTCAAAGAGAGGAAAAAATGGATCTAGAAAACTATAGACCACTTAGTTCGATATCGACACCTGGGAAAATCCTGGAAAAAGTAAAGCAGTAGATTTGTGAGCACCTAAAAATGAACAAGGTAATTACTAGAAGCCAGCATCTGTCTGTTAAAAGCAGGTCGTGCCAAACAAACCCTATTGCCGCCTTTGCTAAAGTGACTAAATTAGTGAATCAAGGAAATGCTGTGGGTATAGTATACTTAGACTTCAATAAGTCATTTGGTAAAGTAGATTATAGCCTACTTCTTGATAAAATAGAACAATGTTGAATGGGGTACCACCACTGGATGGATTTACAGTTGGCTGACCAACCGCACTCAGCCTGTAGTCCTCAGTGAAATTACATCTACATGGATGGAAGCATGCAGTGGGGTACCTCAAGGTTTTGCTTGGGCCCAGGGCTCTTCAACATCTTCATAAATGATCTAGATGAGGGGACTGAAAGAGTACTCATCAGGTTTGCAGATGACACCAGATTTGGGGGAATTGCTAACACTTTGGAAAATAGACTCAAGATTCAGAAAGATCTTGGCAAAGTTGAGCATTGGACCCTATCCAACAAGAAGGTACAGGTACAGAATAGGCAGCCCCTGGCTCAAAATTAGTATCTGGGAAGGGGATCTAGGTATCCTGGTAGACCACTCCTTAAGTATGAGCCAGCAGTGTGCTACATCTGCCCAAAAAATCCAATGCATCCTAAGCTGCATTAAGAACCAAAGAAGTGATAGCACTACTCTATTTTGCACTTGGAATACTGTGTCCAGTTCTGGTTATCAGGATACAAAAAAAAGATGCTGAGGTTCAAGAAAAAAAAATGCAAAGAGCAACAAAGATGATAAGGGGTCTGGAGGTGAAACCCTACGATGAACAGCTATGGGAATTAGGGATGACATGATTGTCAACTTCCAATACTTCAAGGGCTGTCAAAAGGAAGAGGGGTTGATTTATTCTTCAGATAACCTAAGGAGAGGACAAGAAGCAATGGGTAGAAGCTAATCAGAAATCCAACTTAGAACTAAGGAGAAACTTCCTGGCAGTGAGAGCAATTAGTCAGTGGAACAGCTTGACTCTCAGAGTTATGGGTGCTCTATCGCTGGAGCTTTTAAAGAAAATATTGAACAACCATTTGTCTAGGATGGAATAGGAACTCCTGCCTAGGGCAGGGTGTTGGACTAGATCTCCAAGGTGCCTTATATCCCTACAATTCTATGATTCTATTTGAAAGCATGGTCAGAAGAGTTTCAAAGTCACATTGGCTACTTTTGATGATGGTACATTCAGAGGATACAGTTTTGTATTCAGAGTTTCCCTGTGCTAAAGAAAAATATTGGGCTCCTTAAAATTCCAAATTATGTAGAGAACCCCTATAAACTGAGTTAAGTTTAATATGTACTTTAGGGCTATGACTAAGACCAGGGAAACCCAAGTTTAAGTTTATTTTTACTTATGGAAGTTCATTGAGTGACTTCAGGTCAACCACTGTTTCTCAATTTGTAGCTGTTTGGGGATAAAATTGGAAAAGGAAATACTGTATATCTTAAACTTCGAGTTCCTGGCAAGATAGAATCCCCCTCCCCCCAGTAAATAAAATGAACCATCCACAATAAGGCTAAATATGTGATTGCCAGGCATCTTAGAGGTGTTGGCTTGCATGCTTATCCAATCCCTTATAGATATTTTCTATAGTTTAAGTAGCCTCCATAATAAATAACTGTACAAGATTAAAGGATTCTCAGATTAATAAGGATTCAACCACCACTGTATAAGTTAGTTAAAGATGCAGTCTCCACCTCTATCAAGCAAGAGATGTGCCTCCTCTCTAATCCACCCTAAGGATATGAGGAAAACAGAGATTCCCATAGTCCCTGCTCTAATCTACATATAGCTGTATTGGCTCTGAAAATAATTGGCTAGTTGAAATTCTTGTACTGCTACCATTTTCATCTTACTGTATCTAAATATATGTGAAGATGCTTAGGGAAAAATAATTCCTATTCAGGCAAAGGTCTGGACATAAAGCAATATTTTAGTCAATGGATTTTCATGAATTTCAGATCCCCTCTTAATCAAAAGGTACATCATGTTGAACTCAATGGAGCATACTTCAGGAAAAAAAATCAAGAATATATTTATACCTAAGCTTAACCAAATTAAGCTAAAATGATGATCTAATACTTAGAAAGGATGGATTTTAGTAGATGTAAGCAAAGCAGGCCTAGAAAGGAGCCATTCACAAGTTCTATTTTTTTTTCTTCCTCAGGAAACAAATGGTTATTGAAGGGTGAAAGACCTCTATCTGCACACCAACCTCATTTATTTTTGAAAATATTATTTGAATGGGTTTATCCCTGATTTTTTTTAACTAAAAAGCTTTAGAGATTCTTTCATAGCTTAGTTAATCAAACACATTTTAGAATGTCACAAATCAGGGACTTCTTGAATATTTAGCCAGTAAAAATAAAGGTCATCTAGGTATATATAAATTTTTGGAGTAAGGCCATCTTAGATCCATCTGCAAATACTGCCTTCTGGTTTTGCATCCTCTTAATAAGACTTAAGCTTTTTGCAAGCTTTTAAATTACTGTATTCTAGTGTGGGAAGTCAGCCCCCCAGAGAAGGAAATATTAAAAGGGCAGGAAAATATATTTCCTTAAAGGATCTTGAAGAGGCAGAAAAGCATGTCCAGGTTTCCTTAATAGCTTCCTAAAGCAGAAACCAGCTCTATAGAAATGCAGATATAAATCCAGGAAGGTTGGAAGCCCCCAGCTAGAAGTTTAGGAAGACAAAGACTCCTAAAATCTACATACCCCACCCAAACTCTAAGACAGAACATAATAGGATTAACACAGAGATACCAAAGGGAACACTCAGACTCAGGTCAAAGTTCATGCCACAGGCTAAAGCATATAAGGAAAGGCTACTGGAATTGGGTATGTCTAGTTTAATGAAGAGAAGGACTAGGGGGGACATGATAGCAGTGTTCCAATATCTCAGGGGCTGCCACAAAGAAGAGGGAGTCAAGCTATTCTCCAAAGTGCCTGAAGGCAGGACAAGAAGCACCGGGTGGAAATTGACCAAGGAGAGAAGCAACCTAGAACTAAGGAGAAACTTCCTGACAGTTAGAACAATTAACCAGTGGAACAACCTGCCTCCAGAAGCGGTGAATGCTCCAACACTGGAGGTTTTTAAGAAGAGACTGGACAGCCATTTGTCCGAAATGGTATAGGGTTTCCTGCCTGAGCAGGGGGTTGGACTAGATGACCTCCAAGATCCCTTCCAACTTTACTACTACTACTACTACTACTACTACTACTACTACTACTACTACTACTACTAACTCCACAAACAAAAGGCTCCAGAGGGTATAAAAACCCACTCCCTACATATGTTCGCTCTCTTTTCTGCCAGAGCCATCTTTCTGTCTGGCTCTCCTCTTCACTAAACTGCAACCTTCTTTCTAAAGCAGTCGCCATGTTGTTTATCCCTGGCTTGGACTGAACCATGATGAAGACTTTTCTTCCAACACTAATACAAACCTGCACACTTTTGTACGAAATTCCATTCTCAATAAAAAGTCACATTAATTCCAACAAGATGAGCATTTGATTTCATCATTTGAGACTACCTTTTTCTGGCAGAAATCTTTGAAAAGCATAATGCGTAGAATTGTGGATGATGCCTAAAGGCACTGAGGACATGAAAACTTATGAAAATCTTATCCTGATATTCTTTTTATCAGGGAAGATTTGAACGTATCTGTTCAGATGTATTTCAGGTTTAACATATAAAATATTTTTTTTATGATGGATGCAATATCTTCCACTTAGCTAATTTTTTTAAATATTCCAAGTCAGGATCACTTAATGCCAGGCTAATTTGTGGGGAAAATATCCCCTCTCCTTTTTTAAAATAAAAAACCCTCTAAATGCCCTTTTCTCAAATGCAGGCATGAAACACTAGCTTTGAGAGTTTGTCTTCATTTCTCTGATGCTGCTATATATGGACTACAGTAGATATAACCTTGGGAATCAGGCAAGTTGATTCTTGCAAACCTTTTGAATAATGAACTTGGCAATTACAGCTCCTTTGATCTTAATTGGATAATTTACCTTATTTGGAAGATACATGCTAGTTTTCAGGAGGATTTAGAGCTTGAAATTGCCTTATTTGTATGTAGAGGGGCCATCTTCTTCCACCTCTTGGGAAGACTTTTGTACTTTTTAATAGGTATGGGAAAAAAACAAAAACTCTTCATCTATTAAATTCCTGTAAGGCAGGTAATACAGCACAAAGGCACTGCCAAAAGAATAGCTGTCAGCTCTACTTGCTAAGAAAGCCTGGTGATTAAGTATGGAAAATTTGTAGTGCCAGACAAAGAGAGACTATGCATGGAAGTTATGGGTATATATGATGATTGTGCTTTATATCTGAACAAAACACAAATTCTAAAGTTGTTTAGGGTAATTTGGAATGGATTGCCATGTAACTGATGTCTAGTAGATTGTTCTAATCTGCTGAGTTATGAATTAAATCTATGACACTCCAATCCCAGCCTGTTGCAAAGTCCCAGAGTTGCAAACATCCGTGGCACAAAAAGTAGGGAAGGTGGAGGACCTTCCAGTGTTTTCTCATAACACTCTTGGTGTGGGAGAAAGGGAAGAAGAGAATTTGATTTAGCAGTTCTCAGTATACAGAGATTCTTATCAGGAGATGGTCCTCTCTGTCCCCAAATATCAGTTGAAGCATCATGGCGGAGGGTCTCTTGAACACTATTATGCAGTGCAGAACTGGCCATAGCTTTGAAGAATAGAATGACAGCAGCAAACATCAGTCAAATTATGAGTGCAAAGGATGGTGCTGAGAAAGTGAGAAAGCCAACAATTGCTACAGACTGAAAGTCCACAGGAAATATTGCCTATAAGTCACATCACCCTCAGATGACACAGCCATCCTAACATCTTCTAACTGCAATACAAAGTGCTCTCATTAACTATTCATGGCTATTTTTGTTTGGGCTAGAAGAGAGAAGAGACCTCTGGCTTCCGCAGAAGCATTTTCTCATATATTTACCGTATAAGCATCACTTTTTGAACCAATTAAGTGGGCTTCTTATAAACCTGTATTTACCACTCTTTTGGAAAACCAGCATTCTTGTCTATAAAAAAAGAGTTCTGTTGGGTGTGATGGCAATTGTGTATTAACAAAAACAGAAAACTTGCAATTTCTAGGTTGGTTTTCACAGCCACTCTTATTCTCCCCCCCCCCCTTGTTTTAATGCATTAAATGGAGAAATCTCTCTTCCCCAATTAAAATCCATTAGTGAACTCCATACCCCACCAAAATCTTTGGTTACAAGGGGGAAGAAATGAGACAGCATATATTTAGATGTAGAGGAAGAAGACACATTCAGCACACACAAAGCCCTCATTATTTCCCACACTCATTCTTGCTTTTCCAGTGAAATTTTCAAGAAAACTGTTACCAAACCCCACCTGATGACCCTTTCCCACTTCCTTTCTCAAACACCCCACCTGTACTTGTCAGGCATTTCTCATGCTACTTTTAAACACTAGGTTAAATTGAGTTTCAGAATATTTTGGGACAGTGCTAAATAGTATCCAAAAGAAAGCTGGCATTCAGCTTATGGTTGAGCTCCTTTTCAATGCAGCAATGCAAAACACATTGCACAGAGTCAGGACAAAATTCCACAAATGGTTAAATCTGGTTGTCTAACCATTGATGAAAACTCACCTCTGCTCCAGCTCACTTTAAGGATATTTTTCCTACTGGCTCATGGGAGGACAGATTGATCCAGAAGAATCCACCAATTGCTCTCAACACCTACTTGGCTGTAAGAACAGTACTTCTTTGGCCTCATTGCTGAGACAAGGGCAGTGCTATTGACTCCTGTCTCAGCAATGAGGCCAAATTATATTTGCATGCCATCTCAAGGAACAGAAAAGCAGGGTGAAGAAGATATTACAGGGCACACTTCATCTGAGAACTGAGGCCACGCTCTGCATAAGAAGTGACCAAGAGAAGGTCCTAAGGATATTCTGTGGAAGGAATAACATTTATCCTTCCTTATGCCCAGGACTATCCAACCCTTGAGAACTGATGCTCTATGATTTGCAGGACACTTTGGGAGGTGTGCACTTGGATGGCACAGTGTAGAGTCTTTGGAAAAGCTTTCAGAAGCTTGAGAGGGAGGGAAGGACTTTTCAAAGGCATTCTGACTATCAGAATCACAGCAGTTGGGCACTTTCCCAGCAGAAGAACAGAAAAGAGAAGGCTGAGTCTGAAGAGCAGAGTTAAATAGTTAAAATCCCAGGGAAAACATCCAGGGTTACATTAAGGATTCTTGAAATAATGGAAGTAAAGTCCTTTTCATTATAAATAATACTCAAAGAGTTATTTCTGGTGTAGCTGTAGGTCCAGTTCAATGAGCTTTTGCTTGAGTAAGAAAACATGTATATTAAAATAATATATTCATTATATGCCTGGAAACCCTCAGTGGCAAAATAGTTAAGTACACAGATGTGGGTTAGAAGGAGGCAAGATGGGACTTGTGAAAATATATTTGTGTGTGTCTGGAAAATCTCTAACTGCAACAAGAATAGATTTCAACATCTATACAAAGTAACTGCAATGAGAAAGTTATATTAAGATTGTTGATATTGATATTGCTTTCCCCAAACACTCCTATTTTCTTAAATAATTCTATTTTAATATATAATTGTGCAGCGTTGCAGCATTTGAAAAAGGTAATAAAGAGGCAATCTGCTTGCATGATTGGACAAATTTAAACCAATTTGTTAAAGGACTCAGTATAGTTTATAACTAGCTCCAACTCACCCAGTATGTCTTCTGGGCAAACATGCCTTTGCAAATTACCATTTTAATAATTGCTGACCTTTTCAATCTACTTTTTCCATTTGGCTGGAGCCAGGTAATTTAGTGAAGACCTTGGTTGAATATCTGAATAGGCTGGCTGAGATGGAATGAGATGCAGAAGTATAAGAGGTCTTCTGAATGTTTGTCTCTCATGCACGGAGCCATGTTTCCTTCTACCCTTGGGGAAGAAGATGCCTTTACTCAATCCTATGCTTCATATGAAAGCGTAGCATGCCTGGAGATACCACACTGTGCCCACATCACCATTTTCATTGCTCTCCACACATAGAAATTGGTCATCTTCAGTGGAAAGTCTCCTCTAAGGTTTTAGGGTTCCTTGTGTCCATTTCCCTTCTTGAAAGAGAAATATTGTGGGTATTATAGTACTGCCGTATCCTGGATTGATGATACACTTGATGAAGGGATTGCCTTGTAGATAGTTTGGAAACTGTTGCTAGTCTTGAAAGATGCAGCATTCGTTGCATCAATCTTTAAGAGAGCTTAACTGGTTACTTATTAGTTTCCAGATTAAATTCAAGCATTAAACATTTTATCTAAAATAGGGGTCCCCAACCCCCGGTCTGTGGACCAGCCCTGGTCCGCTGCATATGAGAAACCGGGCCGCGCAAACAAGTGAAGCCCTATCTGTGGGATGCAGGCAGCATGTGAAACCACACCCTCTTCTATCCACAGAAAAATCTCTCTCCACGGAACCGGTCCCTGGAGGACATATTTTTCCAAATGCATCTCCCCTTTTTCCAACCACAACTTTTAAATTAAAGGTTCTTCATGTTCTTCAAATATCAATGTCTTATATGGTAAGATAAGACTTCTCCTACTAGGATGAGGGATGAATAGAACATTAAAGATAAATAACCATATTTAGCTTCATTATTCCTTTATACATATATTTATTACCTTACAGTATGCTCTTCTATTGTAGGAAGTAAAGAAACTTACTCACTGGAAAATAATAATACATAATGTTTACACTATATTTTTCAAATATTGCTTTATAGCATTATCCTACTAAAACTGGGAATTAAGTAAAGTAAAATCTCATTCAAATTAAGCTCAATTCCTGGTGATTCCATGGATGCATCCTTATTACTTTCCAGGAAACAATGCAGAAATGATTTGCCATGGTTTTCAGCCATGTTCTTCAATCCCATCCAGATACTTTTTAGACCTGACTCTGAGCTAAAAAAAGCAGGCCAGGAGCTTTCATTCACTGGGACTTTGGCCAGGTGCATTTTATGAAAAAAAAAAAAAAACCAACCTCAACCAGCTTTGCTGTGCATCTATACCTTCCTGCACTTGGTTCTGTTGCTGCTTTTGTGAGAATCTTTTGGAGTGGGTAGCTGTAATAAATCTAACCAACCAACCAACCAACAAATGTGTTATAAGAACAATGGTTTGACTTTTGGAATGATTTATCTTCTTATCTTTTAAAAGTGTGTTTCTGTAATTTTGTGCTACATGTTTTTTCAGCTGAAGATGGGTTTACACCATCCTCAGATTGGCATTCTCATGGTTATACATTACCTCACCTCTCCTCTTCTCCCCTCTCTTCTCTTTTCCATTGAACAAAAATTAGAATTGCAATCTGACATACCAAGAACATACCAGATTGAGGATGATTGCCTCCTGAAAGAATATAAAATATCTGTGTGGTGATATAGATACTCTTAAACTGAATATATACTTGCTGACAACAACACCTTTATCGCTGAAGTGTGCT
Source organism: Crotalus tigris (assembly GCF_016545835.1). Classification (NCBI taxonomy): domain Eukaryota; kingdom Metazoa; phylum Chordata; class Lepidosauria; order Squamata; family Viperidae; genus Crotalus; species Crotalus tigris. The sequence goes on along the minus strand of NW_024097078.1, from coordinate 376,174 downwards.
CTAGCCATGTTGTTGTAGTGATTTGCATTCCTCTCAGGTTTCAATATCAGATCTACATTTTGGTTTGGTAAACTCAGAAGGATTTGGTCTGATTTGGTTTTTATTAGAGAAAAAGAAGGCAGAAAAATACAGGATGGAATCTAGGAGTTCAAAAAGACTCTTATGCTGAAAGGTTTGGCCAAGGGATTAAGTCTTCAATGCCAAGGCATAACAACCTTTGAATGAAAACAGAAAGGATGGTGGCATCTTGATGGACCTCACTAAGCTCCCCCCCCTCTTTTTTTTTTGCTAAGCAACTAAAATATGCATGTCCTTTTGTGTGGCAAAAAGAGGAAAACAGACTTGAAGCTCAAAGGAGAAAGCCTATGCAATTTATCATAGTTAATTTGAAAGGAAGAAATAGGAGATTACCTGATACAGACAATGGAGGCAGGGTAATATGCTGAATGTAGTGCTAGCCAGACACAGTGAGAGAAAATTAATTTGACTATTTAGATTTCTTTTATAATTTTGCTACTATTGTATAAGACTTCCTGACCTGGGCTGCCAAAATCTGAATAAATGAGCAGGTGGCAGTGGAGAGACACAGAACCCTCTTACCTTCTTGCTGCCTTTTAGTAGTTATTTGCATTTCTGTTGCCCAGATCAGGTAGCCCTATGCCAGTGGTGGCGAACCTATGGCACGGGTGCCAGAGGCAGCACTCTGTCGGCACACACACCATCGCCCCAGTCCTATGCCTTCAGCTGGGTTTTATAAAACCTTTTCACTTTAGGCCTCTGCCACCGTGTACAAAAAAATAAAGGTTCAATCAATCAGTCAATTTCAACTTCTCGCAGGAAAAAAAAAGATCTTGCAAAGTTGGAATTGATTGATTGAACTTTTTAATTCCACCCAGTCTGCTGTTACCACTGCAGCCATGCCCACCCAATGGGCCACAGCCAGCCAATAGGCCACACCCACCCGGCACCCAACGATGCATAAGTAGGTTTTGGGTTGCAGTTTGGGCACTCAGTCTCTAAAAGGTTCGCCATCATTGCCCTATGCCATGGAATGGGATGAAGGAGGAGCTTCAGAAGGCAGATTTCTAAAAATGCCCCATTTTTGCCTCAGGAATAATAATAATAATATAGCCATCACATGCCCTACAATTGGGCAGAAACATCATGTTATCTTTTGAGAAAGGAATTTCACTCATTTTGGAAGTGTGGGAAGTCAGTCCCCCCCCCCAGAAAAAGAAATATTTGGGGGATATTAAAAAAGCAGATTATATTTCCCCAAAGGATGTTAAAGGCAGAAAAGCAGGCCCAGTTTTTCTTAATAGCCTTAGGCAGAGGCCAGGTCTGTAGAAATGCAGATTTGAAAATCCCATTCAGGACTCAGGCCCCATTCATGGGCAAATACTATCAAGCAAAAGCCCATTCAAGACAAAATATTTTGAAATCCCTTGCAGCAAAACTGATAGCTAACAATAGCAGAGGGATAGAATTAGAACCAGCAACCCCTCACCCAAGAAATCCAACACAGAAAGTAAGTCATCAGCCACAGCCACAGAAAAGCAGGACATGACCTTTAGGACATAATAGAATTAACCCACCACCATCAGAATACCAAAAGGACATACTCAAAAGTTCAGGTCAAAGTTCATGCCACAAGAACAACTCCAAACACAAAAGGCCAAAAAAGTATAAAAACCCATCACTCCCTGCTCCATGTGGTCATCTTTCCTAGAGCCACATTTCTATCTGGCTCTGCTCTTCAATAAACAACAATCTACTTTCTAAAGCAATCTCCATTTTGTTTATTCCCGGCTTGGACTGGACCTTGATGAAGATTCTTTCTACGATTTGTCACCCAGGATGGGACCAAGTTAACCTCACCAATGGACTGGGACTGGTAAGCCCCATCTTGCCAGCAGCAGACCCCTTGTGTTTATGGATGGGTTTCCCAGACCCTGCCCATTTAGAGCGAGGGTAGTAAAGGGAGTTTTGAGTTTTGAGCTCAAAGATTGCTTTGGAAAGAAGGTGAGTACCTCTAAATTTTAACTTTAAACCCCAGGGGAGCGAGAAAAATGTATTTATGTCTGTGTGTGTGAAAGACCCTTTTTCCAATCACAGTTGGATCTTGCTTCCTCTGGCCTTTCCTAACCGCCAAAAGATCTGTTCAACCAACAGACTCTGGAAAGTGGTTTGGCCAGAGCACAGGACCTTTTTTTTTTTTAATTAATTTTTTTTAAAATTTTACAATAAAAACCCCTTCCCCAATCCCTCCCAACCCACCCCAAAACCCTCCCCCGTTCTTCCCAGAGCTGAATACAGGCTTAACTAGATCTTAAAAGAAAAAAAGTTTTAAACCCAAATAAACCTTAAGCAAATATAATTACACTCAATAAACAAATTGTAAAATACTTTAACTCCATTATATATAAAAAACAAAAAGAGGAAAAACAAAAGAGAAAATAAAAAAGAAATAAATAAAAAATAAAAAATTAAAGAATAATAACAATTACACTTCTAAATAATATCTTAAACTTATATAAATTATTCAAAAGCTAGATAATATTTTCTTATATCATACTTATATTGTATAAAATTTATCCATCTTTTCCACACCGAAAGATACTTCTCTTGCGATTGATCTTTCAAGAAAGCCGAAATTTTTGCCATTTCCACTAAGTAGGAAACTTTAAAAAACCATTCTTGCAAAGTAGGCAAAAATTCCTTCTTCCAATATTGCCCTATTAACAACCTAGCCGCAGTAATTAAATTTAACATTAAAATAATCTCTTTATCATCACAATCAGAAACAATACCCAACAAAAACAATTGTGGAGTAAATTTTATCCTTCTTTTAAAAATTCTTTGAATATTCCACCAAGCACAGGACCTTTTGTTAGGGAAAAGGGAGAGGCTGTGGGAAAATGGAATGGAAAAGTGAGTGAGAGAATCAGATTTGGGCAACTAGCTAAGAATCACTGAGCAGAGCCCTATTCTGGAAAGAGGTGCCCGTACTCTAATTAATTTCGGCGGACAGAGTCCTTGCAGGTCATTTGCCTGTAAACCTGTAAGGTGGCGGACTGCAGGTTGGAAGGTGCCTTCACCTGTTGGGGGTAATGTAGTACTGCAGGCGGTGTAGTATCACAGGAAGATGGGAAAGAGCATGGGAAGCTCAGGATCTAGGTAGGATCTCACCAGGATCTCCTAAAGGGAGACAGAAGAATATCTGGGGCAGGGACAAATTGCCTGTTCAGACGGGAATGTGTAAGAAGTGTGGATGCAAATTATGCAGGAGTAGATTCTGCACAAGGAGGATGAAGCAGGAAAAACCAATTTGCTAAATAAAGGTACTTCAAAGAAAAGGAAAATATATAGAAACAGTGATTTTTTGCTCTCTTTCTATGCAACCATGTATTATGTTTAAGATTTGTGCCTTCCCTAATTTGAGCTAACTGAGATTTATAGTGGGAATGACCAGGATGTGCAAACTGAGTGTTCTGTTTTCCTTTTCTTTCCTTTCTCTGTGTGTGTGTGTGTGTGAGTGTGTGTGTCAAGGTCTTTGTGTTTCCTCGAGGTAAATGTTAACAGTTGGGTGACTCTAATCCCTAGAGACAAGAATTTTAAAATTCTGCTAGAAATTCTGCTTAAAATAAGTCATCAAAAGGAAAATACCTTCACCCTGTTTGGCCAGCAAAACACGGTGAAGAGAAATGTGTCCTTTTTTTTCTCGTTCTCTCTCTGTTTTTGTAAGAACAGCCCAAAATTATCAGAAGGCAATGAAAATATCTACTGGAAAAGTTTCACTCTTGCATTTATTGTATGTGTTTAAGTGGGTTTCATCTATCTACTTAACATCTGCAATGTTAACCTTTATGTCTTTTCAAAACTCTGCTTGCAAGCTATCCACCCCCCATTCTACTTCTTCCATTTCTTATCCTCTGTTCTCCATGCTTTTGTCTGATCAGTACTGTGTCTTCTGGGAGGCTCATCCACAAAGTGGGGGGGGGACCTTGTTTTCATATCTTTCAGCCCTGCACAGATTACTCAGCAGCCTTTGGAAACAGAGCACATTCACCGAGACACTGCCTCCACTCATTTGAGCCATGAAATTGGGTTTGAATCCAGCCACCTTGAATCCAACCACCTTGCATTCCCAAGTCCTACCATCACCCAGATGCTTGTGAAAGCTCCAGAGAAACGAAGGAGTCGTGGAGCCTCAGAAGACAACTAGGAAGACTATGGGGGGAGGGCAGAAACTCACTGTAAAGTTTTTCTTTCTTGCCTCATTTACCTTGTAATTAGTCAGTCAAATGGATTCATGAAGGGATGGCATTTGGGAATGGTTGGCACAAGTATTGAACACCTTGGACGTCTATCTGATGGGAGGCAAGTTTGTCAAGGATGTTTGTATTACATGTTTTGTATTAGTAGCTGCATACACACACGCATATACACTATTCAGAATCACACTGAAGCTATCCCCTTCACCTACCTTCAGCAAAGTTCTCCAGGCTGGTTCTTGCTCTGTGGCACTAAGGCCTTTGCATGCACACCTTCCTGCAAATTCCAAGGGGAGGGAACCAGGTCCCCTCAGGCAATTTGCAGTTCATATGACCTCACTGAAGAGGTAGCAGGAAAGAGAATTCCAAACCCAAACCCTGAATATGTTGCACTGGTGGACTCATAGTGGAAGTCCTAGAGCTCACTGTGTGCAATTTAAGAAATATAGCCTGACTTGCACACTGGCTAACCTTAATTGGACATCACAAACCTGGATGCACTAAACTAAGAGCTAGGGTAATAAGTAACCCTTGAAAACGGGCAGCCAGTGGTTATGTACTGAGGCAAACATGGCTGTGAGGAGTTTTGGGGCATGTGCAGAAAGTGGCATCAAACATCTAAAATAATTAGCACAGAATATTGGACACTATAAATTTCTTTTCCACCTAACAGAACTTTTGCCCTGGCTTCAGACCTTCATGGTTAAAAGGATCCCCTTTTGGGAGCCACTGCAGGGATCTTTTTCTGCTACCTCTATTAGTGTCTTCCCTTTTTTTGGCTTAAGAGTTTAAAAGCTTGTTTGTCAAGTCTCTCTGATCAGATCAATTTAATCTTGTGCCAGTAAAAGTGTGTCACCCACACTCTTATGGCACAAAGGGGAGATTGTGGGAAGTTAGCCCCCCCTCAAATGTTTTGGGGATATTAAAAAGGCAGAATACTATATTTCCCCAAAGGATCTTAAAGGCAGAAAAGCAGGCCGTTTTTCTTAATAGCCCCAGACAGAGGTCAGGTCTGTAGAAATGCAGATTTGATAATCCCATTCAGAAGGACTGGGGGGGGGAGCATTCATGGGCAAATACTACCAAGCAAAAGCCCATTCAAGACAAAATATTTTGAAATCCCTTGCAGCAAAACTGATAGCTAACAATAGCAGAGGGATAGAATTAGAACCAGCAACCCCTCACCCAAGAAATCCAACACAGAAAGTAAGCCATCAGCCACAGCCACAGAGAAGCAGGACATGACCTTTAGGACATAATAGAATTAACCCACCACCATCAGAATACCAAAAGGACATACTCAAAAGCTCAGGTCAAAGTTCATGCCACAGGAACAACTCCAAACACAAAAGGCCAAAAAAGTATAAAAACCCATCACTCCCTGCTCCATGTGGCCAGCTTTCTTAGAGCCACATTTCTGTCTGGCTCTGCTCTTCAATAAACAACAACCTTCTTTGTAAAGCAGTCTCCATTTTGTTTATTCTTGGCTTGGACTGGACCCTGATGAAGATTTTTCTTTCAACAGAAGGAAAAAGCATTTTTCCCATTAAATTGGATCCAAATGGGAAGAATACCAAACAGGCCCTTCACTGCAAATTTAGTTGTATCTAAGATGTAAAAATCTCCTGAGTCCTATAGGAATAAGTTTAATACAGCACAACATACAGTATTATAAATTTAAGCACTAGTCATTTAGGGAACACCATACCCTTTACCCCAGAATCAGTTGCCTGAAGCAATAGCCTCCTTTTTGATACTTGGGATGGTCCTATGAGGTTTGTATCACCACCTTGCTGGTAAACTTTTGATTTCCTAGAACTTTGCATGGTGTAAATTTTGTATTCTGGCTGTACCTCTTCATGGATGCCCAAAGAAACCTAAGCCATCTTGTTGCCAAAGGAAGAGGAGGAAATGATGTCTTGCCAATTTAGGCAAGAAATATCCAAGGTTGATAATTAGGGGATTTTCAGAAGAAGACTCTATTCTTTCCCCCCATGTGGCAGTAGACCTATCACAACAGCATAAAACAACAATTTGCTATTTATTATGTTATTCCATATCATTTGCCTGAGGTGCTACTTCATTCTGTCTTTGGGCAAAGAGGGACTTTACTGCCAGTTCTAATATGAGTTATGTATATACAATAATCATAGCAGATGACAAGATCTATTTACCACTAGTCATGATCTGGCCAGGCCAGTTTAGTACACCAGCAAGTGCCACTACCACAGACTAAACTGGGAGCAAACAAAAACATCTGAAAAGAACCAGGGAGCAAATTATTTATGCTGTCAAAAAAACAACATGGACATTTTCATATTACACTGAGTCCAGTCTGACTTGACAAATAATTTGTATTTTATAGCGCAGTGGCCCGCAACTTTTTGGGCACCAGGGACTAGTTCCATGGGGAGGTTTTTCCCTGGACCAAAGGGTGTGGTTTTGCATCTTGTGGATGGGGCTTTGCTTGTTTGTGCAGCCTAGTTTCTGGCATGCCGCGGACCAGTGCTTGTCCACGAACCGGGGACCCCTGTTAGAGGGAATGCAGGCCTTGTTAATGGCACTCTTAGATGTTATCTGGAACATAAAATGAGCCACCACAAACCTCTTGTTATCATCATCACCATTCTAGCCATTGTCTGTCCCCTGCAGGATGAAGGTCTTTTCTGCATATTTTCAACCAATACAGTTTTGAGCTTTCCTTTGCCAGTTGGGCCCTCAATAGCTGTGTTTTCATATAATTCTGAAAGAGCTTTTCAGGAGTGTCAGCTCAAACACTCACGATTATATGCAGATGCCCTGTAGATATTTTAGAATTGATTTAGGACTTGTGTGTCTTTCCAGCTCTCCTGTAACATTTAAAGCCTACAGCATGTGCTAAATGTTATGTACCAATTCATATCACATAGTTTACAAGAGGTTAGTGTTTGTACTTCAGCTGCCCCCTACCAGGGACAGTTTTTATTTGCTGACCCTTGGCTAAAAGCAGAACTTGGCTAAAAGTGAAATGTTTATTTCACTTTATCTTAGTCTTTCAGGAACATATTAATTTACTTTTATTCTATATAGTAAGAATTACTAAAGCTGTAAATCCATCAGTTCCACTTCCTTTTGCAATTCTAACTTTGAATTCTTAGATGTTGATCTACAGCTCCCATCATCCCCAGCTGGCATGGCCAATGATAGGAAGTTAAGAAATTTTAATCTAACAACTACTGTGGCAAGAGCAAGAGAAAGAGAATTCACAGTTGAATCTTGGAGGAATATATGAATGTGTCTTATCTCTAATGTAGACTTTTCTCCATTGCCATTAGTCAGCCTGTAAGAGGGATACAGTAGATGCTGTGTAATATGCAGCTCATGATTTTGATACTTGCCACATATTGTTGGTCTTTCTCAGTTCTTAAAATTTTATTTTAAGCTTATTTGGTGCCAGAGCATAAAGTAAATAAAGTATAGCATTTAGTAGTGTGGAAGAATAGGAACCCTGTTTAATACTTGTCCAGTTTCAGGCAAGAATGGTGACATTGTACAAGATATATTTTGAAACATTTTCAAAGGTTATTGTTATGTCCCGAGCCTTGCAAACGGCTCGGGCGTTTGCAGGCAGTCCCGGGCAGGTGCAAAGCTGCCCGGGACCAGACAGGCTGTCGCCAGCGCCGTGCGCATGCGCGGGTGCTGGCGCGGGAAAAGTAACCCTTTTACCCGGGAGTTGCCTATATAAGAGGCTGCGAGGCGTTTGGGCGAGGCTGAAGCCATCTTCCTGTAAGCTGAACGCTGAATAAATGAAACTGAGAACTCCAGCTGCTTCTCGTGTCTGTTTTCCCGCCACGGACTCAACAGTTATGATTTAAGGGGGGTTTTAATATTTAATTTTAAAGATCTGCAGGTACCATCCAGGGATATCACAAGTACTTTGGCATCTGTGAGTGATGTGTTGTCACCTCCTGACATAAATAATGAAATGTTTGTTTTAGTTTGGCCACAGGTGTAATAAAGTCTGTGCAACTTTGCTGGAGCTTTAAAGAAAAAGTGCAGGGGTAGAATTATGTTAAGGCAGCTGGAATTGAAATTAAATGAGTTTAGAAGTGTTTTCTCCACATTGGTTAAATGGTAATCTGTTCTGAATTATTTTGTTGTACCTGGGGATTGAGGCTCTGGATGCATCTGAGGGAGGGTCATAATAAAATAATAATAAAATTCAAGGTCTTGCTGAATAGATAAATAAGAAAATAAATAATTCTCTGCTGAGAAGGATGGAATTTAGGCCTTATAGGCCTGATTTTACTGACATTAGATAATACCTGTTAACTTTTTTGTAAAAAGTCATACAAATTATCATTTTGCTTCTAGTAAAAAAAAAAGGAACTTCTGGCTTTGAGGAAGATCTAAAAAATGCATTATTTCTCACCTTTCAGCAAACCTTAGAGATATAAAGAGGCTGCTGTGTTAATCTCTTTTTGTCTCTTATTTAATGAGGTAGCCAGTCACAGTTTCATCTTCCTGATTCCAGAGCAAATAATAAGTTGGTATTTCACAGTCTGGATTTGCCTTTGTGTCCAGAAGAATAATAATTTGTGTTTCAAATTAAAGTTAAAATAACTTGTGTTTCAAGTTAAAATCTCCTTCAAGTTAAGTGTCATTCATGAGCACATCCATAGAGATGGGTTTTTTTGTTTTGGAAACAGTGAGGAAATGTTTGCACTCATTTGGAATATTCTTTTGACTCCCAAGAGACCATACAGCCCTGGGATTCCCAAATGGTTTCCTGTTCAAGTACTGAGAAGGCGTTACCCTAGATGTAGAGAGGGTAGGCAGAATGGCCTTGAAGGACAGGCCCACGTAGCTTTGATTTCTTAGGCTGGTCTATTTTATTGGACTGACAAGTTTAGCTTGCTCTAAAGCTGTGCTTTATTATTTTAATGACGAAACTGGCAACTTTTAGTTGCCAAGACTGTTAATCCGCTTTTAGCCTTAGCATTTTCCTTGTGGGTTGAAGGTCCCCTGTTGGAATAATGGTGAGCAAGTGAACGGAAGTCCTCTGAGGATGATTTAGATATTTGAATTATATTTGTTTTTCAAATTATAAACATTTTGAAGCAGTTTATAGTTTTAAAAAAATAGAATGTAAAGATTTAAAACAAATACTTTTCTTAGACCTTTAAAGGCTGGCTAATGACATTGGTCTGTACATATTTCCAGAAGGCAGAGAGAATTGGATTTATAGGATGACAAGCACCGGTTATTTTATTGTGTGACAACTGAGTTAAACAAGGTTATTTATAAGGCTGTTAATAGGTGTTCATCATATAAAAATTATACTTTTGCCCCAGTCAGTTATAATTATGTTCTGCAGTATTATCCAGTTAAACAAGTATCTCTTCACTAGAAGAGGAGAGGAAGAAGAGGGAAGTAGGGAAGAGAAGAAAGGGAGAAAGAAGGTAGAGAAGAAGGAGCGTGGATACAGTGAAAGGGGAAATGGGTGAGCAACACCAAAAGTCATGTGCATGTATTTATTTCATTTTATTAAAAGTATCTTATATATGAATGTAAAAAGAATGTATGTTAGCATCTGATAAATATCAACGGTATATGTATGGGGGAGAGTTTGGAAAAATAAAAAATTATATATAAAAAAGTATCTCTTCACTGATCCAGTTTCGCCTCACTTGTGTTGTATCTATTGATAAGCAACTAAGGAAGTGGGAGAAAGAAGCCAAATATACCATCAGTGTTGCATTAGTATGGGAAGAGCAACTATTGACTGGTGTGTATGTGACAATATGGGAAGGGTTGGGAAGAAGTCTATCAATGCAGAGTACTGTAGTAGATTAGGTAGCTGAAGATCTGATTCCTTTTACAGGTAGATACCTAGAGATCATCTTCCACTGTTTGAAAATCAAGAATGAAATTAATTTACTCATTCTTTTGATTCATCTGGCCAACTGTTACACTTATTGGAGAAATTCCAGAAGACCAGAGAGTAATTCTAGAAGTTATTTAAGAATAGGTACAAAAAATGATTTTGTTGTTTTATTGGTTCATGTGTTTGTTTTTTATGCCTTTGAGCGATTTTTGATTCCTGGTGACTGCCTGGACTGATTCCTTTTTCAGAAGATTTTTCAAAAGTGGTTTGGCTTTGCTTCCTTCCTAGGGCTGATAGAGACTGACTGGCCCAAGTCACCTAACTGGCTTTGTGCCTAAGGCAGGACTAGAACTCCCAGTTCCTAGCCTGATGTCATAAGCACTGCACAAAACTGATTCTCTGTTATCCATTTAAAATAGAAAAAAGCTAATTGTTTTATGGTTTGAAGTTAAATTTTATTTTTGGTGAAATAGCAACAAAATAAATGGGGAGAAAATACAGCATTGATTGTACTAGAGCAGTGGTTCTCAATCCCTGGTCTGTGGCCCAGTACTGGGCTGCAGCATGCCAGCAACCGGTCCATACAAACAAGCAAAGCCCCATCCATAGGATGCAGGCAGCATACAAAACCACACACTCTCAGCTCAATGAAAAAACAATTCTCCACAGAACCGGTCCCTGGTGTCCAAAAGGTTGGAGACCTCTGTACTAGAGTATCAGATTGCTGTAGTGGTTAATATGCTTCACTAGAATCTGGAAAACCATGAATTGTAGCCCTTCCTCAGCACAGAAACTGGTTGGGTGACTTTGGGCCAGTGACTCTCTCTCACCCCAGCTCACCTTAAAGGTTATTGGTGTTGAGGGAAAAATAGAAGAAGGCAGCATTATGTATACCTCGAATTACACAAAAAAGGTAAGATATATGTTTAGTAAATAAATAAATAAAATTGTGGTAATAAAAAGTTCTTCTTCAAGCACAGAAACCGGTTGGGTGACTTTGGGCCAGTGACTCTCTCTCAATCCAGCTCACCTTAAAAGTTGTTGTTGGCGAAGGAAAAATAGAAGAAGGCAGCATTATGTATACCTTGAATTACACAAAAAGGCAGGATAAAAATTTACTAAATAAATTTGTAGGAATAAAAAATGGGAAAAGCAATGGATTTGATTTACCTGAATTAGTTCAATCAAAAATTCACTGTTGGATTGGGATATTATATCATACTGTGCCTAGATTATAATCTGTAATTTTCCAAGGTTAGGGACATTCCACTGTTGATCCCCCCTAAAAAGGGGGTTGGAACTGCACCCATGCATCTTATGTGAGTCATTTCCATGGGAAAACTTTAGATTGGATAGAATAAGATAATATTCTTAGCAGAGGAACTGGTTGGATTCAGGACAGGGAGGTCAACAACAGATCGGTGACTATTTTTGCATTACTGAGTTAAGAAAACTAGTATTTCATAAGGATCATTTATGTCATCTTTATAAACAAAGTCCGCATTTAACTCAATTCCCAGAGACAAGCTAAAGAAAAAGCTGAACAATTTTCTATTGATAGATGGATGTTATTGCTAATTAAGTTCATATATGACAACACCTCTGTGCAAGTTGGATACAATCTTCAAGAAAAATACCATGTTTCCCTGAAAATAAGACCCGGTCATATTTTTTTTTGCCTCCAAAAGAGTCACCAGGTCTTATTTTTTGGGGTATGTGTGTGTCTTTTCAAGTTACCTCCCACACCAACAGCCCCGCCCAGCCGACCCACTTCTTCTGCGGCCGAAGGAGCAGCTTCATTCTGCAGCTGAGAATGGAGCTCCGCCCTGCATTTTGAACTCAGAGGCCTTTCCAGAAGGCCACAAAGTAAGTAGTGTTGAGTGCATGTGGTAGCTTCACCCCCCCCCCCACCCCTGGCCTGGCTTGAATTTTAGTTGTGTGCCTTGCCCCCAAACTGGGCTTATTTTGGGGGTAGGGCTTATATTAGTTAGGGCTTATTTTCAGGGTAGCTCTTACTTTCGGGGAAACACGGTATGTCTAATTGGATTGGATTCCTTCATCTAATTCCTACTGCAAAAGAATTTAAGCTACACTACATATTGACCCCTCTTGTTTAGTATCAACATTAACTTCACAGCACTGTTAGTTCCTTAACCAAAAGTAACTCTCATCTCCTTATATTGACCAACAAGCCAATGCAATAATATACTGATCTTTTCAACAATTTTGGAAAGCCTTAGAAGGGGGCTTCAGGTCTTTTCTTATGTTTGGAAAGAAAAGATATTGTAGTTATAAATTAAAAATAGAGCAGTTATGAAGAAATATGAGACATGGACAAATATGATAGATTACTCTGTTGCATATAAAATGGAGCAAGTCATGACATTCAGATATCTTACATTTGTTTTCCATGTCTCAGTAGCTGGAATACACAAGTAAAATCTGCAAGAAAAAAGAGTTCAAAGAAGCTCTAGGCCTATGCTTCTTTAGGTGGTAATTTTATCCTGGCTGCATTTAAGTTAAAGTTGCTGAAATAGTATAAGCACCTGTATCTAGGAAGCTTACTGACTACTAAATATTATATAGTAAAAATAATAATTATATTTGGGATGGTCCAGTACATTTCAAAAGCTTCCTTGTGGTGAGAATTGTGGAAGGCCTCTCTAAAGACCTGCATACTGATATATTCTTTAAGCTTCTGGCTTAAACTAATCTCCTTTAGATCCTTGGCACCATAAATATTTTAAGATGGAATTAAACCATTGGAAAGCAGCTGTTGAAGAGGAACTGGATAACTACACTTTGTACTCGATTTTCATTTCCCCTAGGATTTGAGAGGGGCTAAAGCAATGGTCACAGAACAAGTATTTAATACTGCATTATCTGAGCTCCTATCCATTGTAAGATGGAAATTTGGACATCAGCTACTTATCCAAAGTTACTCATATCAATCAAATAATAGTATTTTTTCCCCTGAACTTCAAAAAATATTATCCTTAGCCTGTTAGAAGCTTTGCAACTTCTCCACTTTGGGAAGGTTTATGCTATCTAGGTGGGCTCCTGACGAAGCATTATATACAAAAGCCCAGTATATGTGATGTAGATCTAACTACTTTTTAATCACTCCTCTGTTTACTATATTGTCTGTCTGTCTGTCTGTCTGTCTGTCTGTCTTTCTTTCTAATTTGTGTACCTGCTCACTTCACTTATGCGACACTGGGTGGCTTATAACAATGAAAACAGCAATAAAATACAATAAAATATAATTCAATGCAACAAGCATAGAGTCATATTAAAACACTAATAAAAGATCAATTGAGTACAAAATGATAACAACAAGTGAATACAGCCAGACATCCCATTCAGTACAGTCCTTCAAAAGGCCTCTATTAATGCGTCCCCCAACATGATGACATAGTCATGTTTCTTCCTAAAAGCGAAAAGCCTAGGGGACAATCTAAGTTCTGGGGTGGAGTGATGTTCCAAGGGGGCTGTCAGATGATATTCTTTAGTGTATGAGATCTATAACACGCCTCTCCTGCTAGATCTGATGGGATCAGTAGATATAACTGTGATTGTTTTTTCCTCAATAAGTCCTCGACTTATGACCACAATTGAGCCCAAAATTTCTCTTGTTAAGTGAAACATTTGTTAAGAGAGCTTTGGCCCATTTTATGACCTTTCTTGCCACTTGTTAAGTGAATCACTGCACATGTGAAATTAGGAACACAGTTGTTGGGTGAATCTGGCTTCCCCATTGACTTTGCTTTATCAGAAGTTTACAAAGGTGATCACATAACCCCCAAGATACTGTAACCGTCATAAATATAAATCAGTTGCCAAGCATCTGAATTTTGATCATGTGACTATGGGGATGCTGCAGTGGATATCAGTATGAAAAACAGTCATAAGTCACTTTTTTCAGTGCTGTTGTGACTTCGAGCAGTCACTAAATGAACTAAGTTGAGGACTACCGGTATTACCAAAATTCCTGGGCACCAAAATGTTCTCTGTTCCTGTCCTTCAGTTTTACCACTTAAAGAAGTATAGTCTACCAGTTCTACCCCCCACAAATACTAGAATGGAAATTGGATACTCTCCACAAAAAGTTCAAAGACAGGTGGTCTTGGGATTTGGATCTATTTTACTAGGCTTATTTAGAGCCAATTTTCTTTCCCACTCTTGTTAATATAGCAAAGCAAGAATCAATTCCTCCTGCTATGAATGGCCTTCTAGTCATTATTTAGTCAGGTTTGTTTTTTGTCTGTTTGTAAGAAGTAATTGTTGTTTTTTCCTAGTAGTAAATAACGTTCTGATGGCCTTCAAGAAGACATGGTGGCAGCATACTTAGATGGTCTGTCATTCCTCCCTGGTAAAACAGACAGGAAACATGACAAGATGAGCTAATTCTACTTTACTGTAAAGCTTTATTGTTAGAATCCTGCAAGTCTGAAAGCACAAACTTCCCACCTCTACTTTTAACAGTTTGATCCATTAGGGCAGATCCTTCCTAAGTTTCTTTCTCTGATCCTTAACAGCTACAGGCTTCTGTCTTTCTTGTCTGATTTTTTTTCCTCGGCAAGCATCTCTTCCCCTCTTTCCCCAAGGACATTCACACATTACATGGACAAAGGGTCATCAGCACTACCCTGCTGAGATCATGTAGCAAAGTCAGCCGGAAGCATAAGTGTGTAAACTTAAGGCAGGGAGCTATTGCTCACAGCCTGGAAAACTAAGCTAGAGGAGATGCTACACTCCATACCATTATTATGATGATGATTTGTCACACAGTCAGCCAGATATCCAGACTGGATTCGGCAGTTTTGTCTACCTATCAAATCCTTTCCAAGACAGAATGTTTCATGGTATTACAGATATTGTCGCAGGATGTAAGCTGTTCTGAGTAAAGCTGCCTTTTGCAATTGACTGATGGTGAATTTGTCAGTGCTGACAGTGTTCAAGTGGTGCTTCAGTTGTTTTCAGATTGTACCCAAGGAGCCTATGACTATTAAGACTACCTTTGCTTGCTTCTTTCCACAGTCGTCCTATTTCTATTTGCAAGTCTTTATATTTTGTGATCTTCTCCAGTTCTTTCTCTTCTATTCTGCTGCCTCCAGGTATTACCATGTCCACTATCCAGATATTGTCATCATCCAACATCATTGTCATCGTCGTTGTTATTATTAATCAAATTTATTTTCAATTCATCTCATAGTTCAAGATGACTCCATCCTCACTCACACACGCACACTGTGGGAAGCTATCTCTGTCGGCATTCGCCCCATAGCTATCTACTATTGGCTTAGTTTGCCCCATTCCCCCAAGAAGTTAGCCTATATACAGTGGGCAGAAATTTCAGACATTATAACCATTCCATATGAATCCTGCCTTTTATCCTGGTTTGATTAAATTTATTTCTATAGCGACAACTGGTGTAGTAGATTGGGCTGAAAAAGCCCCTCCCCTCCAGTCTGTTTCTGTGGTGGAGGATGACTTGAATCCAGTTCAAGTTCCATTAAATATCTCAGTCACTAATAGCAGACTAGTTTATGTAGAACTGTTTTAAGCTTTCTCCCTATATACCACAATGCACTTGATTGTAACTGCTGATGTTGACCTATTGTTTAAGATCCCAATTTTTGTTATACTTTTATATTTATTTTGGAATAGATTCTAAAGGCACAGGGAATTGTAAACCCTACTCCATAATAAAATAATTGGAATCAAATGCAGGGTCTGATGGTGGCCTTGAAAATTCCTCCATATATAGGTAGCCCTCTTAACCATAGTTCAGGGAGGGGACAGGGATCACGTACAATCTATAAATTTGCTTCACTTCCAGTAATTCACAACATCAAAACTGAAAAATGGTTTTAGTAAGGATTCAACAGTTTGAAATGGCACATGATTACAGGTCACTACCTGGGTGTGGAAAATTAAAGACTAAAGTGAAAGAAATAGAAAGACAGGGTAGCTGCTTTTCTGTTCTGGATTTTCGTGGACTGCCCGAAGGTAGCTGGTAATCTCTTGAATGTTTGATTGCTGGTGATTAAAAGGTTTGGAAGAGATTGATTGCAGGGGGTTTAAGTCTAAAGCTCTAAAGCAAAGAACAAAAACTCAGTTTCTAAACTGGAAGTCAGGGAAGATGGATAGACAACAAGGGTGGGTAAATAGTCACACTAAACTTTTTGACTGCTCTTAAGTACTATCAATAGAACTGGGTGGATTCTCAAGTAGGATCCTAAATAAGTGTAGAAAGCAATCTTTAGAAGTATGAGAATGACTCCTTTTGAGCCAGACATGGCCAATAATAATAACATGTAGCTTCTCTCTTCGCAAATGTGACTTGTATTATCCTATAACAGGTATATACTTCATGAATGACCCTGCTTTACTTTTTAAAAAACTTTTATTATTTGATTTGGAGCCTGCACAGCTTCTGAATATACACAAAAACAGAAAATAATTTAAAAAAAAATCTGTGTATCCACAAGGATAAAACAACCAAACATATTCTAACATTCATTCTTTGATAATTTGGGATGGTCTTGTTAGTGATATTGCCAAAGTCTTTGTAGCATAATTATTAGGCCTGCCTTCCTCAACCTGATATCCTCCAGATACTTGGTATTTGAGATTAGTAGAAGCAGGGATTCACTGTTTCTTTGTCCTAGAGTGTATATCCTCCATTTCTGATGCCATTATTGTGTCAATAGATTACAGTATACATGTACATATGTAATAACAGGAAAAGAGTGGCCATCAAATTTTTTCTTGTAGTTAAATCTTTTAGTTTGGATGTTTGAAAGAAGAAAGATGCCACTGTCCTTTCATCTTCTGTAGGTGCCCACCATTCTCTGATTATCTTTTCTATAGATTCATTCACAGTATCATTTGAAAAGCAGTAGAGATGGGATGCTTTGAAAAGAAGAATCTTTGCCCTAAATTTGTTGAAGTATCGTTAACTTAAGCTCTTCATCTATTAGGACATCCGTGATCTAGTCTAGTACTCTGACATAAAAATACTGTTCTTCTATTTTCCTGCAAGATCTCATGCAGACATATAATATTGTTGAGAGTTTAGAGCAGTGGTTCTCAACCTTTTTAATGCCGCGACCCCCAATCAGTCGTAAGTTGAGGACTAAACTGGTCGTAAGTCAAGGAGTAAACCGGCTGTAAGTCGAGGACTACCCAACTGGTCGTAAGTCAAGGACTTTCCCTGCCCATGAGCACCGTGCATGCGTGGTGCCGCCCCCTGCGCCGGCCGAGGCGTAGCTGGCAAACGGCAGAGACGGAGCAGGCCGACCACCGGCTGGGCCACCAGCTGGCCCAGCCCAAGCGAGGTAAGGCACTCGCCGGAAAAGGGGAAAAAATGGCGGACAGCCTTGCTTGGCGACCCCCGTGAAATGGTCAATTGACCCCAAATGGGGTCGCGACCCATAGGTTGAGAACCTCTGGTTTAGAGTTTATCGGAGGCGTCCGGTTTTGTGCAGTCATGCAGCAGCCGAGGGATCGCGGGGCTCCACACCCTATGACTGATTTCTGCCTGTTAGGGACCCTAAATGGGCCTGAAGTTGCCCAGGAGAGGCGACACAGAAGGCAGGAAGCCCCACTGACTGTAGAGAGATGGCAGTCGATCCATTCATTCGGGGAAAGCCCTCCAGAAACCAGCAGTAGAAAGGCTAGCTTAACTTCAGAGTCTAGCCCAAGCAACAAGCAACCAAACCCCAAAGTACTATTTTAAGCTGACTGTAAAAAATGTGCTTGGATCTGGGTAAGAACATTGATTTTCTATCTTCTACTTGATAATCGATTTCCTGGGGGGAAAAAGCCCCAAAAGCAAAAAGCCTCGAAAGTGAGAAGGAGGGGGATCTTTGCCCCACCCTCCTATAGATGGAAGTGGCAAATTAAACTTTTTATGGGGGACAAAAATATACTGAAATGAAATGAATATAAGACCTATATTTGGATAAGTTTGAAATTGGTGGAATTTGTTAAGACTTTTTCTTTAAATCATGAAAATAGAAAAAAAAGCAACTGTTTATTTTGAAAATTGAAAAACGAACTGGTGCTGACATCTAGTGGTGAATGAAAATATACAACAGTAGTTGCTCCAGTACAGGAACTGGCAAAGCCCAGGAAAAGATAACTTGCTTTTGTGACTTTCAATGTCTTAATAACAGAGAACAGCTGTGACAAAAAAAAGGAAATATTTTGGGCTACCTACAAAGCAAGAATTATAAACTTTAGGGGAAAAAATGACCTTTTGGAGAGTTTAGAGCAGGGGCGTCAAACTGCCGGCCCACGGGCCGGTTTCATCATACCGGAGCCGCCCCCACCCCATTGCCGGCAATGGCAAAAAAGCTCCGATACGTCGCGCAACATCACGTGACGTCGCGAGTTTGACATGCCTGGTTTAGAGTTTATCAACTGCTCTTGACTGTATCTTCCAGGCAAAAGATAAAAATAAAGTTGTCCTCAGTTGGGAATCAACACCTTAGTAGCTACATGGACACAGCCCTTCTCAGTCTTGGGATTCCTGATAGTAAACTCACTCAAGTGCTAGCTAGGTTTATGCCTACTTAGCTTCCAAAAAAAGACAGTGTTGGCCAAGTCTTCTACCTGCTGAAGGAACTACATATATCTTTCATATATATTTATTTATTTTGCTGCCCTCAAGTCACTGTCTCAACAAGTCCTGTAGTTTTCTTGGGAAAAGTGGTTTGCCATTGTTATCTTCTTAGGGTTGAGAGAGAGGGATTGACTGAGGATCACCCAGTTAGTTTCATGCCTAAGACAGAACTAGAACTCACACAAGAATTAGTTCTTGTCCTTCATGATAACCTAATTAACATCTGATCTCATTTTGCTATCCACACTTTATCCAAAACTTAATCTAAACCCATTGAGAATTTAATCTGAATCACTAGCTTTTAAATGTTTACAAACATTGCTCTTTTCCTAATCTTGAATCAATTAGCTCTGAAAATTCTCAATTTTATAATTGGTATAAAATTGTTTCTCCTGTAGCAATTTGTTATTTTGGGTTGATTCTCACTGAGATATTATTGTTGTTTCTGAGTTGGAATCAAACTGACCTAAATTGTTGACTTTGAAATGGGATCACACCATTTTCTTCTCAAGCCCTTGTGAAATTGCTCCTAGCTGCCTTTCCTAAAAAAAGCATATTGGTTTTTTGGACAGAATTTGATATAGCTTTAAATACTATTTATCAAACTTTGTATGATTTGTCTGCTACCTAAGAGCCTTTCCATGTGTGTGTGTGTGTTTGTATGTATACGTATATACATATACACAGTATGCATGTGTGTGTGTGTGTGTGTGTGCATGAATTATGTATTGCAATATGGGTGTGACTGCTTCAATGTGCATTCCTATTCTTAATTGTTATGCTTACTGCTTACACTAATATCTACCAATATATATTCATCAAATGGGTTTATGTAATATACTATACTAAGATCTAACCAATTTGATCATTGATACTGTGGAATCTTGTGGTAGGGGGAAAAACAGTATGATGCTTTGTTACTTGGGGGTGGGAGGCAAGAGGATGAAACAGCAGAATCACACAACTGATAGGTTGCATACACAGTAAAACAACCTTAAAACCAACACAAATGCAGCAAAAGGAAGCATAATGTACCTAGTCTCAATTTGGGGAAGGATTTTTTTGTTTTGAAGGCAAGTTCTACCAAAGATGGAACCCCCTTGGAATATGACCTTATCTTTATGTTGACACTTCCAAAAATACTGGAACAGCTTGTTTTTGGTTTTGAGAAAAAAACAATTCCTTCTGAAAAATAATTCCCAGTGAATATTATAGGCATTTTTGCTGTTGGACCTATGCAGATATTTTTAAACCAGTTAATTAATAAAGAAGCTGGAAAAAAATCTTAATAGATCTGTGCCTGACTTCAGGGTCAGGTTTTTATACCTCAGTGCACACAGATCCTACAGTTCGATTCCCATTAATTGTTCCTGAAGCTGCTTAGCAACTGCAGTGCAAGTTACGTTCTCCGGGCTGACCTTGCTGATGAATGAAATAATCCAATGAATATTTATAAATTGTGGCAAATACAATCTAAGCTGTTGGTAGCTTTATAAATTTGTCCCTTTTTTTGCATCTTTGTAAAACCTGCTTCTCTTTCAGGGATGCTGTTTTTACTGAATGCCTCCCTTTGTTTTCACATAGTGCTTTCTTATCACCTTAGCTTAATCTGTGAAGTATTTGCATAGGTTTCTGTTTCTGAGGTAATCGCTGACAACTCAAAAGAACTTTAATTTTGTTTTGGTAAATATGACTGGTAATTTTTTTTTAATGAACTCCCTGAGATATCATGGAGGATTGAAAAACCCATCAGTCAGGAGGAAAATAAGAATTTGATGGACTCTCTTTTACGATAATTCCATAGGGTATTCCTGTCTCCATCAAGTACAGGGCCACCTAATGTTTAAACTGTGTAATGACACCCTCCACACCCATGCTTCACACTGTAGTTTTGGTTAAATTGTTAAATGACTGAATATCAGTGGTAGGATTCAAATAATTTAACAACCAGTTCTCTGCCCTAATGACCATTTTAAGTATAAAAAACCGATATACTAAAAGGTAGTTTATTATTTCATGCATTTAATACAAATAAGAACAATAAAAGAGGTACACAAAACTAGATTATGTTATAAGAAAGAGTTTTAAAATATTAATGAAAAAATATTAAACTAAATAGCTTAGTTTAATAGCTTAGTTGACAAGACAAAAATATCACAAAAATAAGCTGGTATTGCTCAAGTAGAAAAAATATGATTCAAATAATATGTATAAACTGCATCAGTATCAGTATTTAGAAATAAGGTATTTCAAGTTATAAAGGACAAATATATAAGGGAACAAAATAATAAATAATCATAGGGTATATAAAGTACCAACAATGGAAGTTACATGGCAACACATCACAACTATGAAAATGGTCATAACTTAAGTTACTTTTTTCAATGCCGGTCACTAAATGAACGGTTGTAAGTTGTGGACTATATGGAAGTCATCTCTGACTAAATCCATGATTAATATATGCAAATACATATGTTTCTGGATAAACTGCTCCTTATAACAGTTTACTCCATAGAATGACAAAATTGCTTAACTAAATAAGCATTTGCTACCTGAAATCATAGGTTGCTACCACCGAGCCGCTATTTGCCATCTGAAATAACACCTGTCACTTAAACAGTGCTTACTATATTAAAATACTAAACTAAGGTTTGATATATGAAATTGAAATTCTGCTATTTAAATTTAAAACATAGGTGGAGGTGGGGGGGGAGCTGCCCAAGTGCCCCGCAGCTGCTTACCATGCTGAGGGGCCCTCGCAGCCAGGCCTTGTAAGTCCCAACACCTGTTGCGCCTCGCCTGTTCGATAGTGGCTTCTCCCAGTTTTTTCTTCCTCCTCCTTTGAGTAGGAGGAAACGAAGCCCTGCAGCAGTTGGGTGGGGTGGGAACTTCGCTGCCGGAGTGTTTTACTTGATGCAGAATGGGAAGGATCCACATTCTGCAGCAAGTAAACATTAAAGAAAGTTTAAAAAGTGTGGCAGCGAAAATCCTCCACCTTACGTGGGATTGGGTTTTTTTCCTCTGCTCCCCTTGGCTTTTCGCTGCCAGATTGTCTGGGCTGGGCTGAGAGACAATGACTGGAACAAAGTTACCCAGTGGCTTTCATGGTTACGGTGGGACTTGAATTCGTGGTCTCCCGCTTTCTAGCCTTAATGCTTTTTACATTTTTCATCTGTACCCCCAGTCCCTCAGCACTATTTTGTACCTTTGATTATTTCATTGTTCCTTTGCCCATCCGTGCAATATCCTTCATTTCTGATGTCAGGGTCCAAATAGTAAATCAGGGGAAAAAAAATATCTCCTAATGCAGAGCTGGCAACTTGTGAATTGGAAGCTATAATTTAGCATTGCAACCTTCCATATTTCCACAGAACGACATTTGTAGATGTGCTTTCATCACACTGAGTTGGGTTTGGAATTGTTTTATTTTAGGGGTGGAAATTGAGACACAAGGCTTCTGAAATACGAACTATTCCCTCCCCAAATCCTGAAAAGTGGCTGTTAAGTGTTGGTAAGTAGGAATAGGAGCAGGAGCAGTTTGCCTCCAGAGCCTAAGCACAGGTAGTCCTTGACTTACAACAGTTTGTTTAATGACCATTCACCGTTACTGAAAAAAGTGACTTATGACTGTTTTTCACACTTATGACCATTGCAGCATCCCCTAAGCCATGTAATCAAAATTCAGATGCTTGGAAATTTATGACAGTTGCAGTGTCCCAGGGTCATGGGATCATCTTCTGCAACCTTCTGACAAGCAAAGTCAATGGAAAAGCCAGATTCACTTAACTGTGCTACTAACCTGCAATTTGATTCACTTAACAGCTGTGGCAAGAAATGTCATAAAATGGGACAAAAGTCACTTAAGTGTCTTGCTTAGCAACAAAAATTTTGAGCTCAGTTATGGTCGTAAGTCAAGGACTACCTGTATAGCACTGTCTTTCATTAAAGTAGCATTGTTTTAGGGGTTTTTTTTGTGCTTGGTTAATTTTATTACTGTGACATTTGTGTTGGAAAGTTTTATGAGAAATTTTCATTATAATGATTTCCATAGACTAACCTGGAAGTTTTGTACTAAAGGGTGATCTGTAAATAATTTGAATAAACCAAGACTTTCTGATGGGCAGACAGCTACCGTGTTTCCCTGAAATTAAGACCCGGTCTTATATATTTTCCAAAAGAGGTACTAGGTCTTAATTTCAGAGAATGTCTAACCTTAGGACCACCGCAGCCAGGCCTCCCATGCCCCGACACCTGTCATGCCGCTGCTTGACTTCTTCTGCAGCTGCTTGCTGAGACTTGGGGCCAGATGCCATGTGGCGCATTGCGCTGTTGCTGCTCTTCCCGGCAGGATGCTGCATGGCGCTTCGGGCCGCTTACGCTGCTCACGTGCTTTGGGCCACTTCTGCTGCTTGTGCAGCGCTTTGAGACACTTCTCTGCTTGCACAGTGCTTCGGGCCACAATGCATGTCAAAAAGACTAGAGCAGTGGTTCTCAACCTTCCTAATGCCGCGACCCTTTAATACAATTCCTCATGTTGTGGTGACCCCCAACCATAAAATTATTTTCATTGCTACTTCATAACTGTAATTTTGCTACTGTTATGAATCATAATGTAAATATCTGATATGCAGGATGTATTTTCATTGTTACAAATTGAACATAATTAAAGCATTATATGTAATTATATATTGTGAAATATTTATTTCTAATTACAAATAAATGAAATTTTGTCTTGAAGCATGGTGTAGCATGGGTAACAGTCTTAATATAACAACAGTAAACTACATTGCTACATTTTGCGACAGTATGCATAAAAAGCCAACGTCAGTGCAAAGATTGAGATTGCTTCTTTCTCACCAGATGAGAAATTCTCGGGACAGTCTTTGCAAGAGCACAATGAAGATCATCTTCCACAACAAGTCTACTTCTGTATTTAGACTTGATAACCAACAAGCTGGAAAACCCTGTTTTACAAAGATATGCTGTTGGAAATGGAATGTTCCTTGCTTTGGAAAATAAATTGACCCTCTCTTCTGTGGCAGCCCATCAAATACTGGAATACTGCTATCATGTCTCCCACAAGTCCTTCTTTTCTCTAGACTAGCCAAACCCAAATTCTGCAACTAAGTCTCAACATCTTTTTTGTAGTGTGATGACCAAAATTGGATGCAGTATTTCAGGTGTGGTCCCGACTCAGAAAATTCAGACACCAGTCTTGCCAGCCCTCTCTCGCAGCCCTGGTGGGGAATAGGTGGGGTGGCTACCACTTTCCACCTCATGCTGAATGAAGGATCCAGGGTTGTATTTTAAGGAAAGGACGGGTCAAAGGAACGGAAAAAGAAGAGGGGGAGTTTGATGCTGTTACCTTGGTATCCACAGTGGGCCCCTCCCGATAGCCAATTCGCTCTTTGAAATGACTTAAAGCGGGTTCTGCTGGCTTCACATACGAAACCTGATTCTTTTTGCTCATGATCGAGGATTGAAGAGACAGCAGCTCCAATCACTCGTCCATTTTGTTTCCGCACATGTCACGTGGGAGAAGCTACTCTCAGCAACTTTCTTTCCCTGCTTGTCAATGGTTGCATCCATCTTGGCTTCAGGGCAGGAGCTGCGGCTGCCTGGGCGCCTAATTTAAAGAGGAAGCTACTTCAGCGCTAAACGGAGATGGAACTGAAGGGGTGGAAAGAAGAGGATGGTGTCCGAGAGCACCAAGTCAGGTGGCTAAGAGAGGACGACTAGTGGGAGGCTAAAATGGGTCTACACTGCTTTCTACACAGTAACTGCTCTCTACACATGTGTAACTGGTTCACATAAGTACATCCACCTGGAGACGGATAGAGGAATGGTGTCTCGGTTCCTAAGACCATCGGAAATATATGTTTTCCGATGGTCTTAGGCGATCCCTGTGAAAGGGTTGTTCGACCCCCAAAGGGGTCATGACCCACAGGTTGAGAACCGCTGGACTAGAGGGTTTGCTATCTTGGATGATACTTTCAGCTGCCATTTTGAAAAAAAAATAAAAATGCTGGAACGGGAATATTTTGCAGTAATTTTTCAAATACCCTATGAAAACTTTCAGGTCTGTCATAGTTTAATATCAATATAGTTAATTCTACATGGCACTTTTGGCAATAATATAAGCATATTGTATTCCATGCTTGCCTGTATAAAGCCAGGTGGTTTCTGGACTTGATTGTACTGTTAATTTCATAATTTATTAAGATACATGCTTACAGTTGTGAGGAAAGATTTTGCACAGGACTGAAAAAAAAAACAATAAAAGGGGACGGCATGGGTTGGAGAGGGCAGCAGTGAGGGTTGGGGAAGACACATAGGTTTATATGAGAGATGCCATATGGTCAGGAAGGATGTGCATGGGACAGGTGATACAAGTCAGGATTGTGCTGTATGCATTGGAGAAGGTACACGGGGGATGATGTGGGTCTGGAAGGAGTGCATGGGGATGCACAAGAAGTGCCATGTGAATCAGGGAAAGCACACACAGTAGTGTGGGTCAGAAAGAATGCATGGTGGTATGCAAGAGGTGCCACATAGCTCAGGAAAGACATGCAGGGTGTGGGGCACAGTGCAGCATGAACCAGGAAGGGGGCACAGGGGTTTATTTATTAAATTTATTTATTTATTTATTAAAATTTATAGCCCGCCCCACTCCTGCAGGACTCCAGGCGGCTAACAATAAAAACACAATATAACTTAACAAAACAAACAATACAATAACATTCATCCAGGGGTCAGATTTTTTTTTTATTGTAAATATTTATTAAGTTTTAAAATTTTACAAAAAAAACAAAACAACCCATCCCCAAACCTCCCCAACCCTCCCATTCCCTCCCCCAACCTTCCCAGAGCTGAACATAGGCTTAATTAAAATTTCTTCAAATAATCTAAAAGAAAATATAAACCATAAATTAATCTAAATACTAAATACATTAATTAAACAAGTTATAAGATAATTAACAATAATGTATATATAAAAAAACATAACTACCAAAAGAATAATACTTGAAAGAAAAAAGAATAAAGAAAAATAAAAAATAAAAGAAAGTATAATAAAAATAAGAAATAAAAATAAAAAAGAATAAAATCTAGAAAATATTTTAAATTTTAAATATAAGTTATTGAAAAGCTAAATAATATTTTTTAACATCCAACTTATATTGTATAAAATCTATCCATTTTTTCCATACCGCAAAATACTTCTCCTGCGATTGATCCTTCAAGAAAGCCGAAATCTTTGCCATTTCCGCAAATAAGAAACTTTAAAAAACCACTCTTGCAAAGTAGGCAGAGATTCCTTCTTCCAACATTGCCCTACTAGCAGCCTTGCGGCTGTAATTAAATTTAACATCAATGTAGTCTCTTTAATATCACAGTCGGTAACAATACCTAATAAAAACAATTGTGGGGTAAATTTTACCCTCCTTCTGAAAATTCTTTGAATATTCCACCATATCTTAATCCAAAAGGCTTTTATATTTTTACACGACCACCAAATATGATAGTAAGTAGCATCCAAACAACCACATCTCCAACATTTAGGCTGTAAGTCAGGATACATACGAGACATTTTTTGTGGATCAAGGTGCCATCTGTAAAACATTTTATAAAAATTCTCCCTTAAATTCTGGGCTTGTGTAAATTTGACATTCCTCACCCAAATAATTTCCCAGGTATCTAGTAGAACTGGTTCACCAAAATTTTGTGCCCATTTGACCATACATTCTTTAATTAATTCTGCCTCTGAATCCAGTTCTACTAGCACCCCATAAATTCTCTTAATATGAGTTCGTCTTTGATCTTTTACTTGTTTAAGAAAATTTTCATCTTCTCTAAGTAAACCCACATTACAATCTAACTTCCATCTATCCACTATTTGTCTATACTGAAACCATGAATATGTAATATTTTCTTGTGCTAGGTTTTCCAAAGATTTTAACTGCCAGTTTTTACCATCCCATCTAAGTAATTGTGCATAAGAAACACCATCCATCTTAACTCCTCTCCTTATCCCCTCTATCGCATGCCAGGGTACAGCCCATAATGGGATTTTAAAATCACTTCTGTAATATTTCCTCCAAACCCGAAATAGAGAAATCCTTATAATATGAGATTTAAAAACCCTATCAACTTTTTTATTAAAAATTAAATAGGCATGCCATCCAAAAAGTAAATCACAACCCTCCAAGAGGAGTATTTCTACATTTGTTAAATTAACCCAATCACTAATTAATGTTAAAACCACTGCATCATAGTACAATTTCAAATTCGGTACCTTAAGTCCACCTCTTTCACGGATGTCTTGTATTATTTTAAGCTTTACTCTTGGTTTTTTCCCTGCCCAAATAAACTTATTGATACCTTTCTGCCATTCATTTAAATTAATCTCATTTTTTAAAATAGGTATCATTTGAAACAGAAAAAGAAACTTTGGCAAAACATTCATTTTAATCACCGCAATTCTTCCCAAAAGGGATAATTGCAATTTCTCCCAATTTTTCAAGTCTCTTTGTATCCTGACCCATAACCTTTCATAATTATTTTTGTACAATTTTGCATTAGAAACAGATAAAATAACCCCAAAATATTTTACCTTATCAACAACCTCAAAATCTGTCAACTTAACCAAAGTCTGCTTATCCAAAATAGTCATATTTTTAGGTAATATTTTAGTCTTATTGTTATTAATTTTAAAACCCGAAACCCGTCCATATTGGTATATCAATTGTAATAACTCTACTACAGAATAAGTAGGTTGGGACAGGGTGACCACCAAATCACTTGCAAAAGCTCTTAATTTATATTCTTTTTTATTAACTTCTATTCCTTTTATTTCCTGTGATTCTCGAATTTTAATCAACAATATTTCCAAAGTTAAAACAAATAGCAGTGGTGACAGTGGACATCCCTGTCTAGTCCCCTTTTCTATTGTAAAGACTTCTGATAAACCCCCATTAACAATACGTTGTGCCGTTTGTTTTTGATAAATAAGACCAAGAGCTTGTAAAATTTTTTCTCCAAAATTCATTTTCTCAATTAAACTTAACATAAATTACCAATTCAGTTGATCAAAAGCTTTTTCAGCATCTAAAAATATCAATCCTGCAGGAACTTGATTATTTTTGTCTAAGTATTCTAATAAATTAATAATTTGTCTGACATTATTCTTCATGTACCTTCCAGTTATAAAACCCATTTGATCCTTATGTATAACCTGATGCAAAACCCTCATAAGCCTATTAGCCAAAATTTTTGCAAAAATCTTATAATCTACATTTAAAAGAGATATAGGTCTGTAATTCTTTGGTAAAGTGAGATCTTGATCTTCTTTTGGAATTAAAGATATAAAAGCTCTACCCCATGACGGGGGAATCTCTAAACCCTGTAATATGTTATTAAAAAGCTCTCTTAAAGGTTGAATCATCTCTTGTACCAAAGTTTTATAATAAATAGATGTCAAACCATCCGTACCCGGTGCTTTACCTAATTTTAATTCTTTAATCACTGTCTCAATTTCCTCTCTAGTAACTAAACCATTAATTTCTTGTTTCTGATCTTCTGTTAATTTAGGGAAGTTGGCTTCATTTAAATAATTTTCTATGTCTAAAACCTGTATTTTAGTACAGGGGTCAGATTTTATAAACCCCAGGCCTGCCGGAAAAGCCAGGTATTAAGCAGCTTGCGGAAAACCAACAGGGTGGGAGCGGTCCTAATCTCCGGGGGGAGCTGGTTCCAAGACGTGGGCACCATCACAGAGAAAGCCCTCCCCCGCGGCCCCGCCAAATGGCACTACTTGGCCGACGGGACCTGAAGGAGGCCCAGCCTGTGGGATCTAACCGGACGAAGGGAACTATGAGGTAGTAGGCGGTCTCACAAATAGCCTAGCCCTGAGCCATATAGAGTTTTAAAGGTAATAACCAACACCTTGAATTGGACCCGGAGACCAATAGGCAACCAGTGCAGCTCACGGAGGATAGGTGTAATGTGGGTGTACTGAGGAACACCCACTATCACTCGCGCGGCTGCATTCTGGACCAAATGTAGTCTCCGAATACTTTTCAAGGTTAGCCCCATGTAGAGCGCGTTGCAGTAGTCCAGGCGTGAGGTGACAAGGGCATGAGTGATTGTAAGGAGAGCCTCCCGGTCCAGGTAGGGTCACAACTGGTGCAACAGACGAACTTGTGCAAAGGTCATCCCAGCCACAGCCATCAAATGTTGTTCCAATTTCAGCTGTGGATCAAGGAGGACACCCAAGTTGCGAACCCGCTCCGAAGGGGGTATATTTTCCCCTGCTAGAGTCAACACTGGACAGTTAACATAATCCTTGGGAGGCAACATCCAAAGCCACTCGGTCTTGTCAGGATTGAGCCTGAGTCTGTTAACCCCCATCCAGACCCTCATGGCTTCAAGGCAAGGGCCCATCACATCAGCCGCTTCACTGAGAGAGCTCGGGGAAGAGATATATAGTTGGGTATCATCAGCATACTGATGAAACCTCACCCCTTGCTGTCTGACGATCTCACCCAGCGGCTTCATGTAAATGTTAAATAGGAGGGGGGAGAGGACCAACCCCTGCGGCACGCCGCATTCAAGCGGCCTCGGGGTTGACCTCTGCCCCCCCCCACCAGTACCAATTGCGACCGGCCAGAGAGGTAAGAGGAGAACCACCGTAAAACGGTGCCTCCCACTCCCACCCCTCCAAGTCGTCGCAAAAGGATACCATGATTGATGATTGAGGGTCAAGTAGCACCAAGACAGAGGAATAACCCCTGTCTCAGGCCCGCCAGAGATCATCCATTAGCGCGACCAAAGCAGTTTCTGTGCTGAAGCTGGGCCTGAAGCCAGATTGAAAAGGGTTTCTTCTTCCCTGTTCCATTCTCCTCTAAACAGAGAAACAGAAGGATCAAAGGCTTGCAGAAAAATCAGTTGGAGTGAGTATGACTTCTGACTTCCCACTGGCTTCCCCATTGAATTTCTTTGTGGGAAGCTGGCAGTGAACATCCGAAATCCATCCTTCCTTCCTTCCTTCCTTCCTTCCTTCCTTCCTTCCTTCCTTCCTTCCTTCCTTCCTTCCTTCCTTCCTTCCTTCCTTTCTCCCTCCCTCCCTCCCTCCTTCCCTCCCTCCCTCCCTCCCTCCCTCACAGTGCAGCACAACTTCCCCAAATTTCATTCCTTCAGGAGTAATGGGTCCTGGCATTCGGTACATTAGCTTTTGTTGACAAAGTTTTGCCCTGTGATGCACTGTTTTGTCCAGTTAAAAGTTGTGGATACAAGCGCTTTAATAGTATGCAGATAAAAGGATTAAAAAGAAAATAAACATTGACTCTTATTGATATATCTTTTAAAAGAAGGAAATGAATCTCTCTCTGCATGTGTGTGTGTGTGGGTATGCTGTGTTATTGTTAAATAAAGCTCTAACTGTAGGGAAATAAATACTGTTGCTATTCCCTTTGCATTTTTTAAAGAAAAGCTGGGGTCTCACTAGCTGATTTGAATATATAATTCATTATCTCTAAATACTCAGATGATTATCCTTCCTTGCATACTTTCACCATGGTTAAAGCAGCCGCTCCCCCTCCCACTTCTCAGCTTTTAGATATCCCAGATGCTATTACTGTCTTCTTTTCTAGACCTCAGTATAAGCCTGTGGAGGACGAAAAAAAGTCATTTCCTCAAAAATGTCTCACAGCAGAGTTCTCTTGCACTGTTAAATGCTAACATACTTCAATGTTACATCGATTTAATTTTGCAGGCCTATAAAAATGAAAATGACAGTTACCAGCACGAATGCTTCTTTTATTTATTTTTAAAGAATCTTTAAAAGATGCACCCTTCCCATCTCTGGTGCCAGAATGCATATTTCTCTCTTTTTTTTCCACACACAGACACACATAAATTCAGTGGAAACAAGCTGTTTTTGCCTATAATAAGGCAATTCTCTCTTCAGCACGACTCCTGCAGATATTAAAGGGTAACAGGATGTTGGTATGGCTGCTACATAGCCAGAAAAACCTATTGCTTCTTTAATTGTTTAGATGAGTTAAGGTTCCTTTCATTCTCTTTGCATAGTGATCTCTTTCCCCGGCTCCATTATCATCATTTCATTTCATCTGTCATATTGGCAGAGATAAAAAGTTTATTGATAGCTGTATTTCAAACAACGCCTGTGGCTGAGCTGCAGTGTCAATGAACATTTGAAGATAGGGGAGAGAGATTTGCCATGCATTAACCCTGTTTTCTTTCTTTCATGCCACATCCCATTTTGTCACTGAACCTGCTTGAAATACACTCCCCACAGAGACTGGAATGAGGGGAAGGCTAGTAGCTCTTTAATCCCTCCACTTTCCTTCCGACCGTAGTCGCCGAATGCTATTGCAGACCAACTCCACTGTAAAAAGGTGTGTTTAAAGGTGTATCTAAGAATCCAAATCAGCCACTGCTAAAACATACAGTATGTCTTTTGAAGACGATGCTTCTACGCTGCAAAGGAGCCTGAAGGAGAATGCATTTCATGAGGTGATGATTTTGTAAGGTGACAGTTTAAAGGCCTTTTGATATTGAATGGAAAGCTCTTCAATTACTCGTTCTGAGCTCCACACTGAAGGAGCTGCAAAATAGATCCAGTAGGTTCCCAGTCTCTTTCAGTTTCCAGATCTATTATTCGAAGCCTGTTTATTCTATGGAAAGGGTTAATTTGTTATTATGGGCACTTCCTGCCATGACTTAGGTGGCAGTTCAAAAATCAGCTCTGGACATGTCCTCATGACATTGGCTGTGACTAAGCTGACTTCATTTTAGTATAAATGGTATAATAAGACCTGGGGGAGGAGGTTTGTTAAGGGTCCCATTACTGAAGAAATGCAGCATTATGCAACTGTTTCCCGAGTGCCCTTCAAGGTATTGATGCTAGTATCAATACGTATAAACACCCAGAGTTCAGTTACTTACTGCAATCTCTCTTCTGGAATGGGTTGTCCTTGTGATTTGACTCTTGTTTTATGTCCCTTTCTTCACAGAACTGTGAAAAGTTTGATTTCTACCTCTGATTGTAAGCAAGCCTGCACTGGTTTTTTTTTTCCTTTCAAATTTCTGATGTTGAGCTATTAATGACTCTTAAATTATCTGAAACAATGGTAGCACAGTTAAGGTCATTCTGCTGCTGCAGAAACAGGCAAGCAGAATCTGGAATGATTAAGAGAAGGTGCTTTGTATTCCAATGTGAATCCTTCCTCCTCCTCCTCCTCCTCCTCCTCCTCCTCCTCCCCCCATTGTGGGCAAAGTGTACATTAGAGGTCACACAATCTTTCAATTGCAACCTGCCCCATTTAACAAATCAACAAACCACCAAAATATAAAGCTAAGGAGATAATAGAGTTCTCAGATGAAACCATTTTTGAACACAGGCTTTCTGATATGTTGGCTAAATACCTGTTTCAACTCTCCCACTGACAACCAAGCAGATAGAAAAAAGGGCAGCAATAATACATCCTTTGCTGAGCATTAAGGAATTGTCAAAGAATTGGCAAAGCTTAGGTATCCCATTTCTAATGAATTTGGGTATTGCAGACCTTTTCACCTGATTAGTAGTAAAGCCAATGTGGACTTGAAAATGGAGTTAGTGATTCTTGAAACCAATTTAGGAAACGTTAAAGAACATTCTGTAGAAAATCAGGCTTATCCACTGGGAAATGAAAGGAAGAATAAAATGATTATGTTATCTGTGAGAATAGATCTGTAGCAGGAATGTTGAAGTACATGATATGTTGGTGTTATACTATAGCACAGGTGTCAAACTCGCCGCGTCGCCTGATGTGTCACGATGTATTGTGACTTTTTTTGCATTGCGAGAGCTGGGGTGGGCGCGGCCTCCATAAGATGCAACTGTCCCGCAGGCTGGCAGTTTAACACCCCTGTACTATAGGATCATCACTAAATTTAGGGCTATGATAAGGCATAGAGTTGTACTCAAATTCAGCTGGGGTCAGGTTGACTTTTTTCTTTTGCCCTTTCACAAGTTACCTTTTTTAGTCTTGATAATAACATAGGGTTCCTATTAATTATATTTGATGATATGTAAGAATGACCATAGGAAACAGGAAGAAGAGTCACAGCCTAGACCAGACATGTCAAACTCGCGACATCATGTGATGTCGTGCAACGTATCAGGATGGTTTTGCCATTGCCGGCAATGGGGTTGGCGCAGCTTCCAGATGACGTGTCTGGCCTGCAGGCCACCAGTTTGACACCCCTGGCCTAGACAATGTGCTGATAAACGAAATGTGAATCCAAAGGAGGGCTGGGGATAGAGAAATAATCTCAGGAGGGAACTTCCCTAGTTGTGGAGAGAGCAGAAATAAGGAAAAAGACAGGTACTTTCAGATTTACAAGATCCTGTTATTGTTACTGTAACCTTACAATAAAGATACTATTAGTAGTCCTGGTTGTGCTTCTTGTCTGGATTACCTCAAAGAGCTGACTGACACCATCAGCATGCATGTACTTCATGTGCCTGGGGGAGAGAAGCCATTTGGTTGACAGAATTGAGAGCAAAAGGGTTTCTGTACATGCACATGCTTAGGAATGAGGATAGAAGACCATGTGATTAGTAATATGACAGAATTGATTTAGAGAAGAACAAAGAAGTGATACAGTAAATCCCAGTTTCTCAACACACCCTGCTAGAGAGACGTTCCCTGGGGATGGGCTCCAGCACGAGTCCAAAAACTTGGGAGAGTAAACCTCTGATCCTGGTGACTGATCCAGATCAGATCAATGCAACATTACCCTGGGAAACACATATATTCGCCTTCATTCCCAATTTCTCTATTTATATTTCTCTGCCTCTTACAGTCAGTAAGTTGTTGAGTGCCACTGAACTCCCGCTTCCAACATTAAGAATGTTGTGGATTACAACCCCACTGCTCCATTTTACATTATTGCAACTTCTGAGTTGCCTGCTAGCCTATGGTAATAATCCAAACAAGTTATAAGAGCATGGGCCATTCCGGTCCAGGAAATGTAACAGCTGCTGAATCAGACACAACTGGCTGAATGCTATCTGAGCCACTGGTGCAATCTGTACCTCCAATGATAGAGAGAAATCTGCTTATTTGATTCTATGGGGATACAATCCCATCCTAGTCAACTACTGGGATTTAGCTTCATGTGTACTGGTGGCATCCAATTCCAAACACAAGGATGATGCAAGGATTTGATTGGTGTCTGGATGCTGTAATGGGCTGGATGGATAAGAACCAATAACCTGAAGCTGAATCCCAGTATGAACCATGAACTCAGCAAGCCATGAAGAAATATCCCAGGAAATCGGGAAAATGCAGGCAGAATTGAACAAACTAAACCCTGTTGATGCAGAGGCAGAGGTTGGGTTTTTTTTTAGTTTCACACTGAATAAAATAAAATAAAATAAATTGGCTGAGTTTCTGACTGCCTATTTCAGAATTCCTACCTATTTCCTGTTGCAGCCCAGCAGTAACTTAAAAGATATGGATGTGGACTGATGTGCTTGCCCACAGGCTAAGCCAAGCTGTCTACTGCAGATAAAATCCTACAGCCTTTTTTCAGAAAAAGTGGAAATAAACATAGTCTTAGAAGTAATATCTCTTTTCAGCAAAGGCAGGTTTACTGTCCAAGGCTGTCAATGCACTATTTCATGCAAAATGAGCCAGCAGCCACTGCAATACCATCCCTAACTCATTACCCAGAAATCATTTGGAAATACCCTGAGCATCACAAAAGGTGCTTTATGCAACCATTGCATTGTACAAGAATTATAGATGCTGCTGAGCGGTGTGTTTTTCACTGTCTCTATTTACTAGAGGCAGCCATTATTTCCCCTTTAAAGATAGTGCTCTTATTTGTTTCTTCTTCTGTCTTTTGGGGAGAGTAGCAACAAAATAAAACGTGTCCATTGTATGATGACTGTCCTATTCAAGGTTACAGCTCCTTATACCTTTCTAGCAGCTATCTCATTCCCTCACTGTTCCACCTTCTGCTTTTCAAACTGCCACCTTGTAGTCGTTTTCCTGAATCTTCTGGTTTTGCTTCATTCCCATTGGGATTGCTATATGAGATTCTTATTGGAAAAGAAAACATTTCAGATTTGAGGGGTTTCGCTCCATATAGCATCAAAGAGTCCATAGCTGGGCTCTGCATAATTAAGGAAAACCTGAAAAAGTCCTTGTTACCTGATTTGAATTCAGTGAGGTGGCTGTGTATGAAAAAGTCAGCATCTAGAGAGAATTAGCAGATGGATTAGAGGACATAGGGCATCAAAGGAGTTCCTGGAGATCTATTATGGGATTGGAATGCTTTAGATTTATGCTGTACTTCATTCCAAGTCTAACAACAACAATAATAACAATAACAACAACAATAATAAAAATACAAAGACCTACAAATAGAAATAGAAAGACTGTGGCAAAAGCAAGCAAGGGTAGTACCAATAGTA
Source organism: Crotalus tigris (assembly GCF_016545835.1). Classification (NCBI taxonomy): domain Eukaryota; kingdom Metazoa; phylum Chordata; class Lepidosauria; order Squamata; family Viperidae; genus Crotalus; species Crotalus tigris. Next base: position 340,916 of record NW_024097078.1, on the reverse strand, counting down.
ATAGGCTCCTTGGGTGCAATCCCAAAACAACTGGAGCACCATTTGAACACCACTGGCATTGACAAATTTGCTATTAGTCAATTGCAAAAGGCGGCCTTACTAGGAACTGCTTCCATCCTGCGACGATATCTGTAATACTATCAAACATCCACATCTGCCTATCCCAGGTCCTGGGTAAGGACTCGATAGGTAGACAAAATGCCAAATCCAGTCTGAACATCTGGCTGACTGTGCGATGATTAATAATAATAATAATAAAAATAATAAAAAATTGGAAGGGACCTTGGAGGTCATCTAGTCCAACCCCCTGCTCAGGCAGGAAACGAGGTACTCACTTACCTTTTTCTTGCCTATCTTAACTTGTGTTTCTAATCCGTTTTTTATAGTATTGTTTTTGATAGGTTGGACTGTTTTTTCCCTTTGTGTAAAGACAGATGCAAAAAAACAAGTTAAATAGTTCTGCTTTCTCCCTGTTGCTTGTCACCTCCTTGCCACTTTCCCCCGCTAATGGACCAATCATTTCTTTAACCTTTTTTCTTGTTTTTTTTACACGTTGAAAGAAGCTTTTTTTTGTTGTTATTTTTGACTTTGGTCTCAAGCCTTAGTTCATTTTGAGCCTTAGCTTTCCTCACTTCATCTTTGCAGGCTTGGGCTATTTTTTGATATTCTGCTTTAGTTATGTGCCCCTTGTTCCACTTTTTATATTTGTCCTTTCATCTTAATGTTGAAGTATCTGTAGGTTGGTTGTGCTGGGAATGACTTGAATTCTGGTTGACTTTTATTGTGTTTCCAGTTATATAAACTCATCTTCAAATGGTGGAGGGGGCTTGGAGGCAATTAGATACTGTCACAGCCCCCACTTTTACTATGTGTTTGGGAGATGGCTGGTGGACTGATAGGGAAGATGCCACCTCTGTATTGTCCTTGCCTTCAGTTTTTTAGTTTGTATTTATTGCTGTTAATATTTTAATATTTATTATTTTAATTGTAAGCAGCTCAGGGTTGCTTTGTAGAGTGAGATGGGCAGCATATAAATTCACTCAATAAATAACTAAGGCTAGACAAATGCAAAATATGACCCAGGAGAATTACACTTGCAGAATATTTCATGGAGAAAGAAGTGCAGATTAACTTCCATTTTTTTTTCACAGAGCAATTTAGAGCCCTCTTCCCAGATAAAAAGACCTAGGGACTGAACCTGTGCAATTAATGGGATTCAAATGGATACACCAAGGCACACTTAATGTAAATTTTATCTCTCCATCAACAGGATGATTAAAGCCATCTTCATAATCCCGCAAGCACTCACAGACGGCCAATTGCAGGGAGCCTCTGAAAGGCCAGCTAATAATTGGGAGATGCAATATATTTGCAAAGATTTTAAGCCATAGCTGAAAACAACCTCTTAAAAGACAGGTGCAAAAAGTGGTGATGGATAAACGTAGGCTCAGCTAAGGTTGTTTTTGCTGTTGCTGCTGTTATGCTCAACCCCCATTATGGAAAACCGGTGAGGATAGAGGGATAGTTTTAGTAAGGTTTTGCAAGTGAATCTCATCAAGTCAATGCAGCTGTGGCATTTGGTTGTGCTTCCTAGTCCAGAGGGAAAGCAGAGGCAGCTATTGTTCTGCTTTGTTTCCAGGCAACATATGAAGCTTAGTCTAAAGAACGGCTTGTTGAGATGAGAGCACTGCAGTGTTCTCAGAAGTTGTCACTTTTAATGAGCTCGTCTACTGCTACAAGGAAACTCATTCCTTTTCAATACTTCTCTACAAGCCTTTCATGTTGTCCTGAAAATTGGCACAGTCCATGGATGGTGGGGGTGGGTTGGAGATGTTTGATCCCACTGGCCTGGAACAGGTAAAAGGAAAGTTGGCAGGGGCATGAATGCTCAAAGAATGAATGAATGATGATTTGAAAGACAAATACTGGCAGTCCCTGCTTTAAATGGTAATTGGGACTGGCCATTCCATCACTGAGCGGCATGGTTGTAAAGTGTGACATTGCATGACTGCATCTACTTATGAGGGCAGTTCTCGGCACTTCCAGTTTCAGTCATTCCAGACGTGATGTCATGTGGTTACTAATTGCTGGCTTTCCTATTGACCGCTTGCGGGATGCTGACAGAGAAAGTCATAAATAGTCAGATTATAATTACAAAAATTTTAGAATGTGCAGAAATGGACAGATTAACCTTAGAGATTAAAGAGAAAGAAGACTCAGTTTATTTTAAAACTTGGGAAATTTTTTTATCAATGGTTAACAACACGATCTAGCAAGAAAGATTGTGAAGTTTAGTAGGATGAATGATATCTACTGACTAGCTATTATTTTTATGATTACTGCTATTGTTATTGATTATAGTTATTTACTATTACATTAATTACTGTTATTTAATATTTGTATCTGGATGACAATTTGCTTGCTAAAGTGTGGAATTATTGTTGGGGGACAACCCCATTTTTGTACCTACCCTCACCCTGATCCCACTCCCGAACCTTACCCAATACCCATACTGATCCCATCCTTTCCTCATCCTCATAAAACCTAATAAAATATTTATATAAAAAAAGAGAAAGTCATAAATAGTGATTACATGACCCTGGTAATGTGGAATAATGAACAATCACTAGAATAATGATGTCTGCATAATTACTGAAATAGTGCTGTGTTAGTAGTATGTGACTAACATAATGCGCATTACACTTGGAAACAATGTATGTAGCAAACTCTCCATTGTATACCCGTGAGAAACAAACCTAATGTATTACAATGTGTATTCCTTTGTTCCTGAGAAAAAGAAAGTATAAAACTGAAGTCTGAATCTGCCCTCGGGGTTCAGAATTGCTTGTTGCTATCGCTTCTGAACCTGCACAATAAATCTCTCTGCTAAAACCCTCTGGAATTCGTAAGAGTCCTTTCGTTTTCCACAAGACTGGGACACTGCCACCATTATAATTGCAAGCCAGTTGCCAAGCACCTGAATCATGATCAGGTGACCACAGGGATGCTGTGATGTCCATAGCTACGGGGACTGGTTTTAGGTCTCCTCAATCAGCACTGTCATAACTTTGCATGTTCGTTGAACAAGTGGTAATTCAATGAGAACTACTTCTATGAAGTCAGTACCACCTGCAAATAAATGTAGGACACTACCCTTCTCAAGTATTTGAAAAATGAACCCAAAAAGGTATTAAAAATAAGGTTGGGTGATGGGAGAAACCTATGCTATTGGGTGAAGAATCTCTTTCTTAGAATGAAGTAAAGAATATACTGAAAGCCTCATGAAAATATGGCTAAGTTAGACCATCCTGTAACAATTAACGTTCATCATGACATTAGTGGTCGATCACAAACATAGACTGGGGTACATCACCCTTGAATCTGCTTGGAAATCTGTATGGTTTTTAGTTTTTTTCCAGAGCCTCTGAATCACAGAGCAAGATAGCTGCAATATTTCACTTGGAGGAAAATGTGCCAGAGAGATTACCACCCCACCCATCACATCTGTTAGCCAGGGTTCTTTTAAACATGGGATATAGAACAGGCCTTAATGACCTGGTGCACCCAGCTCAAGCTAAGCCCAGAGTAAAGTGTAGAATACACAAATCAACCATTTCAAATCATGCACCAGGTGGTATTTTCAAAGGGGACATGTCAAAGGTACTTAAAAAAAAGTCTATGGCATTTCTCCAAATATGGGAATATTTTCTAAATTTGAGAGCAATTCTTCTAATCCAGAAATACATATTTTCTATTTTTGGGTGGTGAGAGCTACATTGGAGCTGTGAGTGTTTTACTGAGAAGCAACACTCTTACAAGGAGATGAGGCAGGACAAAAACTGTATTTGATTTAAATTAAATTAATACAATCATTGCATGTATTAAACATTTTTCTCCTTTTAGATAGTTAAAAATTACATATTGGGACATCGTTAGAAAAGGATCGGTGGGGGCATAGCCACAACTTTGGAGGCCTGGGGTTTCAGGTCTTATGTCCTGGTATAAGATGGGTAGATGTGTGAATAATGGCTCTGTCTATATTCTGATGGAAAATAAAGTATTTGGCTTCACCAAAAAGTCAGTGTCCTGACTTTACCATAGATCTGGATAATTTCCCTGATTAATGAGCTGAGCAATTTATTTCCCCTGGTTCTGTAGAGAGAATCAGAGTAAAAGAAAAAACTAGTTTTTTATTTTTCTCCTATATTTTATAGGTTTTGCTTGTGAAAATCGATATGTCACCTGATTATTTTGTACAGAAAATATCGTTTCATCTCTCTCTCTCTCTCTCTCTCTCTCTCTCTCTCTCTCTCTCTCTCTCTCTCTCCACCTAAGAGAGGTAGAAGATGATGCTGGATCTAAGGGAGAAAATACATAATACACAGAAAGAGGGGAAAAATAATCCCCTGCTGCCTAGGGATACCACAGTTCTCATGACTGGCCTGAAAAATTATAGGTGTGTCTTTTCAAAAATCCTGCTGCTAATTAACTTTTGACAAAAATGGATCACATAAATTGTGTTCACAATAAGGTTGACTAGAATGAAGCTGAGACTGCATAGAAGACAATGTGATGGAAAGGTGATTGTCCAGCATCTTTTTGTGTGCATATATATAGTGAGGTGATTCATTTGAGTTTAAAACTTTATGTGTTGTAAAAGGGATTTGTGAAGTCCTATGATATTGACAAATATACTTTTATTCATAAAAAGGTAATGCGACAAAATTGAAGTGTATGAGCTGGGGAGATGATGCAAAGCAAGCCTGAGTCAGGTGTCCCAGGGCCTCCCACTTAAGAATCCACATGATTACTTAATGACCACAATGAAGAAAGCCAGAATTGTGATCATTAAGCAAGTCAATCACATGGATGCCCCACTTAATCACCATTCTGGGCTCATCTGTGGTCGTAAATTGAGGACTACCTGTACTACAGTTTAGAGGTCCCTTGTCCTGTTGCCATAAAACATTAATACTTCAACATTTTTGTACTGGTGACCTAGTTTAATAAACTATGATACTTTTCTCCATTCATAATTCTTAATGATGTTTATCTTTCTCATTTAGTTTTTGCAGGCCCTGCTGATCCTTAGGACCATGTTGCCCTAGTGCAAGAGCAGCCCACAGATCATTTCTTGAGGGCAGGAATGCATAACATCCTCTATCTGCCTTCCAATCAAGCAGGACTTCCACTTCCCACTCGTCATTTTCTGCTAGGTATTCTAAGTAGTTTTTTTCTGACTTGTGCCAGCTCAACAAGTGCTATCTCTGCTTTATTGCAATGCAACCAGATTTCTCTACTTCAATTGGCTAGTGTGAGTTGTGGCTCCTCCTGTTGGTCATTAGTCTCTATCCTCCATGAGCATTTTTGTTAGATGTTCACTCATAGAACAGTGAGAAGCTGGTTGTATAGATTTTGATGGAATTGAGGAGAGCCCATTCTTGTCAGTTGCTATTGCCTTTTTTTTTCTCCTTCCGGGGCCAGTCTTTTCATGGGGAACCCAAAGGTGCTTTTTACAAAAGAGAACTGGACTTTCTTGATTTTTTCTTTTGAAAACGTTTTATTTCTCAACCAAGAAAGTCCAGTTCCCTTTTGGAAATAGCACTTTGGGAAAATCATGACCTGAATGATTGAGAATCTCCATAGAAACTTTTCATGGGGAAGTTACTGCCCTGGTTCCTCCTTCCTCTTTCCCATTGATGGTTTGTTTGAGAGGGTGGATAAAAAACCAGTCACAAGAAGGATGAGCAGCAAGGGGTAGGAGCTGGCAGTAGGACCCCTGTGATATTATGGGCTTCAGCAGTTATCTAATAATGCTGGCCTCAAATATAATCCAGCAATTGTTATATGCCTGCCCTGTTACCATTTTGTCTATCTTCTTTCTTGCTTTTTAGGAAAGTGTTTTCCAGTTTGAAAAAAGATTTGCTGGACTTCGAAAAACTTGCCAGGATTTGTTTTTCCTAGATTGGGCCCAACTGCTTCTCCCACAATTCTTCCAGACCCAAATGCCTAATATTGATTTGACAGAAATATTCTTGGCCTCCTCCAATTCCATGATTAGTTCAAAACATAGATGTGGGCTCTGTGTCTGCCATCTGCTGGTTTTGATAAAAATGGTACAACATGCATTTCCCCCCAAATATTCAAAATTAAAACAAACAACCCTTACACATCATTTGTAATTTTCCACATCATTATAATTTTCATTAACTTCCTATCTTTCCAATGCTTTTTGCAGTATTTTGCCCCTTTCCTGAAAAAAGAAGGAAATAATATAATGTTTTTTGACTGGAGGCAGCAGGTATGCTGCTCCCAGAAGACTAGAAATACCAAATTTGTTGGTAGATTTTTGCCTAACCATTTTTGTCCTTCCCCTTTGTAATTTTCTTAGGCAATTCTTACAAATATATTTGAAATAAATTTCAACACATCATTCTTGGGTTAAAATCAGCCTCAGATTGAAGGCCATTTCTCATTCTCTGTTGTGATCATCCTTTTGATTTTCAAAGTGGGTGTCCTCCTTGATCCACAGCTGAATTTGGAACATCAATTGACGGCTGTGGCTGGGAGGACCTTTGCACAAGTTCGCCTGTTGCACCAGTTGCGACCCTACCTGGACTGGGAGGCTCTCCTTACAGTCACTCACGCCCTTGTCACCTCACGTCTGGACTACTACAACGCGCTCTACATGGGGCTACCCTTGAAAAGTATTCGGAGACTACAGTTGGTCCAGAATGCAGCCGCGCGAGTGATAGTGGGTGCTCCTCGATACACCCACGTTACACCTATCCTCCGTGAGCTGCACTGGTTGCCTATTGGTCTTCAGGTCCAATTCAAGGTGTTGGTCATTACCTTTAAAGCCCTATATGGCTCAGGGCCAGGCTATTTACGAGACTGCCTACTACCTCATAGTTCCCTACTTCCAGTTAGATCCCACAGGCTGGGCCTCCTTCAGGCCCCGTCGGCCAAGTAGTGCCATTTGGCAGGGCCGCGGAGGAGGGCCTTCTCTGTGATGGCGCCCACGCTTTGGAACCAGCTCCCCCCGGAGATTAGGACCGCTCCCACCCTGTTGGTGTTCCGTAAGCTACTTAAGACCTGGCTTTTCCGGCAGGCCTGGGGTTTATAAAACCTGACCCCTGGATGACTGTCTTTGCATTGTTTGTTTTGTTATGTTTTATATGTTTTTTATTGTTAGCCGCCCAGAGTCCTTCGGGAGTGGGGCGGCTTATAAATTTTAAAAATAAAAATAAAATAAAATAAAATAAAATGCTTTGTGGAGCTAAGTTTACAGAAATTTGCTATAGCTTTAAAAGCATTCCAGGAAACTTTTTCTAGAAAAATTACAGCTTCTATAAGATTCGACGTGAAATTAAAAATAACAGCATTCTTTATGATGAAAAAAAACCAATAGGATATGTATCTGCTACCTTGAGCTACTCTACAAATATAGAGACACAAATTTACAAATAATGATGATAATGGCGATGATGCTGATGCTAATGACTATCGTGGTGATGGTGTTAAACATGGAAAAAAAGCAGAATAGAATACCACCATACAAAATAATTTAACTAACAATAATATAGTTAATTATCATAAACAATGTTAATTAATCACTCAATAGCATTCTTCTTACTAATATATATTCAAACTTACATATCACATTCCTTTCTCTCTGACTCATTTTTCTAGCCATTGATAAAAATTATCCCATGTTCTAAAATACACTGAATCTTCTTTCTCTTTAAAGTCAATCTATCCATTTCTGCACACTCTAGAATTTTCTTAATTAGCACTTCTTCAGTTGGTAAGTTTTCATTTTTCCAGTGTTGGGCAATGACTATCGTGGTGGTGTTGAACATGGAAAAGAAAAGCAGAATAGAATACTACCATACAAAATAATGGGGCATTATTGCTAGGTTATGATTAAGAGCAGTTGGACATAAGATGGGGCCATGTTTGCTAGCCATGCTTCTTCTCCAATGTCCCCTTCTGGTTAACATCATGTGATGTGTCGCAATGTATTGCGACTTTTTTTCCCATTGCTGGCAATGAGGTGGGCACGGTTTCGCCCTGACGCATCCGGCCTGTGTGCCGGCAGTTTGACACCCCTGCTCTATACCATTCACTGTCTTAGAGAAGGTTAGTGGGATACATGGAAGCCCAAGATGTGGTAAGGAATTGATCAGAAGAGCATAATGAACAACTAAGGCTACCAAGACAATTATCCCACACTCACCCCCACCAAAATGTTTCCATATCACTGGGAAGATGCTCTTGATATTTTTCTGCTAGAAATGTGTTTATTTCAACATGCTGCTCATTTAATTGTACTATAGCTTGGTCAGTCACTGTGGTAATGAATGACATATAAAGCTGCACTTGTAGATAAAAAGGGTCATTAACTATTTAGAATGCCTCTGACTAGGTAATTCCACAAGGCATGCACAGACCGCAAAATGCTGAAACTATGCAAATCTAAAATTTGCACTGTATCTGAGAAGCTAAAATGAAAGGCAGGGCAGTTTCACCTGATTTGTAAAACTAGGTGCAGTAGCTGAGATGACTTACTAGGCTCACAGTTGCCCTTAATAAAACAAAAGTCACAAAAGAAGCCTGTTTATTATTGATTACCTAATTATTTCAGGATGTTGCTGTTGGAAGTAATTACTGCAAACTTTTCTTTGCCTTCCCTCCTTTCCCCAACTAGTAAATTCTCATTTGGGAGAAAGATAAACCCACCTCACTTGCTGCTGATATGCCTTTTCATACTTCTGAGGAATGCTTTTTTTTTTAATACTAGCAAATGCTTCAGAATGACATTAATGATGTTAGACCGTTAAAGTCTGTCATGCATATAAGCAGCTATTTACTCTATTACAGAATAAACACCAAAGCCAGCTGGGAGCAGAAAACTCCGTGACGGGGAAATCAATAGGGAAGAAGAGATGACTCTTCGGTGAAGCTCCAGGAAAAATACATTTATGCTGCAGTGTTATTAAAAAAAGTGAATAGTCTCTTAATTATTTTACTGAAGTTACACCTTGGGGATGGTTGGTAAAGTAATTTAGATATACTTTGTAGGTTTCCTTGAATCCGTTGGTTTGCAGTGGAGTTAGGTAGATTTTGATAGGTAGGTGGGTAGGCTGACCAATCAATCAGTAGATAGATATTATGAATATACATCAAGAAAAACATTTTTTTACCTTAGAGTGCATGCTTATAAAAGGAGAGAGTAGCATAAAAGATTATTAATAGTTTCAAAAGTAATTGAAGTCTGTTGCTATATGCTATGTTATAAACAGCAATAAATCTGGTGGCCCCTTAAAGACAATGTATTGTATTGTATTAAAGACAATGTAATGTATTGATTACGCATTTGTGCAAGACATTCAATCAGATGCATAGAGTCTTACTATGAGTGAGAATGTACCGCTCACAATATAAGGAGTGCATAAATCTGGTCCTCTTCCAATGTGATATATGCCAACAGCTGCCAGGAATGTACTCCTAATGGAACCAACTAGCCAATCCCAACCAAAAATAATAAATAATAACAAAGCTGACATTGAGAATGATGACAATGTTTTCAAATTGCAATGAAGCACTTTAGCTTCTCAGAGGTTCTTCATATGGTTTTAAAATAATTATCTTTGGGCAAGGAAATACTGTACACAGGCAGCCCTCAACTTATAACCACAATTGGAACTGGAATCTCAGTTGTTGAGTGTTAAGTAGCTGTTAAGATACCAATATGACCACTTCACTTAATGACTGCAACCTGGCTCTCCCTGTTGTGATCGTTAAGTGACCATGCAGGTTATTAAGTGGATGAAGCAAAAGACCTGCCTGATCTGCTTCATGAATAGATGGGAACTCCTGTGGTGGGATGCAGGAACAAAGCTCAGACTTTCTAAATTCAAACTTCATTTCTGCAATCTGCTGCAGGATTTCCCCTCCTCTCCATGCCTACAAAGCTTGGAACCTGAAGATCCAAATCCAGCCAAGAAGTTTCCCTTCCCTCTGTATGTGGAAGGGAACTCCTGTGGTGGGCTGGAGAAACAAAGTTTAGATCTTTGGGATCCAAGCTTTGTTTCTCCAGCCCATCTCAGGAATTCCTCTCCCCTCCATGTGCAGAAGGAAACTCTGGTAGTGGGCCGCAGAAATGAATCTGGGATCTGGAAGAGCCAAGTTTTATTTTCGCATTCCAACAAAGGGTCCCTCCGACTCCTGGATGGAGGGGAGGAAAAATCATTTGGCAGGCAGCAGCAGCTAGCAATCTTCCTTGCTGGCTTCCCCACTGATTTTCTAGAGAAGCCAGAGAAGATTGCAAATCACATGATCATGGGCACTTGGCAACCTGTCATAAATGCGAACAGGTTGCCAAACAGATCACAACCATATGACTGCAGGTGGACCAGCGTGCCATTTTACTATGGTCAGGAGTACTTTATGGAATCGTAAAGCACTCTTCCAAGTCATCATAATTTCAAATCATCATGAAACAACTGGTCATCAATTGAGGACTGACTGCATGTTGGATATTCCAGCTGCATAAGGATTTACATTCATAGATCTGAATATGAATCCTTAGGTAGACATGATATCCAGTGTGTGGATTGCATTTTCAAAAAGAGGAAAAAAAGGATCCTACAGAGCAACAGGCTGACATTGCTCTTATCATTAAGCAAAATGCTTGTTTGAAATGGCAAAGATGGGATGGATAGCATCAATAAAATGCTGGAGAACAAAGCTGGTCCAACAGAATTCTTGTTCTATCACTAGTGTAGAAGATCCATCTAACTTATTTGGTTGGTCTATAAATACGTGGCTCCATGTATTGTATGTGTATTCCCTCCTAAGTTCTACTCTTTCTTTTTGTGGTGCTAGTAGTGGTGGTGGTGGTGGGGAGAATGTGGGAACAACACTGGAATTGTGCTCCCAAGAATGCATATTCCCAGCAGGGTCACCCTGGCATGAAGGTCATCCCAGCTGCCCAGCAAAAGTCAGCAGGCACCTATATTGGGCAGCTGAAGATAGATGAATTCTTTAATGAGAATGACAAAGTATCAATGTATTAACCACTGTTGTATTTTTCTAAGAAAAACCACATGGATTCATAATCAAATTATACTGTACCAGCAAACCTGGTCAATGTCACAGTGGCCAACAAATAAGTCAGTCAACATTCCAGTAACAAAAAAGAAACTTAACAGAGTGTGCAATTTATTGTGTTGTTGTTAATTGCAAAGTCGTGTCCGACCCGTCGCGACCCCATGGACAATGTTCCTCCAGGTCTTCCTGTCCTCTACCATCTTCTGGAGTCCATTTAAATTCACACCTACTGCTTCAGTGACTCCATCCAGCCATCTCATTCTCTGTCGTCCCCTTCTTCTATTGCCCTCAATCTTTCCCAGCATTAGGCTCTTCTCCAGTGAATCCTTCCTTCTCATTAGGTGGCCAAAGTACTTGAGTTTCAACTTCAGGATCTGGCCTTCTAAAGAGCAGTCGGGGTTGATCTCTTCTAGGACTGACCGGTTTGAACGCCTTGCAGTCCAAGGGACTCGCAGGAGTCTTCTCCAGCACCATAGTTCAAAGGCCTCAATTCTTTGGCGCTCAGCCTTTCTTATGGTCCAACTTTCACAGCCATACATTGCAACTGGGAAAACCATGGCCTGGACTATACGCACTTTTGTTGGCAGGGTGATGTCTCTGCTTTTTAGTATGCTGTCTAGATTTGCCATAGCTTTCCTCCCCAGGAGCAAGCGTCTTTTAATTTCTTGGCTGCAGTCCCCATCTGAGGTGATCTTGGAGCCCAGAAAAATAAAATCTGTCACTACCTCCATTTCTTCCCCATCTATTTGCCAGGAATTGAGAGGGCCGGATGCCATGATTTTGGTTTTCTTAATGTTGAGTTTCAAGCCAACTTTTGCACTCTCCTTCTTCACCCGCATCAAGAGGCTCTTTAGTTCCTCTTCACTTTCTGCCATTAGAGTGGTATCATCTGCATATCTTAGGTTGTTGATATTTCTCCCGGCAATCTTAATTCCAACTTTTGATTCATCTAGCCCTGCCTTTCTCATGATGTGCTCTGCATATAAGTTAAATAGGCAGGGTGACAGTATACAGCCTTGCCGGACTCCTTTTCCAATTTTGAACCAATCAGTGGTTCCGTGTTCGGTTCTCACTGTTGCTTCTTGACCCGCATATAGGTTTCTCAGGAGACAAATGAGATGGTCTGGTACTCCCATCTCTTTAAGAACTTGCCACAATTTGTTGTGATCCACACAATCAAAGGCTTTTGCATAGTCAATGAAGCAGAAGTAGATGTTTTTCTGGAACTCCCTAGCTTTCTCCATGATCCAGCGTATGTTGGCAATTTGATCTCTAGTTCCTCTGCCTCTTCGAAATCCTGCCTGTACTTCTGGTAGTTCTCGATCCACATACTGCTGGAGTCTAGCTTGTAGGATTTTAAGCATAACTTTACTAGCATGTGAAATGAGTGCAATGGTGCGATAGTTTGAACATTCTTTGGCATTGCCTTTCTTTGGAATTGGAATGTAAACTGACCTTTTCCAATCCTGTGGCCACTGTTGAGTTTTCCAAATTTGCTGGCAAATTGAGTGTAGTACTTTTACTGCATCGTCTTTTAAGATTTTGAATAGCTCAGCTGGAATACTGTCACCTCCACTAGCTTTGTTGTTGCTCAGATTTTCTAAGGCCCATTTCACTTCACATTCTAGGATGTCTGGTTCGAGGTCAGTGACCATCTCATTGTGGTTATCTGGGATGTTAAGCTCATTCTTGTATAGTTCTTCTGTGTAGTTTTGCCATCTCTTCTTAATCTCTTCTGCCTCTGTTAGGTCTCTGCCATTTTGGTCCTTTATCATGCCCATCTTTGCATGAAACGTTCCCTTCATATCTCCAATTTTCTTGAAGAGATCTCTGGTCCTCCCTATTCTGTTGTTTTCTTCTATTTCTTTGCACTGTTCATTTAAGAAGGTATTCTTATCTCTTCTAGCTATTCTCTGGAATTCTGTATTCAATTGGGTGTATCTTTCTCTTTCTCCTTTGCCTTTCGCTTCCCTTCTTTCCTCAGCTATTTGCAAAGCTTCCTCAGACAGCCATTTTGCTTTCTTGCATTTCTTTTTCTTTGGGATGGTTTTAGTTGCTACCTCTTGTACAATGTTGCGAACTTCCATCCATAGTTCTTCAGGCACTCTGTCTATCAGATCCAGTTCCTTAAATCTATTTGTCACCTCTACTGTATATTCATCAGGAATATGATTTAGTTCATACCTGAGTGGCCTAGTGCTTTTCCCTACTTTTTTCAATTTAAGCCTAAATTTTGCAACGAGAAGCTCATGATCTGAGCCACAGTCAGCTCCTGGTCTTGTTTTTACTGACTGTATAGAGCTTCTCCATCTTTGGCTGCAGAGTACATAGTCAATCTGATTTCTATGTTGACCGTCTGGTGATGTCCATGTGTAGAGCCGTCTCTTGGGTTGTTGGAAAAGAGTGTTTGTTATGACCATCGTATTCTCTTGACAAAATTCTATTAGCCTGTGCCCTGCTTCATTTTGTACTCCAAGGCCAAACTTGCCTGTTATTCCGGTTATCTTTTGGCTTCCTACCTTAGCATTCCAATCCCCCATGATGATAAGGACATCATTTTTTGGTGTTAATTCTATAAGGTCCTGTAGGGCTTCATAGAACCGGTCAATTTCATCCTCTTCAGCACCAGTGGTTGGGGCATAGATTTGGACTACTGTGATATTGAATGGTTTGCCTTGGATTCGAATTGAGATCATTCTGTCATTTTGGGGATTGTATCCCAGTATTGCTTTTCCTATTCTTTTATTGACTATGAAGGCTACTCCATTTCTTCTGAGGGATTCTTGCCCACAGTAGTATACCTGATGGTCATCTGAGTTAAATTCACCCATTCCTGTCCATTTTAGTTCGCTGATTCCTAAGATGTCGATGTTCAGTCTTGTCATCTCTTTTTTGACTACGTCTAGCTTGCCTTGATTCATGGATCTTACATTCCAGGTTCCTATGGAGAAAAAATCTTTACAGCATCGGACTTTCCTTTCACCACCAGATATATCCACAGCTGAGCGTCCTTTCGGCTTTGGCCCAGTCGCTTCATTCTTTCTGGCGCTACTAGTACTAGCCCTCTGCTCTTCCCCAGTAGCATATTGGACACCTTCCGACCTGAGGGGCTCATCTTCCAGCGTCATATCTTTTTTCCTTTTAGTACTGTCCATGGGGTTTTCATGGCAAAGATACTGGAGTGGTTTGCCATTTCCTTCTCCAGTGGATCACATTTTGTCAGAACTCTCTGCTATAACCTGTCCGTCTTGGGTGGCCCTGCACGGCATAGCTTATAGCTTCATTGAGTTACGCAAGCCCCTTCGCCACGACAAGGCAGTAATCCATAAAGGGGGCAATTTATTGTACAATAGCCTTAATTTCACATGCTAGCAAAATAATCTTTAGGCTCATCCGGTGCAGATTAGAGTTCTGTGTGGAAAGACAGATGTCAGATGTTTAAACTGGTTTTAGAAACGACCAAGGAAGGAACAACATTATTGGTGATGCATGCTGGATAATCAAGAAAGCCAAAGAACACCAAAAAGAAATCAATACATGCTTCATAGATAGATAGAAAGGCCTTTGCATTACTAGTGGAACTCATTGTACTCAGAATATCTCATTGTGGAACCTATTTATATATTTATTTTTATTTATCAAATTTAGACACTGTCCAATTCATTCTCATACACAGGGCAGGAAGCCACAGTTTGAATATAACCTGATCAAAAAAGCTGGTTCCAGGTCAACAAAGAGTAGTATCTCTATATTCATGTTCTTCCAATCCAGTTTCCCTTCAATACATATTGACAATATAGCTGAATATATGTATGTTCTCTATATCAGGGGTCCCCAGTCTCCCGGCTCTGGCCTGGTATCAGGCCATGGCCCATTAGGACAGCTGCAGAAGCAGCAGATGAGCAGGCAAAATTTCATTTGTACAAGCGGTGGGCATATACACTCATGCACATGCCCACCACTTGCACAAAACTGCCCCTCTCCCCCATCGCTGCTGTTGCTACCCCCACTGGTCCACAGAGCTGAAAAGGTTGGGGACTGCTGCTCTATATGCTAAAGTTGTGTTTATTCAACTTTATTCAACCAATAAGTGTTTTTTAAATTAGAGGAAGAAATATGAAGAAACTGCTATGCTGGACGACACTATAATGAAAGTCAAGGCACACAGTGAAAAATTGGGAGTAAAATTAAATATAAAGAAGGCCAAACAAATGACAATAAGCCCAGCAACCAACCTTAGAACTGACAGTGAAGACAATGAAGTAGTGAATAGTGTGTCTCTTTAGAACTGACTGTCAACAGTAAAGGAATCAACAGTCAGGAAATGCCACAAAACTAGCCTTGTATAAGATAGTAAGAAAGACCTTAGAAAAGATATTCAGATGCATGATGTGCTTATATCAGTATCATACAGGTAATGATTTTGTGTGAAAGATAATGTTGGATTTTACAGAAACATTACAATTTTTTTAAAAAAAATTGGTGGTGAACCAGACTCCTGAGAATACCATGAATAGCCAAAAAATAAACAAAGGTACAATTGAAAAATTAATCCAGAGTTCTTACTCAATGCATAAATGCCCTTCAGATTCTCCTACTTCTACTATTTGAAATTCCTCATTTGAAAGAAAATTATCCTATTTTTGACATGTTATGTGAAGACCTATCTGGAAAAAGCTTTAATACTGGGAAAATGGAAGGAAAGAGAAGATGGGTGACCAAAGTGGATAGGCTCAGTTACAATGGCAATGAGTGCACCACTGGAAGTCCAGAAGGACCAGGTTAAGGACAGATCATCCTTGAGAAAGTCCACATATGTGACATAAAGCCAACACTAACTTGATTGCACATGATCAGTCAATCAATCGATCCATCTACATATGATAGTGTAGATAGATGGATGGGTGGATAGACTATGGGTGGATAGATCAACGATCCATCTTTTCTTTTGCCTTAGACAGCAATGTTTCTTGCTCCAAGTATGTTTCTTCAGAACTATGCCAATGGGGTAGGTTAGGCTGAGAGGACACAGAAGCTGGATTAACCCACTGCATTAAGCCATATTATGGCTTTGACTTAAACGTGCTATATTCAGCCACTGTGTTTGTAAAGTCACAATGTGATTTGCAATGTAATATAATCTGTCAATCTAGCCATATTCAATTAGCCATGGTTTAAATGTGTGTGTATGAGTTCAATCAGAATAAGCTTCATGCCTAGGGGGAGAGTTGAGAGTGACACTCCCAGACTGACACTCTAAATCAAACCTATGAGGAATTGTGCAAGAACATGGGAACATATAAATCCAGACCTGTAAATTTATGGACCTCCACTTTTGATTTTTAAAAGTTACTAGAAGATTTGTATGGTAATATATATGTCACTGAAAATGATGTGTGTATGTATTTTATAAGACTCTCTGTTCCTTTGCGTTCTTTAAATGGTATATCTGCATTAAAGTTGTTTTTGTTCTTCTATTCCATTTTTTGCCCTTCAGATTCACCTACTTGTACTATTTGAAATTCCTCATTTTAAAGAAAATTATCTCTGAAACTACAGAAAAGAGCATTAGCAATCTGGTTGCGGAAAATGAGGAGCTATTTAAAAGGAGCATACCAAGACTCCCTAGGAATCATTTTTATAATTTAGAAAACACATTCCTATTCTAATGTTTGTCATGCTAACATGATTTCATTTCAGAAAGAAAGGCAAATGTTATTAGAAGTCAGTGAAGCAAATGGGAAAGAGGGCTGTTTGAACAAAACACTGATAAATCGGGTAGCCAATTAAAGGGCACTTTTTTGGTCTTGGTCGTGTTAAAGTTAAAATATTTTCCTTATATTGATGATTTTTTTACCTTGGGCAAAATCCATATTTTGCATTTGATACATCTGGTATATTTTATACATAGTCTATACTCTAGATTATGAACTGTCCAAGTATATTTTGTAAAAGCTAAGATTATGTATCTCCAGGGATAACACAGTTGTGTCAGGGAAGTTTGAAAATGTGCCATTTCAATCCAGATACTCCTTGTTTAGCGACTAAGGACCTAATCACTAAGTGACATGTCACAAAGTGAAAGATCACATGGCTGCACTGACTTATGATGGCAGTTCTGGCTGTGATGGTTAAGCAAATAATGCGTAGTCAGTAAGTTTGATGTCATGTGACTCAGACTTGCGACAGACTTCCTGCCAGCTTCCCCATTGACTATTCTTGTTGAAAACTGGCAGCGGAGATCGCAAATGGCAACCATGTGCCTGCAAAATGCTGCCACTGTCATAAGTGTGCACTGTGCCAAGTGCATAATTGTGTACATTGCCAAATGCTTGAATCATGATCACATGACTGCATGGGATGCTGCAATGGCCACAATTTTGAAAACCAGCTGTAAGTCTCCTCATTCAGCACTGTTTTAACTTTGAATGATAGTTGAGTGAATGCTCTCTAAGTGAGGATTATCTGTATTGAGAGCTTAGTCCTTATATTCCAACCAGCCAAAGTTACAATGTGTGCATGTGAATCATTCACTCAACCTGTTTTTTCCTTCCATGACCAATTTCCCATTGGAAGAGTGTGATGGATATAGAACAGTGGTTCTCAACCTTTTTAATGCTGCGACCCCCAACCGGTCGTAAGTCGAGGACTACTCAATCGGTCGTAAGTCGAGGACTACTCAACTGGTGCAGCACCATTTGCAGAATGGGACTTTTGGCGGGCTCAGCAGGGCAGAGACAGCCTGGACAATTCCTATTGGCTTTTGAAAGCCAATAGAATTAGACTCTATTCAAGAATAAAAGGGAGCAGCACAGCTAAGGAAAAGGGGAAAAAATGGTGGACTGCGTTGTTTGGCGACCCCCGTGAAATGGTCATTCGACCCCAAATGGGGTCCCGACCCACAGGTTGAGAACCACTGATATAGAAGAAGAAGGCTGAACTCTTCAGCTGCATTACTGTATTTTGCACCTGATTGTTCCTTCTCTTCAGTTAAGCTTAGAAGCACTCTTCTATTTCCTGCCAAGGAATGTGTTTTGCAGATTTAACTGAGTACACCATTTATTTGTAGATTAGATACCCTAGTCTACCTCTACCAGGAGATCAAGAAACAAATATAGATCTCCTTCCTCCATTGTTTCTCACCACAATTATGCTGTGAGGTTCTGTAGGTTGAGTTGAGAGAGAGTAACTGGCTTCAATACACCGACTGAGCTTCCAGGACTGAGGATGACTATCTTAAATTTTATTCTTTCTCTTTAACCCTTTTCAATCCCCAGATCAATAAATGACCAATTTATTCTTTTCTCCTTTCAACAAAAAGTCTGTTTAAGGCTTCCAATCTTTATATATATAAAAATTATCTTTATTGTGTTTTCCCTGACCAATGTGGTCAGCTTTGCTATTTTTGCTAGCTCTATCAGTTTTATAATCTAATCTACTGTAGGCATTCCATTATTCTTCCATTTTAGCGTGTAAAATAATCTTGCTGCAGTTATATTTGGTTCCAATTCTAGAGGTCATTACTCAGACGCATTTGCTAGCCAGGTGCCCTCGAGATCGGTTGACACTACAATACCTAAAATTCACAGCCATTTGGGGAATTGTAGCCTCAATATATCAGGAGGGCACTAGATCTGGGGAAGCTATGCCCAGCAGGAAAGTTCCATACAGCACACCATGTGACCTTTTGTATATGCTTATGGCATTGTCAAAAGAACTTTAGCTGCCTACCGTTTCCTTGAGCATTGACACGTTGCCATTAACCTGTAATTACCCAAAGAGCTCCAGCTGAGGGCTCCTGCTGAATTATCTCCTTGTCACACAGATCTGTTGTGTAAAGTATTACTCATTTGCACTCAAGCCTCCACAGATATCAATGTCCTAGGGTAGTGTCACAGTGCGAGACCTTTGTCTGGATTGATCATCAAGTCTCATGGCTATAAAGCAGCTAGAGATCTCCATTAATCTTCTGCACCAATAGTTTTATCTTTCATGGAGCAAAATTGATTCCCTTATCTCAGTTGGGGAGGAAGCAAGAATGAACATTTCTCTTTTTTTTTTTTTTTTTTTTTTTTATTAAAAGTTTTATAAATTTTACAAGAAAAACAAGAACAATACAAAACAAAAAACAACATATACAGAAAAAAAAGAAAATTAAACAATACATATAAAAAAAAAAAAAAACCCCCACCCCACACCCCTCCCAAAAACCCTCCCTTCCCCCCCCCTGAGCTTCCCAGAGCAGAATATAGGCTTAAGCAATAAAAAAAAATAAAAATTAAATTAAAAACTTTATATTTATATATACAAAAAAGATATCTATAATATATATAAAAATAAAACTTATGAAAAAGCTATATGATATTTTTGTATACCCAATCTAAATTGTATAAATTTTATCCATTTGTCCCAGATAGCAAAAAACTTCTCTTGCGTTTGTTGCTTTAAGAAAGCCGAAATCTTTGCCATTTCCGCCAGATAAGCTACTTTAAAAAACCATTCCTGCAATGTAGGCAAAGATTCCTTCTTCCAATATTGTCCAACTAACAGCCTCGCGGCTGTGATCAAATTTAACATCAATACAACCTCCTTTGTATCACAATCTGTAACAATACCTAACAAAAATAATTGCGGAGTAAATTTTACCCTCCTTCTAAAAATTCTCTGGATATTCCACCATATTTTGATCCAAAGTGCTTTTATCTCTCTGCATGACCACCAAATATGATAATAGGAAGGCCTCCTTATAACCACATCTCCAGCATTTAGGTTGCACGTCAGGGTACATGTAAGACATTTTTTGTGGATCAAGGTGCCATCTATAAAACATTTTATAAAAATTCTCCCTTAGATTCTGTGCTTGAGTAAAATTGACATTTCTCACCCAAATAGTTTCCCAGGTGTCCAATGAAACTGGCTCACCAAAGTTCTGCGCCCATCTAATCATACAATCTTTAATTAGTTCCGTTTCTGAGTCCAATTCAACTAAAACCCCATAAATTCTCTTAATGTGGGTTTGTCTTTGATCCTTCAGTTGCTTAATAAGATTTTCATCTTCTCTAAGGAAACCCACCTTACAATCCATCTTCCATCTATCTAGTAGTTGCCTATATTGAAACCAAGAATAAATAAAATTTTCTTGTGCTAATTCTTCCCGTGATTTTAATTGCCAGTTTTGTCCATCCCATTTAAGTAACTGTCTATAAGACACCATATCCATTTTAACCCCTCTTTTTATTCCTTCTATCGCATGCCAAGGTATAGCCCATAATGGTACTTTAAAATCACTTTTATAATATTTTCTCCAAGTCCTAAGTAAAGAAATTCTTAAAATATGAGATTTAAAAACCCAATCTATTTTTTTATTAAATATTAAATAGGCATGCCACCCATAAAGTAAATCCCATCCCTCTAAATAAAGTATCTCAGAGTTTGTCAAATTTACCCAGTCACTAATTAATGTTAAAACCACCGCATCATAATATAATTTCAAATTTGGTACCTTGAGTCCACCCCTCTCACGGAAGTCTTGCATAATTTTGAACTTAACCCTTGGTTTTTTCCCTGCCCAAATAAATTTATTGAGACCCTTCTGCCACTCATTTAAATTAATCTCATTTTTCAAAATTGGTAACATTTGAAACAAAAAAAGAAACTTGGGTAGAATATTCATTTTTATCACTGCAATTCTTCCCATGAGGGATAATTGCAGCTTTTCCCAATTCTTCAAGTCTTTCTGTACCCCGACCCACAACCTTTCATAATTATTTTTAAATAGTTTTGCATTAGAAACAGACAGCATCACCCCCAAATATTTTACCTTATTAACAATCTCAAAACCCGTCGAGTTAACCAAAATCTGCTTCTCCTGACTCGACAAATTTTTAGGTAAAATTTTAGTCTTATTTACATTAATCTTAAAACCCGAGACCAAACCATAATGGTGAATCAACTGTAATAAGTTTACTACAGAATAATCAGGTTGCGACAAAGTAACAACCAAGTCATCCGCAAAAGCTCTCAACTTATATTCTTTTTTATTAACATATATTCCTTTAATTTCCTGAGACTCTCGAATTTTAATCAATAATATTTCCAATGTTAAAACAAACAACAATGGCGATAAAGGACACCCCTGTCTAGTACCTTTCTCTATTGTGAAAACCTCCGACAAACCTCCATTAACAATAAGTTGTGCTGTTTGTTTTTGATATATTACCTTAAGAGCTTGTAATATATTTTCACCGAAATTCATTTCTTCCATTACTCTTAGCATAAAATGCCAATTCAGTTGGTCAAATGCTTTTTCAGCATCTAAAAATATGAGCCCTGCAGGAACTTGGTTGTTCTTATCTAAGTATTCTAATAAGTTAATAATTTGTCTAACATTGTTTTTCATATACCTTCCTGTTATAAACCCTGATTGATCTTTATGCACAAGATGATGCACCACCCTCATAAGCCTATTTACCAAAATTTTTACAAATATCTTATAATCCACGTTTAAAAGAGATATAGGCCTATAGTTTTTTGGTAAAGTAAGATCTTGATCCTCCTTTGGAATCAATGATATAAAAGCACTACGCCATGAAGGAGGAATCTCTAAACCCTGTAAGATACCATTAAAAAGATCATTTAATGGTTGAATCATCTCCTCCATTAAAGCTTTATAATAAACAGCTGTTAACCCATCCGTACCCGGTGCTTTCCCTAATTTCAATTGTTGAATTGCTGAGGCAATTTCCTCCTTAGTAATTAAACCATTAATTTCATATTTCTGATCCTCAGTCAGTTTAGGAAAACTTGCCTCAGCTAAATATTTATTTATATCTAACAGTTGTACATTAGTAGATTTGTATAGGTTTTGATAATAATCCAAAAAAGATTTTTTAATTAATTCCTTCTGAGAAACTAGTTTACCCTTATAATTTATTTTCTCTATTATTCTCAGTCTCTGTTTCTTTCTTAATTGATAAGCCAACCATCTCCCCGGCTTATTAGCATTACAAAATGTATTTTGTTTCATAAATAATAAATTGGTTGCAGCTTGATCTGCTATCAACATATTAAATTGTGACCTTAATAACTTTACAGATTCTTTAGTACTTTCATCAGAAGGATTTAGAATCAAAGCCCTTTCTTTTAGTTTAATTTCATCTTCAAGTTCTCTACGTTTCTGAGTCTGATTTCGCTTATAAAAATTATTCATTTTTATCAAAACACCGCGCATAAATGCTTTACCTGCATCCCATACCATTGACATTGAAGTCCCCTTATACATATTCAAAGCAAAATAGTCCTTTAAACACTCCTTTAGTTTTTGAACATTCTTCTCTTGTCTAAACAAATTTCATTAACTCTCCAGGATCTTCTTTCCTCTTTCTCTTGAATCAACTCCATCCAAACTGGACTATGATCCGTCAGTAATCTAGGAAAAATCTTTACATTCTTTACTTTATTATACAAATCCGTGGTAATCAAGAAAAAGTCAATTCTTGAAAAAGATTGGTGTCTGTCAGAAAAAAAAGTAAAGTCTCTCTCCTCTTGATTACGTTCCCGCCAATAGTCCCTTAATTCCCAGTCTTCTTTCATATCAAAAAAGGCTTTAGGTAGCCTTGCTTGTTTAAGAAAAGGAGAGGAACCTTTCTTATCCCTTTGTGTATCTAAGACACCATTCCAATCACCCATTAATACCACCGATCTATAATCAAGCAAAGTTATTTTTTTGTGTAACTGTTTATAAAATTGTTCCTGTTGTTGATTTGGAGCATAAAGTCCAACTATAAGTACTTTCTTACCATAAATACCAAGTTCAATCATCACATATCTCCCCTGGGGATCTGATTCTACCAGACAAGCTGGCAGGTTTTGTTTGACATATATAACAACTCCCCCTTTCTTCCCAGGTGCAGGAGATATAAAATGAGATCCCAAACGAGCATTAACTAAATATTTCTGATCTTTAAGTAAAATATGAGTTTCCTGTAAACAAATAACATCATTGGTATGTTGCTTCAAATAATAAAAGATTTTTTTCCGTTTCTGAGGAGAATTCAATCCATTAACATTCCAGGTCAAAAACTTTGCCATCTCCCTTGGCACGCAGCCTGGAGAAGACACCATCAAACTCTGACAGAGCTGCGTGTGTTGCATAACTCTTGGGTCTTGCTCCTCCCACCGGCGGTGATGCACTTCCAGGAGAATTCTCTTTGGGCTCTTTTTTACGTTGCTCTTTCTCTTTACGCTTATAAGCTGCACGAGTCATCCTCTGCTCTTTAGCCTCCGTTTGGCGTTGCTTTGCCACTTCTATCATCCCTGCGGAAACCAAATCTAGTGCCTCAGATTGCTGCTCAGGTTCCTTAGCACTCAAAGATTTCCGACCAGATGAAGTTGAGCCTGCACTCAGGACCGAAGTATAGAAATCTCTAGCTTTGTCAACTGTGTTCAATCTGTAACGTGTCCCAGCATGGCTCAAAACGATACCCATCGGAATTTCCCATCTGAATGGCATCGATCTAGCTTTAAGCTCATTGGTTAAAAAAGCAAAGTCTTTCCTACTTCTTAAAATTTTAGATGGGATTTCCTTTAGAATGATGACATCTTGGGCGGCAATCTGAAATCTTTTGTTGTAAAAAGCTTGTATAATCTCATTCCGCAGGGACTTCTTTGTAAAGTAAATCACCACATCTCTGGGCAAATTCTTCTGCTTAGCAATCCAGGAGTTGAGTCTATAAATTTTTTCTACTTCTCTCTGTAATTCTCCTTTATCCATATCCAAAGCCAGCGCCAGATCACTAAGAACCACCTCCATCAAATCTTGATTCATATCTTCCTTGAGGCCTCTAATCCTCAGAGCATACTCCATTTGTCTGTATTGAAACATCAAAATATCTTCTTGTGAGGAGTCCACCTTCCTTTCCACGTCTTGAATTTTGTCATCTAAAGAGTCAACTTTGTCTTCCACTTCCTCAAGCCTTGCATCGAGCTTAACCACCACAGTAGCCAAACCTGAAACAGCTGCCAGTATATCTTGTCGTAATTCATTATTATTTTCTTGCAATTTAGACTTTATCCCCGTTATCTCTTCTTTGAGATCAGATTTAATTTCTGATTTAATCTGTGAAACAAATTGAGTCATTTCCTCTCTCATTTGAACTACAATCTCTCCCATTATGCCTCTAACCTCTTGCACTGAAAGTCCAGGTAGAGGAGGGGAGGGTGGTGGCTGAGCCGGTGGTGCATGTTTAGATTGTTGTTGTAGCTGTGCAGTGGAAGTTATAGGAGAAGAAATAACCTTGGGTACTGAGGAAGGCTGCTGCCTCTTTGAAGCCATTTTAAAAAGCACAATTGTCACTTCCCTTTCCCCTCCAGCCAAAAAGGGAGGAGGAAAAAAAGAAAAAAAGAATTTTTTAAAAAGAGACAAACTATAATCATTAAAAGTCCAGAATAAATCCCAAGAATAAGTAATAAAAGAGCAAACAATTCAAAAAAAAAATTTTCTAAGCCAAAAGCAAAAGCAAAAGCAAAAAACAATCCTTAAAAAGGGAAAGTAAAACAAAAGAGAAAGGAAAAAAAAAACTCCGACACTTTCAAAACGCCATCTTAAGTCCTTTCACTAGTATAACAAAGAAAAGGAGGAAAAATAGTAAAAATCAAAAGATAAAAAAATAAACACCTAAAATATAAGAAAAAGTCCTTTAAACTGCTCCGTCCGTTTAAAAATTACTCACCAAAATGCTGTAAACACGGAGATAGAAGCGGCGGTTTCTTTTGCTTCCAAGGAAGCAAAAACAGCTGGGAGGCGGAGATCAGCAAGAGCTCCGAGGGAACACTCCTTTCACCCCCTCTAGAAATAAATCCAGAGGGGGTTCAGGGGTTCTACCTCTACTCTTGCGTTCTCTATCCCTTCCCTTTGCCCGGGAAGGGATTTCCGAGCCGCGGGCCAGCTGATGCGCGCTGCGCTCCGCGGCTCTAACACTTCCCCAGCTGGACGGCTAAAAGCTAGCCGCCATCGCCGTCGCCTCCCACCGGAAGCTCTCTTTTTTTTTTTTTTTTTTTTTTTTTTTTTTTATTAAAAGTTTTATAAATTTTACAAGAAAAACAAGAACAATACAAAACAAAAAACAACATATACAAAAAAAAAAAAAAGAAAATTAAACAATACATATAAAAAAAAAAACCCCCATCCCACACCCCTCCCAAAAACCCTCCCTTCCCCCCCCCTGAGCTTCCCAGAGCAGAATATAGGCTTAAGCAATAAAAAAAATAAAAATCAAATTAAAAACTTTATATTTATATATACAAAAAAAATATCTATAATATATATAAAAATAAAACTTATGAAAAAGCTATATGATATTTTTGTATACCCAATCTAAATTGTATAAATTTTATCCATTTGTCCCAAACAGCAAGGAACTTCTCTTGCGTTTGTTGCTTTAAGAAAGCCGAAATCTTTGCCATTTCCGCCAGATAAGCTACTTTAAAAAACCATTCCTGCAATGTAGGCAAAGATTCCTTCTTCCAATATTGTCCAACTAACAGCCTCGCGGCTGTGATCAAAATTAACATCAATACAACCTCCTTTGTATCACAATCTGTAACAATACCTAACAAAAATAATTGCGGAGTAAATTTTACCCTCCTTCTAAAAATTCTCTTGATATTCCACCATATTTTGATCCAAAATGCTTTTATCTCTCTGCATGACCACCAAATATGATAATAGGAAGCCTCCTTATAACCACATCTCCAGCATTTAGGTTGCACATCAGGGTACATGTAAGACATTTTTTGTGGATCAAGGTGCCATCTATAAAACATTTTATAAAAATTCTCCCTTAAGTTCTGTGCTTGAGTAAATTTGACATTTCTCACCCAAATAATGTCCCAGGTGTCCAATGAAACTGGCTCACCAAAATTCTGCGCCCATCTAATCATACAATCTTTAATTAGTTCCGTTTCTGATCCAATTCAACTAAAACCCCATAAATTCTCTTAATGTGGGTTTGTCTTTGATCCTTCAGTTGCTTAATAAGATTTTCATCTTCTCTAAGGAAACCCACCTTACAATCCATCTTCCATCTATCTAGTAGTTGCCTATATTGAAACCAAGAATAAGTAAAATTTTCTTGTGCTAATTCGTCCCGTGATTTTAATTGCCAGTTTTGTCCATCCCATTTAAGTAACTGTCTGTAAGACACCATATCCATTTTAACCCCTCTTTTTATTCCTTCTATCGCATGCCAAGGTATAGCCCATAATGGTACTTTAAAATCACTTTTATAATATTTTCTCCAAATCCTAAGTAAAGAAATTCTTAAAATATGAGATTTAAAAACCCAATCTATTTTTTTATTAAATATTAAATAGGCATGCCACCCATAAAGTAAATCCCATCCCTCTAAATAAAGTATCTCAGAGTTTGTCAAATTTACCCAGTCACTAATTAATGTTAAAACCACCGCATCATAATATAATTTCAAATTTGGTACCTTGAGTCCGCCCCTCTCACGAAAATCTTGCATAATTTTGAACTTAACCCTTGGTTTTTTCCCTGCCCAAATAAATTTATTGAGACCCTTCTGCCACTCATTTAAATTAATCTCATTTTTCAAAATTGGTAACATTTGAAACAAAAAAAGAACTGACTGTCAACAGTAAAGGAATCAACAGTCAGGAAATGCCACAAAACTAGCCTTGTATAAGATAGTAAGAAAGACCTTAGAAAAGATATTCAGATGCATGATGTGCTTATATCAGTATCATACAGGTAATGATTTTGTGTGAAAGATAATGTTGGATTTTACAGAAACATTACAATTTTTTTAAAAAAAATTGGTGGTGAACCAGACTCCTGAGAATACCATGAATAGCCAAAAAATAAACAAAGGTACAATTGAAAAATTAATCCAGAGTTCTTACTCAATGCATAAATGCCCTTCAGATTCTCCTACTTCTACTATTTGAAATTCCTCATTTGAAAGAAAATTATCCTATTTTTGACATGTTATGTGAAGACCTATCTGGAAAAAGCTTTAATACTGGGAAAATGGAAGGAAAGAGAAGATGGGTGACCAAAGTGGATAGGCTCAGTTACAATGGCAATGAGTGCACCACTGGAAGTCCAGAAGGACCAGGTTAAGGACAGATCATCCTTGAGAAAGTCCACATATGTGACATAAAGCCAACACTAACTTGATTGCACATGATCAGTCAATCAATCGATCCATCTACATATGATAGTGTAGATAGATGGATGGGTGGATAGACTATGGGTGGATAGATCAACGATCCATCTTTTCTTTTGCCTTAGACAGCAATGTTTCTTGCTCCAAGTATGTTTCTTCAGAACTATGCCAATGGGGTAGGTTAGGCTGAGAGGACACAGAAGCTGGATTAACCCACTGCATTAAGCCATATTATGGCTTTGACTTAAACGTGCTATATTCAGCCACTGTGTTTGTAAAGTCACAATGTGATTTGCAATGTAATATAATCTGTCAATCTAGCCATATTCAATTAGCCATGGTTTAAATGTGTGTGTATGAGTTCAATCAGAATAAGATTCATGCCTAGGGGGAGAGTTGAGAGTGACACTCCCAGACTGACACTCTAAATCAAACCTATGAGGAATTGTGCAAGAACATGGGAACATATAAATCCAGACCTGTAAATTTATGGACCTCCACTTTTGATTTTTAAAAGTTACTAGAAGATTTGTATGGTAATATATATGTCACTGAAAATGATGTGTGTATGTATTTTATAAGACTCTCTGTTCCTTTGCGTTCTTTAAATGGTATATCTGCATTAAAGTTGTTTTTGTTCTTCTATTCCATTTTTTGCCCTTCAGATTCACCTACTTGTACTATTTGAAATTCCTCATTTTAAAGAAAATTATCTCTGAAACTACAGAAAAGAGCATTAGCAATCTGGTTGCGGAAAATGAGGAGCTATTTAAAAGGAGCATACCAAGACTCCCTAGGAATCATTTTTATAATTTAGAAAACACATTCCTATTCTAATGTTTGTCATGCTAACATGATTTCATTTCAGAAAGAAAGGCAAATGTTATTAGAAGTCAGTGAAGCAAATGGGAAAGAGGGCTGTTTGAACAAAACACTGATAAATCGGGTAGCCAATTAAAGGGCACTTTTTTGGTCTTGGTCGTGTTAAAGTTAAAATATTTTCCTTATATTGATGATTTTTTTACCTTGGGCAAAATCCATATTTTGCATTTGATACATCTGGTATATTTGATACATAGTCTATACTCTAGATTATGAACTGTCCAAGTATATTTTGTAAAAGCTAAGATTATGTATCTCCAGGGATAACACAGTTGTGTCAGGGAAGTTTGAAAATGTGCCATTTCAATCCAGATACTCCTTGTTTAGCGACTAAGGACCTAATCACTAAGTGACATGTCACAAAGTGAAAGATCACATGGCTGCACTGACTTATGATGGCAGTTCTGGCTGTGATGGTTAAGCAAATAATGCGTAGTCAGTAAGTTTGATGTCATGTGACTCAGACTTGCGACAGACTTCCTGCCAGCTTCCCCATTGACTATTCTTGTTGAAAACTGGCAGCGGAGATCGCAAATGGCAACCATGTGCCTGCAAAATGCTGCCACTGTCATAATTGTGCACTGTGCCAAGTGCATAATTGTGTACATTGCCAAATGCTTGAATCATGATCACATGACTGCATGGGATGCTGCAATGGCCACAATTTTGAAAACCAGCTGTAAGTCTCCTCATTCAGCACTGTTTTAACTTTGAATGATAGTTGAGTGAATGCTCTCTAAGTGAGGATTATCTGTATTGAGAGCTTAGTCCTTATATTCCAACCAGCCAAAGTTACAATGTGTGCATGTGAATCATTCACTCAACCTGTTTTTTCCTTCCATGACCAATTTCCCATTGGAAGAGTGTGATGGATATAGAACAGTGGTTCTCAACCTTTTTAATGCTGCGACCCCCAACCGGTCGTAAGTCGAGGACTACTCAATCGGTCGTAAGTCGAGGACTACTCAACTGGTGCAGCACCATTTGCAGAATGGGACTTTTGGCGGGCTCAGCAGGGCAGAGACAGCCTGGACAATTCCTATTGGCTTTTGAAAGCCAATAGAATTAGACTCTATTCAAGAATAAAAGGGAGCAGCACAGCTAAGGAAAAGGGGAAAAAATGGTGGACTGCGTTGTTTGGCGACCCCCGTGAAATGGTCATTCGACCCCAAATGGGGTCCCGACCCACAGGTTGAGAACCACTGATATAGAAGAAGAAGGCTGAACTCTTCAGCTGCATTACTGTATTTTGCACCTGATTGTTCCTTCTCTTCAGTTAAGCTTAGAAGCACTCTTCTATTTCCTGCCAAGGAATGTGTTTTGCAGATTTAACTGAGTACACCATTTATTTGTAGATTAGATACCCTAGTCTACCTCTACCAGGAGATCAAGAAACAAATATAGATCTCCTTCCTCCATTGTTTCTCACCACAATTATGCTGTGAGGTTCTGTAGGTTGAGTTGAGAGAGAGTAACTGGCTTCAATACACCGACTGAGCTTCCAGGACTGAGGATGACTATCTTAAATTTTATTCTTTCTCTTTAACCCTTTTCAATCCCCAGATCAATAAATGACCAATTTATTCTTTTCTCCTTTCAACAAAAAGTCTGTTTAAGGCTTCCAATCTTTATATATATAAAAATTATCTTTATTGTGTTTTCCCTGACCAATGTGGTCAGCTTTGCTATTTTTGCTAGCTCTATCAGTTTTATAATCTAATCTACTGTAGGCATTCCATTATTCTTCCATTTTAGCGTGTAAAATAATCTTGCTGCAGTTATATTTGGTTCCAATTCTAGAGGTCATTACTCAGACGCATTTGCTAGCCAGGTGCCCTCGAGATCGGTTGACACTACAATACCTAAAATTCACAGCCATTTGGGGAATTGTAGCCTCAATATATCAGGAGGGCACTAGATCTGGGGAAGCTATGCCCAGCAGGAAAGTTCCATACAGCACACCATGTGACCTTTTGTATATGCTTATGGCATTGTCAAAAGAACTTTAGCTGCCTACCGTTTCCTTGAGCATTGACACGTTGCCATTAACCTGTAATTACCCAAAGAGCTCCAGCTGAGGGCTCCTGCTGAATTATCTCCTTGTCACACAGATCTGTTGTGTAAAGTATTACTCATTTGCACTCAAGCCTCCACAGATATCAATGTCCTAGGGTAGTGTCACAGTGCGAGACCTTTGTCTGGATTGATCATCAAGTCTCATGGCTATAAAGCAGCTAGAGATCTCCATTAATCTTCTGCACCAATAGTTTTATCTTTCATGGAGCAAAATTGATTCCCTTATCTCAGTTGGGGAGGAAGCAAGAATGAACATTTCTCTTGATTCACCGCCCAGACAAAGCTTATGAAGGCTTTTTGAAGTAACCACAAAAACCCCAGCCCAGCTTTCAATGGGTATGCTGTGTTGCTTTTGCTTTCTATCTTTATTTAATTATTAAGAACAAACTCTGTGGTTTAGGATGTCTGAGTATATCTGGGAAGCTAAAAATAAGAATAGTAAATAAAATCCTAACACTTTGAGAATATTATCTTGTCATTGAGATCAAGAATAAAAAAAGTCAGAAATATTTTTGGCGGTATAATAAAAGGTTGTTAATTTTATATTGTAATATATAAAATTTAACAGCCCTGTTAGACAATCTGTTCACATTATCCCAATAATATGGAACAAGATAGTAGAGCTACACAATCCCATAGGTTATTGGCCAATGTACTGGCAATCTAGATAGGCAGAAGCTTTCCAGAATACAGAGAATTTGAGAACTGAGTAGAATTCCACATGACTAGGGTAATTGACACAAAGCAACAGGGAAAAGGATTGAGCTGGTGTACTGTTGGTTTTTTTAAAAAAGTATTTTGAAAAGTGTTTATGAACTTATTCAAAGTTATTCAAACTTTTTCTCTCAGGTGGAGAAAAAGAAAGGCAAGAATTGCTGTCAATCAGCATGGATCAATTCTCAATCTGGGTGACTTCATGGAGAGCACACATGATCACAGATATCATGGGTTTTTTTTGGGGTATGCACAGGTTTAGAGAAAGCTTTTATATCTGGATCCATTCCAGAAGTGTAGATTTTAAATTCTATATTGAAACTTTATGGAAGGTCCACATGCTCACACATGTCATAGTACTTGATGTGGACAAGCTTAGGGAAGGCTTTTATAAATTCAGGTGGGGGAAGCTGAGGGTATCCAGATATGACTGGATTTCTATCACCATTGGGCCTCTTCAACATGACCATGGATGGTGATCCATGGATGGCGGAGTTCAGTCAAATCACAATTAGTGGATCACAGCTTCTCTCATTGTAATACAAAAATATTGAGTTAGATAGACTAAGGTCTGACTATGCCTACTTCCTCTAATTACAGAAGATGGGTTTTCTCAATTCAAATAAAAAACTAGCACAGAGATATTTTTTTTTTTTTTTAAAAATGCATTGATTAAGCCTATTTTAGGGGTACTTTGTATAGTTTGATGCATTTTGTGTCTCATATTGGCTGAATTTCAATAGCACAGTCATGGAGGGCTCTGAAGACTACAAAAATAGGAATTGGGGAGACCCCCCCCTTTCTAACTACTATGCCAGTGGTGGCGAACCTATGTCGTGGGGGCCAGAGGCGGCACTCGGAGCCTTCTCTGTGGGCACATGTGCCATTGCCCCAGTCTTGCCCTTTCCCCATGACCTCACTAGGAGCCCCCCTGGAGGAGTCACCTCTGAGCGTGGTCCATGCGGAGCAGCGCAGCCAAGGACATGGCAGCCAGGCAGTGTAGACAAGACTCTGCCCTCACGCCCCATCGTGCACTGGGAGATCTGCGGTGGGCCCTGGAGATGGTGAATGGCCCTGTGGGCAGGTGGGGTGGGGGATGGTGTGGGGGTGGAGTGGGGGCACGGGCCAGAAGCGGAGTGGGGGCGGGGCCAGTTTTTGGGCACTCGGTCTCTAAAAGGTTCACCATCACTGTACTATGCAGTTCTGATCTTCATTATGGGAAAGGACTCCATTAAATACTTCTACATTTTCATTAGTGGAATGCTACACATTAAAAATGTTAAAGTGAGTTTATGTACTAGATTAGTCATCAAATGACATTTCCAAACAATTAAAGAAGATATCCTTTTCTTTTTCCCTACAGCTGTCAAACTGTTGATGTAACAGCATGCCCAATTATTAGTTTAAGAAAGCAGCCCAGATTGTAGGTAAGAATCAATGAGCAAGGTTTGCTGTTTTTAAAAATAACTATTAGTTTAATGAATCAAAGTTAATAATTATATTTATAAAAAGGGAGTCAAAGCAATGTAAAATCACCCATCATAAAATATTCAGCATGTCAACTTTTATTGCTACAATTACTGGAATTTAATAGAAAAATATGACACATAGAGGAATTAATGGAGATAAAAAAGCAGGGTAGATTAATTTAATAATGTACTACATTAAGTAAAGAGGCACAATTTTTCATCTGAATGCATAAGAACACCTGTTTGACTCATTTATACCAATAACTGTGACTTGTTAATGGACTTATGTAACTCTGTGAATCTGAAAATTTGCCTTATCAAAAAGAGTGAGCTGCTAAGTAAGGTTATACATAAAGTGCTAGCTTGTCTTTTCTAGTTATATGTACAATATGGGAAATGTGTTTTGTTTCAAGCATGAGATAGAAGTACCCAATGCACCAAATGTATGTGTCACTCTGCATTTACATAATATTATTTATTTATTTATTTATTTATTTATTTCTAAGATATTTCTAGGGTCAAATCCTCTTTGTCACCATGCACTGTCTCACCAAGCTTGTTTTGGGGATACTGTGTTTGGTTTCCCACCACAGCCATCACCATTCTCTCTTTGTCTGTTAAATATTGTAAAGAAAGTTTAGGGTTAGAGATAATCGAAGGGACTCACTGTTTGCTGTGAAAAGGACTGAAATTCAACACTGTACACCATCTTTCTCAAAGATTGGAAGACTGGGAAGATGAGAAGAAATATGGTACCAACTCTGTGATTCACTAATTTTCTCTTGTGGGAAACTTTTTTTTTTGGTTTAGAAAAAGGTTACGAGAAACCACCACATGTATTCCTTGTTACTTTACTCACCTTAGTTTTGAAACAGAACTATACAAATCTAAGATCTTGCACCACAGCAAAATGAAGTGTTTATTCTGTTCTTAGAATTGTAGGTGGCATCCAGTTAATACAATACAGCGTTTGTGGAGTCTTGTTGGCTTCATAAGCATAATAACTAAGGCTACAGTCCAACTTAAGAACTTTGATTTCAGTGATGCCTGTGATTTTTGCATGTCTAATGTTCTCAGGATCAACCATCCTTGCACAAAAGGGTTAATTTCCCCACCCCAAATATTGATATTAGAAGCATTGTAATTGGGATCAGGTGTGTGTAAATTAGAATAGGGTGGAAGACTAATTGTTATTAATGAATTCCTCTGCAATAAAACTTTACATAATGAGATGCATAATTAGAACATTAATGACCAAGAAGATTAGTTCAATTTTATTCCACTTAGGCTGCATTTTTAGCCTTAGGTGAAACCTGCTGTTTCTAAAATGCTGTCATTCATGGTGTTTGTTTTGCAAAGAATCTTTTCAAAATTTGTTAGGGGTATTTTCCTGTCATTTTGCTTTTAACCAAATAGGACCTTGGTCCAATCCCTCCCCTCCAGCATTGTTGAACAAGCTATAACTTTCCATTAAAAGATTAGATTACTTGCAATTTCAAATTCTTCACACTAGTGACTTGTCAGCCTATTTCTGAGCAAGTGCTTACCACTGTTATGGAGGGCGGTAAATACCCAGATTCAAAATTTTCCCAGATGACAGCTTGGTGGAGCAGAGGAAGGATGCAAATTGAAGCAAGATGGATTCCAGCATTCTGTCTCAGCTCCACCTATCTGTCACTTGGGCTTAAAGAGCAGTCAGGCAGAACAGCTCCAGGAAATGCCAAGTCTCTGTAAGAAAAAGACAGTGAATTGCTGTGGCCAGCAGCACTTGAAGCAACACAAGATGTCACTGAAGTAGGCAGTTTGGTACTTCTTCAAAGGAGTGAGGAAAAAGAGGAAATGCAGCAATGCAAAACCTCTTGTCAGCAGATGCAGCAGAAAAACTGTAATGTAATGTTGAAAGAAAAATCTTCATCAGGGTCCAGTTCAAGCTGGGAATAAACAAAATTGAGACTGCTTTAGGAAAAAAGGTTCTTGTTTATTAAGTTGCAGAACCAGACAAAAATATGGCTCTGGGGCAGCTGACCACATGGAGCTGGGAGTGGTGGGTTTTTATACCATTTTGGGATTCTGTGTTTGGAGTTGTTCCTGTTCCTGTGACATGGACTTTAACCTGAGCTTTTGAGTGTGTCCTTTTGGTATTCTGATGGCGGTCATGTCCTGCTTCCCTGGGACTGTGGCTGATGGCAATATCCTGTGTTGGATTTTTGGGTGAGGGGTTGCTGGTTCTAGGGGTTTTTATCTTTCTAATCCCATCCTTCCAAGCTTCCTCGTCCAATCTTTCTGAAAGGATTATCAAATCTGCATTTCTACAGACCTGGCCTGCTGAGTTTCTGGCTGGGGGAAGGGAGAAGTTTCTGCCTTTTAAGATCTTCTCCATTATTCCTTTGGGGAAATATAATATTGTAGTCTGCCTTTTTAATATTTCCCAAAATATTTCTCTCTCGGGGAGGGGTATGTCTTCCTCATCTGGAACAGAACCAGCAGCAAAGGAATAGCTGAAGCCCACTCTCTTTCATGATATAAATTGAACTTTTGTGCAGCACAGGATTTCACAACTCTTTGTGAATCTCAGCAGACTATGAAGCAAAGTTCCTTTCTTTAAAAAAAAAACCTTTCAAAATGGATTGAAAAACAGGTCTAGAACTCTTTCAGAAGAGCACTAAATCCATGTAAACAACTGAGTTCTGACCTGTGCTTCAGGAAGTGTCAGTCAAGCAACATATCAGCAGAGGCC
Source organism: Crotalus tigris (assembly GCF_016545835.1). Classification (NCBI taxonomy): domain Eukaryota; kingdom Metazoa; phylum Chordata; class Lepidosauria; order Squamata; family Viperidae; genus Crotalus; species Crotalus tigris. Next base: position 305,733 of record NW_024097078.1, on the reverse strand, counting down.
ACTGTGGAAGACGGCTGTTCACTTCCTCCTGTTCTCCAAGTGGCCATAGAAGACCATGCTCAGTAACCAAGAGAAGAAGGAAGGTGCTTGCAATATTCTCAAATGTCTGCCCTGAGTTGGTGAATTCTAGCATTTATGCATCACTGACTATATTGTCAATTGGGTATCAGAGATCATCTGTACAGCCAGACATGTGACAAGTGATGGGGAAAAATGCTAACACTGGAAAAACTAAATAAAAATCTCAGCTTACATTTGCCATAGGTTAGGAATCTGATAAACATGATACCAAGAGGTTCTGTCCTTTAAAACAGCAAACATATCTGTGCTGTGTTTAGCAGGATATAAGAATAAGCCCATAGTCCTTGTATTTTCAATAATTTGCTTCCAGATTATGTGAAAATCTAAGCTTTGTCTAAACCTTACAATGTCTTGTTGCTTCACTCTCCAGACCTTGATTGCCTAGACCTGTGGCTGCCTAATAATTATACTGTGAGTGTCCTTTGTAATATTGATCCTGAACTGTTTGATGATTCCGTGATACTTCAAGGACAGAACATTTTCTCCTTCTTTCCAGAACATGCCTCTCTGCAAGGATAAGTAGTCAAGTCAACATAACAAAAGTTGGCAAGATTACTCTTTTATTTTCCAGTTTCTTCCCTCTCTTTCTCAAGGACACCATTGCATCATATGTTAAGGAACTTGTGAATCTTAGCAGGCCCTCTTTGGTTTGACCCAGTAGTTCTAGTTGCTTCATTTGGTTGGAGACAACAATGTAGAAATTGTCAAAGGTTTTTGAAAATCCTGCTGTGTTGATAGTTTTTTTTAAAAAACAAACAAACAGGGCAGCTTTCTAACCTTCGTGCGTGACTATACTTTCAGTGAGATTAGTAACATACAGGTAAAACCATGCATGTTAAAACAACAAAGGCAATATCTGACATCTTGACTTCATTAAGCCTTCATTTGATTTTCTAAGAACTACTGTGATTGTATTAGAACTGAGAGAGTCAGATACTGCGTGGTTATTGCTGTCCTCACTTAGAAGAAATACAGGAATACTGAACAGGTTATAACTGCAGAAAACTTAGATTTGGCGCCTCCCTAGAGGCACATTACACTAGCTTGGTAAGTTTTCTGGGCAAACTTCAAGATGCTGGTTTAATAAATGAGTCTCATGTGTTTGGATCTCAGTGTGATTTAAAGTCATTTCAGTTGTAAAGTTGAACTACAATTTCTGATTGTCTTTGATTTTTAATAGGTTGTTTGCAAATGTGCTGAACTGATATTGGTAACCCCTTGTGCTTACTGATACAGTCATTCATCTTGGATTAGCACTTGGCTGTGGTGATGACAATGACCTTCTTCCATGGGGATTAGATACATTTAAGGGTAATATTTATTGTGAAACCTTCACAGAGAAACCATATCCTTACAAGGTGGAGATATACAAAAGGTCTCCATGTTACTTGATAGTCTTCCTAGAAGCATCTGTTTTATATTTTGGGAGATTAGGATGTTAGGCAAGATAAAGCTTTGAGATGCTTTATGTAAAATCCTCAGTAAATATGAATGAAGAAAGAAATTGTCAAATTCAAATGAAGCAGGTTTTTAATAGTGACACAAAGACAGAACTAATGGTAAGGGATGCTGAGAAAATTAGTTTAGCATCACTGGGAGGTTCACAGATTCCCCATATTCATATAATGTTTTATGCCTGAACATTTTATCAACTGTTATAAGCATTTTTTTGTTTTTCATTGATTAACCACAGCTTTTGTGGCTTGGAATGATATTGGACCAAATTTTAATTTGTTGCAATATATTATGCTGCACTGCAATTGGATTCCTTCATGATTTTTTCCTCTCAAAAATAATCTCTACCTATTTATCAAACTCTAGCCAAACATCTCAATGCCAAAGAATGTTCAAACTATCGCACCATTGCACTCATTTCACATGCTAGTAAAGTTATGCTTAAAATCCTACAAGCTAGACTCCAGCAGTATGTAGATCGAGAACTACCAGAAGTACAGGCAGGATTTCAAAGAGACAGAGGAACTAGAGATCAAATTGCCAATATACGCTGGATCATGGAGAAAGCTAGGGAGTTCCAGAAAAACATCTACTTCTGCTTCATTGACTATGCTAAAGCCTTTGATTGTGTGGATCACAACAAATTGTGGCAAGTTCTTAAAGAGATGGGAATACCAGACCATCTTATTTGCCTCTTGAGAAACCTATATGCGGGTCAAGAAGCAACAGTGAGAACTGGACACGGAAACACTGATTGGTTCAAAATTGGAAAAGGAGTCCGGCAAGGCTGTATACTGTCACCCTGCCTATTTAACTTATATGCAGAGCACATCATGAGAAAGGCAGGGCTAGATGAATCAAAAGTTGGAATTAAGATTGCCGGGAGAAATATCAACAACCTAATATATGCAGATGATACCACTCTAATGGCAGAAAGTGAAGAGGAACTAAAGAGCCTCTTGATGCGGGTGAAGAAGGAGAGTGCACAAGTTGGCTTGAAACTCAACATTAAGAAAACCAAAATCATGGCATCCGGCCCTCTCAATTCCTGGCAAATAGATGGGGAAGAAATGGAGGTACTGACAGATTTTATTTTTCTGGGCTCAAAGATCACCTCAGATGGGGACTGCAGCCAAGAAATTAAAAGACGCTTTCTCCTGGGGAGGAAAGCTATGGCAAATCTAGAGAGCATACTAAAAAGCAGAGACATCACCCTGCCAACAAAAGTGCGTATAGTCCAGGCCATGGTTTTCCCAGTTGCAATGTATGGCTGTGAAAGTTGGACCATAAGAAAGGCTGAGCGCCAAAGAATTGAGGCCTTTGAACTATGGTGCTGGAGAAGACTCCTGCGTGTCCCTTGGACTACAAGGCATTCAAACCGGTCAGTCCTAGAAGAGATCAACCCCGACTGCTCTTTAGAAGGCCAGATCCTGAAGTTGAAACTCAAATACTTTGGCCACCTAATGAGAAGGAAGGACTCACTGGAGAAGGGCCTAATGCTGGGAAAGATTGATGGCAATAGAAGAAGGGGATGACAGAGAATGAGATGGCTGGATGGAGTCACTGAAGCAGTAGGTGTGAACTTAAATGGACTCCAGAAGATGGTAGAGGACAGGAAGACCTGGAGGAACGTTGTCCATGGGGTCGTGATGGGTCGGACATGACTTCGCAATTAACAACAATAAGCCAAACATCTATTGTACACCTCAGGGAACAGAGCTTGCCATTAACATTCACTTGCCTGTTTTTTTTTTTATCCCCCTGGACTTTGCAAGAAATATTTGAAAGTCATCAACCGATAGAGAAAGGTAGAATAAAGAATACAAACAGAAGAAAGAAATAACAATCAATAACAACAATATAGCATGATATACTGATAAAATCCTTCTGTGTGTTTTCCCCACAAGTAATGGGTAATTTTAGCAGGATTAATTGTCCTTGATGCTCTGGTGTCATGTGTAGATGGTTTGTCCCCATTTGTGAGTTGGTCTCTCAGGATTTAAGAGAGACATAATCCAAAGCATGGAAAATTAGAAAACATGAGTCTAATGAGTGAGTTTAAAATGAAAGAAAGAAAAAGAAAGAAAGAAAGAAAGAAAGAAAGAAAGAAAGAAAGAAAGAAAGAAAGAAAAAAAAGTTGAAGAGATAGAAAGGAAAATTAATTTTGAACAATTAAAATGTATTTTATATAGGCAGGTAGAGTTAATATACTTAGGAACCTTGGAAGCTGTTTTCTATTAGACCAAACAGTTGATGCTTCTAACTTAGCATAATCAACACGAACAATATTTTCAGGCAGGAGTCTGTTTTTGCATTCTTGAGGCTGAAATCAGGACCTTTGGCATGTAAAACAAAGGCAGGCAATGTGACATTCTGACTGAGGACATAAATCTTTGGGAACATAAGCCCCAAGTCTCCCTGGGGACATAACTCTTTCTAGAAAGTATCTAGAAAAGTAAAGGCCACTGACTCCCATGCTATAGCAAACATACACCACTCGTTATCTTGTTCTAATTTATGAACAGTTCACATGCAGAAACCTATCGTATGGATATTAGCAATATCTAGAATAAAGCTTCTGCTGGGACTGCATACCCAATCTATAATATAGATCAAGTATATCACATAAGAATAAATATCATGTAGTAACAATGTCAAAATGGACGAATTTTAAAGCAGTAGCCACATGGAAACCACAGTTTGGAGCTAGCTAAAATTAACCATGCTATTTGATTAGATCAGCCAGATGACCTGTGGGCTTCTCCCCATTTATAGTTTGTTGGTTGTCTCTCGACTCTAGTGGTGATGTGATGCAGAGGATAGATTTGGCTTTGAAGGATCATGCTGGTTCAGCAGAAAAAAAAGCAGGAATGGTGCTTTTGTTCAGTCTCTGCAGTACATAACATATAGTTGAATATAGATGAGAGAGAATGATATATTTTAGACAAGCACAGAAGTTGAATCAATGAATCTGACACATAGCAAGATCCCCTTATATGTTGTGCCAGCTACAGAGTTGCTTGCATGGCTGGTTGTTTGAGAATCTGAAAAATTGGGATGTCAGCTTTCTTCCTGACAACTCCATAATTCACTTCCTCACTAAACTCAATTAGAGCTACAGCTATGGATGAGGGAAGGCCCAGAGGCATATTACTACTGATAATAGAATTTGGAGTCCAATAATTATATAATGGAGGCTAGACAACTTCTTCCATCATCTTTGATGTAACAAAAAGAAGTGGTAGAAGTGGCTATTCAATGACAATTATAGGCTGTATTATAAACATACGCTTTGAGAAGCACATTCAACTTTTCATATGACTTAAGACTGCAGTATATTTGGACTTCTCTCCCATGAATTAACTCCACAGGTGATGAGGGTAGAACCTTGGCTGGAGGTGGTAAACAAAGAAACTTGAATATCATATTTAACTATGTAACTATCTAGACATTGGATGTTTCCCTTGTAAAATTGAGTTTGAGCAAGTTGTCCCTTATCCAATATGCTGTTGAATCCAGGAATTGATTAGGTACTTTGAGAGACTCAGATGACAAAAAAAAAGGAACAGAGCTGGGTTTCATTAGCCATACTAATAATACTTCAGATCCCCAGATGATTTCTCTGAGTACTAGATTCCCTAACATCATCAAGAGAAAACAGTATAGTTTGATTGGGTCAGGGGTGGGGTTATTTGGGTCAGGGGTGGGGTTTAGGAAGGACAAGATGGAAACTTCTGGAGACCAATTGTACAAGTTCCATATGTGGATTTCCTATAAGTCCCTTAAAAAGTAAATATGAAAACAGGAATAGAATATCAAAAAGAGGGGGAGTGGAATGTTTTCCTGACTTCCAGCTTCCTTGGTTTGTGGCCCCCAAAATTTGAAAGAATTCATTCTTTACACTGAGTGCAGCTACTGTACATAACCATGCACTTTTGCACCTGGAGAAGGTTTTAATAACCTTATAAAATCAATGAAGCCAAATCTATAGACATAAAAAAGAGGTTCAAATAATCTCTTGCCAATCATCCTTTCTGAAGTGAACATGTGCTAAAACCCAAGTCCTTTCAAGAAGATAACAAGTAACTAGATTGCTAGGCTGGCTGTAGTAATTTTATATATATGTAGTTGTTGCCTTCTCTTATTATTCATGGATTTTCTTTTTCCCAATAAACACATTTTTATTGATTTAGCTTCATTGATTTTGCGGGTGAGTTTCTCACTAAAACTTTCCCTATGTGCAAGACTGCATGATTACCTAGCCCTTGTGTTTCAGAACTGGCACTAACAGCTTAAGTTTATTAAGTTCTGCTTTTCTGGACTTTGGGCAGGAAAATCCAAAACATTTTTTGTTTTTGTTTTTGTGGAGTTGGGTTAAAAGAAGAAATCCTGGGTATGATCGCTAAGAACTCCCCATCTAAATAGGAGTTTTCAGGACTGCCTATAGGTTCCCTTATCATAAGGTTTTCCAGGAAGGATTTGAACTATTCCTCTCCTGAGGTCTTTGACTTACAACCATTCTACCGGGTTTTCCTGAAAGTAAGGCCTACCCCGAAAATAAGCCCTAGTTTGATTTTTTTTGAGGGGTAGGCTTAATATAAGCCCTATCCCCAAAATAAGCCCTTGTTTTGGGGTGAGGCACAGACCTAAAAATCAAGCTAGGGTGGGGGAGTGGGGTGGAGTTGCCCCATGTACCCCGTATCCACTTACCTCGCAGCCATGCCTCTCCTCACCAGCCCACTTTTCTGCAGCATCTTCTGCTGACAGGTCTGCATTTTGCAGTCATAGGCCTTTCTGGAAGGCCACTGCAGCTGAGAATCGTGCACTGGATTCAATCCATAGCTTGGTTCTGCAAGGCCTCTGCAGCTGAGAATCTGAGTACCATAGCTCGGTACTCAGCTGCATAAGCATTGCGGAAAGGCCTGACTGAGAAATGTAAGCCGGAATGCAGATGCAGAATGAAGCTGCTCCTTCGGCTGCAGGAGGAGGGGCTGGGCAGGACTGTCAGTGCCGGAGGTGAGTATAAAAGACATTCTCTGAAAATAAGACCTGGTGTCTCTTTTAGAGGCAAAAAAAAAATAAAAAATAAAAATAAATAAGACTCAGTCTTATTTTCAGGGAAACACAAGTAGTAGCAACCTTACAATGGCATTGAAAAAAATAACTTACTATCTGTCCTTGCACTTACGACTGTCACAGCATGTCCACAATTATGTGATCCCAATTTGGCGGTTGGCAACTGGCATGTATTTATGATGATTATACTGTCCTGGAGTGACATGATTGCAATCTTTCCAGTCAGCTTCTGACAAGCAAAGTCAATGGGAGGAGATGGAATTGCTTAACCACCATGTGATTCACTTAACAACTGCAGTGATTTGCTTAATAATTACAGCAAAAAGATTGTAAAATTGGGCAGGATTCACTTAACAATCACCTTGCTTAGCAATGGAAATTATGATCCCTAACTGTAACATGTTTTCCTTGGAAAGACCAAAAAAGGTCATTGCTCCCGAAAAGGACAATGCTCTACCCCTAGCAAATCCAAAATTATTTACGGGCTAAGAATAACTAAAAAAGCAACAACAACAAACAAGTCATCAGTCTTCAACATCCAAGCTAACTCATCCTTTATAAAATGTGATTAGATGAAGCTTTGAATTAGAGGAGAGGTAACAGGGGTGTTTGTTTCATTTGCATGTTTCATTTCCTTTGTCAGCTGCCAAGGGCCACATGGACAAAACAAAGATGCAATGAAATTATAGGAGAAAATGGGACTACAGTAGACCAAATTTGGGGTCCTTTCCATTCACATGTTCTACAGAGATCTTGTTTTAAATTTTAATAGGTAAGTTAAGCTCCTTGCCAGAAATTGATAGACAATGAGAGCACTGTTTTTGGCATTTGGTCTCAAATTGTGATAGCCATTTCTAACAGCCAGGTCCTGAGAGGATACACAAGGAAGTTGCTGATCTCTGAACTAGAGGCAACATATTTATGCTTTGCCTTTCTCTCTGTTCTTCCTATTTTATTGTCTACCATAAGAGGACAGAAGCCCAGCCTGGCTACTACTCATTGCCAAGCTATATTTTCCACAATTTGTGCTGGTCTCAATTTGAGGTACATAATTTGTATTGACAAGGAATACAAAACAGATTAAAATTAATCTTATCTTTTTACAAGAACTAATTGACTTCCTCTTTATCTTTTATGTAGTTGAAATCGGTATGAAATACCTATAGTCAAGTTGGCAAAAAGAAAATGCCTCCACACACTTAGGTGTGGGCTGTGAATCCTTGCAATAAAATTTTCCTGAGTAACCTTGGATTAAAATAAAGGCACAACTAGTACTATCATGAAGGCAGAAATTTAGAGCTGATACTTAGCGCTTCACTCATCAACGTGAGCAGGGGAAACTTCCAAACACAACAGGACTGGTTGTACTTTTTATTCTTAGCATTAGTTCCTCTTGATTTCAAAATATCAGCGTCACTAGGGAGACCAGACTAGGAAATCAACTCCATAGGAAGGCTAAATATTTTTATTCACACTGGCTGTAACAATAAAATCTCACAAGTCTGATTGTCTTGTAGCTATTCCTCCTTATGATTCAGTGACTTAAGGAAGTGCCTGAATGTTGTGGGCTTAGAAAATGTTTTACCCCTTGTCACCTTGGCAACAGACCCTGCATAATACAAAGTCATCTTCCTTCCTCTTATACAGGGGTCTGCTAGTTTTACACTGTGCTTGCCTAGTTCACACGAAGCTATCAATATTTTTCAGCTGGTTTGTTGCAAGCCCAATGCTGACAACCATACAGATGATCTACCAATTTTTTAGCAATACACATTAGTCGCAGGAGCCGGTGGGATATTGGGTCTCCCAATTCTGAGCTAAAATTCGGATGACTGCTAAATGGCAGTGAAGAGCTAGGCTTGTGGTTACCTAGCAATAATCTGAATCTGGTAGTCCTGTTTAAGACCTAATCTGATTCGTAGATCTGTTACCCTTGTCCATCTACAAAGTAAGCCTGAAAATATTATTTTATTTCCATGTTGATTGTTCTACATTTGTCTGCTATAGGGAACACAATGATTCAAGGCAAATGACAACAGTGGCTTTTGCAAGTTTTCTTGGTATGACATTTTTTTCCACTCTTATCTTTCGAGACCTCATCACAGAACGGGATTTTATTGGTTATGTGAGTCCTCATAGTATATTTAGAAGATTAAGAATTTGGAAGAAGTGGTAGCAAAACTAGAACCAAAATAAAAATGGAACTTATGGGGGATGTTTTTGAACAACCTGCCCTGCTTCTTTGGGCATTGGAAGCTTTCATTTTTCCTCATTTTGTTCTGCTTTAAAACAATAATTTTGATTGATATCTGGCTGTGGTAATCCCTTGAAAGGAGAGAAGAACATTACCTACCAGGTCATGCAAGTAGTTGCATTGGCTGCTTATTCATTTCTAGACTCAGATCAAGGAGAAGTCGCCAGCTTTTAAAGTCCTGCACGACTCAGGTTGTGACGGCTCTTCAAGATAGATCAGACTAGGAAATGGAAGTCATGCAGGTCAGTACTATTTTTATTATCAGTGTACATTAACATCACTGCTTTGGAGATTGCATTGGTTCAGATGTTTCCAGGTGTAATTCAAGGTGCTGCTCATCACCTTTAAAGCCTTTCATGGCTTTGGACTGGCTTACCCAAGGGACAATCTTTTCCCAGTTTTTTCTCTTGTTGGAACAGTATAGGGTTTCCTGCTGGAGCAGGGGGTTGGTCTAGCAGACCTTCAAGGACCCTTCCAACTGTTATTCTGTTTCCACCATCCAATCTGGTCCAGCAGGATGGCATACCTCGGGCCTCCTTAGTCAAGGTTTGTCAGCTGGCAGGTATCAAGCGACGTGCCTTCTCTGCTGTAGCCTCAGCCCTCTGGAATATTCCCCTTCCAGAGAAAAGGATGCATTGACCCCTCTGGCCTTTCAGAAGACCTTAAAGATTTGGCTGTGTGTGCCTGGACCTTGTGCCCCAAGTGTGTGAAGAGCCCCGTTCCCTGGTTACATTGCCATCAATTGGTGATAGTATTTCTTGGCTACTAATTATATTTATATTCATTTTTTGTACCATTTTAATTGGTTTTCACATTTTTTATGATTGTTCACTGCCCAGAGCCACTGGTTTGAGGTGGGCAGTTTTATATATATTTTCTATAAAGCACAGCCAAGCTCCTAACCAATCAGAACACACCTCCATCCAATCAGAACGCAGCCAAGCTCTCATCCAATCAGTTCATACCCCCACTGGCAGGTAAAAGGAAGAAACAGCTACGATCACACATTGCTCCTGGAAGCACGAAGCCGAAAGCACCAGCCTGAAAATGACGAATGAGACTCCGTCGCCAAGACACTTTCAATTTGACGCGGGAGAAAACCCGAATAACCAAAGACCTACATATATATGTATGTATGTATGTATGTATGTTTAACTAGCAAAAATGCAAGAACACCAGGAAATATAAAACTATAAAAAGTTTTAATAAAATACTAAGCTTTCGCCGGCAACTGCCAGCATCGTCAGGGTAGCTTCCAGTATATGGGAGAGGCTATTTATGGATATGGCGTTCTTTGCGCCAGGCTCCTGGACCTCGTTACAGGTCCCAGCCAATCCACTTGCACTCTGATCATAGTTTCCTTGTTGCTGATCGTTATTTTCTTGCTTTCCTTGTTTGTATCTGTGTCCCCACCCCACTCCTCATGTGGCCGTGGATTGGGGGAGCCTGTACGTTTTCGCTGTTTGTTTTCCTCATCCTTCTTCCTAATACTCCCCCTCCTCATTCTCTTCCCACCTTCCCTCTTTCCATAGTCCTTTTTCATAGTTGCCATCTCATTGCTTTCTCCTATGTCACAAGATTTCATTGCAGTTATCTTATCGTAACCCCTGTTCTCCAATGTTGCCCCACTAACTTTCATTTTCTTATCAATGGGAGCATTTCCAATGGCATTGCTAGGCAAAAGCTTGGTATTTTAACATTAAAACTTTTTATAGTTTTATATTTCCTGGTGTTCTTGCATTTTTGCTAGTTAAACATGAGTCTACCCAGGAATCACCTTTTTGTTTTTAGAATTCTTAAGAATATGTGTGTGTGTGTGTGTGTGTGTGTGTGTGTGTGTGTGTGTGTGTGTATGTTTTCTGAGGTTTTCACGGGTGTTTGTATGTAGGTCTTTGGTTGTTTGGGTTTTCTCCCGCGTAAAATTGGAAGTGTCTTGGCGACGTTTCGACGAAGTCCCATTCGTCTTCTTCAGGCTGGTGTTTTCAGCTTCGTGCTTCGAGGAACAATGTGTGGTCTTAGCTGTTTCTTCCTTTTAACTGCCAGTGGGGGTATGAACTGATTGGGTGGGAGCTTGGCTGTGTTCTGATTGGGGGGAGGTGTGTTCTGATTGGTTAGGGGCGTGGCTGTGCTCTGATTGGCTGGGTGGTTGGCTGTGCTCTGATTGGCTGGGTGGTTGGCTGTGCTCTGATTGGCTGGGGGAGTGTTCTGTTTGGTTGTGCTCAGGTTAGTCTGAGTTGCAGGGGGGTTTAAGATTTTGGGCTGCCTTGCTATTTTTTGGCTTCGCGTTCGTGATCGTGCCTCATCTTCATAGAGGGTGTCAGTTTGCTTCATGTATGGATTGGAGGGGTTTAAAGTGGCTAATGATGCAGCTGTGGTCTGGTTTCTGGTTTGTGGTCGTGTCTCATCATCAGTGTGGCTTTGGGTTTGCTTTTTGCGTGGATGTGTGGTGGTGACCTCCTGTGTGGTTTTTGTGAGTGTGGGTCTGGTATCATTTTTTGTGTTAGGGAGTCGTTTGTCAATGAGGGCGGGTTTCCAAATTGCTGGTAGGCGGGAGGTATCATCTCGCTTGTTCATGCTGTGTGGGCGTTTTTCTATCTCGATGGCTTCTCTGATTATTCTGTTATTAAAATGTTCACTTTTGACAATGGTTCTGGTATTTTTAAAGTCAATTTCATGTCCTGTGGCTTTAAGGTGTTGGACCAGGAAGATGTTGGTTCCTCTTTTTTGACTGAGTTCTTATGTTCTTCAATGCGTGCACTTATTCTTCTGTTGGTTTGTCCGATGTATGTGGTGGGACAAGCAGTGCATGGGATTTCATATACTCCTTGATTTTCTAAGTCAATTTTATCTTTGGGGTTTCTAAGGATGGTGGATATTTTTCTGTTTGTTCAGAATGCTGTTTTGATGTTGTGTTTATGGAGGATCTTACTGATTCTGTCTGTGGTGCCTTTTATGTATGGGAGGAGGGCTTTGCCGTTTTCTTGTTCTTTGTCTTGGATTTTAGTGGGGGTTTCTTTTTGGATTAGGTTTGTAATCTTATTTCTTTGGAATCCAACAGAAAAATATCCATAAAGAGATAGCTATTTCGAGTTCCTTTAACTCGAAAATTATCCATAAAGATAAAGGGATAGCTATTTCGAGTTCCTTTAACTCTCTTCAGCCAGACTTACTCTTCTGAGATTCGAACCTGGGCTATATGCATGTTAGGCATATAAATTGCTGCTCAAAGCATGAAGCTGAAAGCACCAGCCTGAAGATGACGAATGGGACTTCGTCGAAACGTCGCCAAGACACTTCCAATTTTACGCGGGAGAAAACCTGAACAACCAAAGACCTACATACAAATACCCGCGAAAACCTCAGAAAACATATATATATATATATATATACTATAATATATATATATATAATATATATATATATATATATATATATATATATATATATATATGTTTTCTGAGGTTTTCGCGGGTATTTGTATATAGGTCTTTGGTTGTTCGGGTTTTCTCCCGTGTAAAATTGGAAGTGTCTTGGCGACGTTTCGACGAAGTCCCATTCGTCATCTTCAGGCTGGTGTTTTTAGCTTCTTGCTTTGAGCAGCAATGTGTGGTCTTAGCTGTTTCTTCCTTTTAACTGCCAGTGGGGGTATGAACTGATTGGGTGGGAGCTTGGCTGTGTTCTGATTGGGTGGAGGTGTGTTCTGAATGGTTAGGGGCTTGGCTGTGCTCTGATTGGCTGGGGGAGTGTTCTGTTTGGTTGTGCTCAGGTTAGTCTGAGTTGCAGAGGGGTTTAAGATTTTGGGGTTAGGGAGTCGTTTGTCAATAAGGGCAGGTTTCCAAATGGCTGGTAGGCGGGAGGTATCATCTCGCTTGTTCATGCTGTGTGGGCGTTTTTCTATCTCGATGGCTTCTCTGATTATTCTGTTATTAAAATGTTCACTTTTGGCAATGGTTCTGGTATTTTTAAAGTCAATTTCGTGTCCTGTGGCTTTAAGGTGTTGGACCAGGGAAGATGTTGGTTCCTCTTTTTTGACTGAGTTCTTATGTTCTTCAATGCGTGCACTTATTCTTCTGTTGGTTTGTCCGATGTATGTGGTGGGACAAGTGGTGCATGGGATTTCGTATACTCCTTGATTTTCTAATTCAATTTTATCTTTGGGGTTTCTAAGGATGGTGGATATTTTTCTGTTTGTGCAGAATGCTGTTTTGATGTTGTGTTTATGGAGGATCTTACTGATTCTGTCTGTGGTGCCTTTTATGTATGGGAGGAGGGCTTTGCCGTTTTCTTGTTCTTTGTCTTGGATTTTAGTGGGGGTTTCTTTTTGGATTAGGTTTGTAATCTTATTTCTATGGAATCCATTGGATGTTAGTACATTGGTGAGAGTGTGTAGTTCGGGTTTTAGGTGTTGTTCGTCAGCTAAGCGTTTTGTTCTGGAGATGAGTGTCTTGGCTACAGAGTTGATCTGTGCTGGGTGGTGGTGTGAGAGAGCGTGCAGATAGCGGTTTGTGTGTGTTTTCTTCTGGTAGATGGTGTGTCCTAGGGAGCCATTGGATTTCTTGTAGACTAAGACATCCAGGAAGGGAAGTTGGTTGTTAGCTTCTGTTTCCATGGTGAACTGTATTTTGGGGTGTAGGCTGTTGAGGTGTGTGAGGAAGTTGTCCAGTTTTTCTTTCCCATGTGGCCAGATTATGAAGGTGTCGTCTACATATCTGAGCCAGAGTTTGGGTTTGTGATCCGATTTTTCTAGAGCTTGGGTTTCAAAGTGTTCCATGTAGAGGTTGGCAATGACAGGTGAGAGGGGTGATCCCATGGGTGCTCCTTCTGTTTGTTTGTATTTTTGTCCATTATAGATGAAGTATGTGTTGGATAGGCAGTGGTTGGTCAGATCTAAGATGTGTTTGGGGGGGTTATATTTGTTTTGAATAGCTGTCAAGGCTTCTTTGATAGGCACTTGGGTGAAGAGGGATATGACATCGAAGCTCACTAGTAGGTCGCTGGGCTGTAAGCTTTGTTTCTTTATGATCTCTATAAACTGGAATGAGTTTTTTACGTGTGAGGTGATGGATTCTGCATAGGGCTGTAGTTGTTTGGCGAGAAAATTGCTAGGTTTTGTAGAGGTGAGCCTATGGAGCTGACTATAGGTCTGAGTGGGGTTCCTTCTTTGTGTATCTTGGGGAGACCATAGAGTTTAGGGCATCTGGATGATTTCTCTCTGGGAATGATTCTTTGCTGGATCTCTTCGCTAATGGGGGAGGCTTTTATCTTGGTTCTGGTGGTTTTTTCCAGGTAGGTGGTGGGATCTGTATTTAGGGGTTTGTATGTGGAGTCTTGGAGTAGGTTGGTTAATTTGGTTTGGTAGTCAGATGTGTTCATAACCACCGTGGCGTTGCCCTTGTCTGCTGGTAGGATTATTATGCTGGTGTCTTCTTTCAGGTTACGTAGTGCTGTCTGTTCCTCTTTGGGTAAGTTGCTTTTGGGTGGCTTGCTGGTGCAGAGGATGTTGGTGATTTTGAGTCTGATTTTGTTAGCGTCATCGGGGTTGATTTTGGTCAGGCTGGTTTCAACTTCACATATAATGGTTTCAGTGGGGATGTGTTTGGGAGCGACTGCAAAGTTGAATCCTTTGGAAAGGACATTGGTTTCGGCTTTGGTGAGGATCCTATCTGAGATGTTATGCACTGTTTGTTTCATGTGTGGCTGTGAGGGAGGAGGGGTTTGTTTCTGGCGTTCTTGTAGTCTTCGGAGTTTGTTGGTGTGTGTATCTGTCTTGAGGGTGGTCTGTGAGAGAGAGAGAGAGAGAGAGAGAGAGAGAGAGAGAGAGAGAGAGAGAGATGGATATAGAGATAGATAACCTTTATTGTCATTTTTTAGTGTGAGGACAATGGCATACATTAAAAATAAAATTTAGTTGCTTGCTCTCAAAGTGTACACATACATAACACACATTTAAACTATTATATACAACATATGTATAAACCTACACACATATAAGTAACATATAAATATTAATCACTGTCCACCTTGAATACATAATGGAAGGAGGAAGCTTTAGATTTATATACTTATATAAAGTATAAAACTACTATTTTGTAGCAGTCTCAGAGGGTTGCACAACCACATAAGAATAAACAGACAAGACACCCTTTCCTTCTGCATATTCCTGTATATGGAATGAAATCTCATTGATTTTTTAAAAAATAAATACAACTAGAATGAATCTCAACTATCTGGAGCAGAAACCCTATTTTAAATATGTGTGATCTTTTGCTTTGCTTGTTTGCTTTTCATCAGGATGCTCAGATACTGTGAAAGACTAATCTTTGGCCATGCTGTATATTGAGCAGGAAATGTTTAGGTGACTTACATATGTGTCTTATGACTTAGTGTGAGTCAAATATGTGCAAATAAATGTCATCTAAATGGTCCATTGAGCCCCAGGGGAAATAATATTTATAAATAGTACTGCAGGTATAAGCCAATGTAAAATATTCATAAGAACACTGAGTAAACTCATAGAAAATCTAGCAAATATGAAGGAAACTGTTCTGTGAAATGTCTGTATTATTATGGGGTTGTGTGGCACATTAGATTAATATACCAGCCTGCCACCTCTGTGAACCTGGCTTTAAATCTTGCTCATAAAAGGTATTCAAGTGCAGACATGAATTACTAGTAAATTTCTTGAGAGGGACAAAAGGGAAAGGGGAGAAATGCAAGTTTGACTGGCAAGCATCTCATAGGGAAATCAAGAAGTTATTTTTTTCCCCCTATACAAAACAGTCCATCCAGCAATCACCAGAATGAGGGCAACCCAGCTATTGTTCCAATACCTTTCATATTTCCCCAAAATGGCACATTGGGACCAATCAGATCTAAACTGCAAAATCCCAACTACCCAGAAACAGCAGTCCAAATATGGTAATTCTGAGCAAATGGTTTGTTGCTAAAAAAATTAGTACATCTCTATGGTAACCTTGGTCCTGATTAACTGGGCTAAACAAGCTTCCTGGGCAACAATATCCTCTTCCTTCTTTTCTCAATGATATTGAGAATGATCTTCTTGAATCTCCATTTGCCTCAGTGACAGTTAAAGAGAGGAGGACCTGGAAGCCAGAATATTCCCATGTGGTTGCTTTGAGCAGATCTTCTCATGATTTTTTAAACAGTAAAAAAATCCTTGTGGTAAGGAGAAAGAGACGGTTTTGAAGGAAGGCAGACAATCTCCCCCAGGAGGATAAGTAGGTGGCAGGAATCTATTTACTCGTTTTAGTTTAATAGCATCAAGTAGTAAAAGCTGCTGTTAGGCTTGCATTGCAGTAGTATATACCACATGATGTATTTCAATTGTTTTTCAGGAATAGGATGGAAATGACTTGCAATAACTGTCCTCTGGGATTTGTTTTTATTTCTCAATTTTCCAGTCCACTCTGGAACTGACTACATTACATCTACCTAGGCGTACAGAGGCTCTCTCTCTCTCTCTCTCTCTCTCTCTCTCTCTCTCTCTCTCTCTCTCTCTCCCTCCCTCCCTCCCTCCCTCCCTCCCTCCCACACACATACACACCTTCTATCAGGAAATGATAACGTTATTGCTTGCCTTGGAATTAATCCAGGGAGCAAAGAAGTTGAAGCAAACTGAGAACCCCTAATTGCCAGGAAGCTTCTTATCATTACTTTCAGCTTGCTTTGATACATTTCTTTAACATAACAGGAGAACATTTTACAACGATTGGGACAAGGGTTTCCTTTACATAATTCATGACTTTTAACAGTAGTTACAAATCTAGGAACTTTAGGCAAATTGCTTCCTTTGGGTGGGATAAACAAGCTGGAATGCAGCCCTTGAAAGAAGTGGATGCTGTTCTTCCAAAAACCTATTCATCTTGGTCACTTCCTGTTTTGTCTCCAAATGGGTTGGCATGGACACTGAATCAGCTGATCTATTACATGGGGGTTCTCCTGAACTTGTGGCAACTCCTACATTGGCAGGAGAAAACCATGTCCAGAGCAGTCTTTGCCGGTGCATCAGTTGCTGCCCAATCAGGATAGGAGACCAAGAGGATGGTAACTCATAACCTCACCCCTTGATGCTAGATTTCTCCAGTACATTCTACATGGGGCTGTCTTTGAAGGTAGCTCTAATTGGTGCAGAATGTGATGGTTTACCACTCGGCAGGAAAGAGCCATTAATGCCTTATAAAGATGGTTCTGCAAGTACTAAATTGACTCCAATAAACTTCTGAATTCAGTTCAAAATATAGTTTGTCTCCAGGAGTACCTCCATTCAGTAGAACAAGTAAACAGATGGATGCTCATCTTGGGAAGGGATACTCAAATTCTTCTTAGACAAGTGAAATGGATCTTCCATGGGAATGCTTTTTGTTTATTAGAAAAGACTCCAGACAATTGGTAGGTTTTATAAAACAAAATATAAGTGTAATAAGTGTAGATTGTGCCTATCTGTAACTATAGAAGTTTTGTTTGCCTTTCCGTTTATTCGAGTAACTTTTACTTTGGGATTATAGCATAATAGCAATAACTACAAAAAGCATTATGAATGGAGGCAGCAGGGGATTGTTAGAACAGCCTACAGAGAAAGGAATTCCATTAGATTTACCTCCAAAAATGTTTAGCCCAGAGTTCTCCAACCTTTCCAACTTTGTGGACTGGTGTGTGTGGGGGGACAGGGGATGGTTCCGTGTGAGCGGTGGGCAAGTGCCTGTGTGTTCGTGCAAATGGAGCATGTGCGCACACACTTGCCTATTGTTTGTGCAAATGGGGATTTGTGCATGCACACGTTCTTGGCTGCTGCTTCAGGCGGCCCAATTCTAAACAGCTCATGGCCCAGGGTGGGCCCACGCTCCATTTTGCATGAGTCAATCTGGCAATAAATTGGCTGAGTCACTTGAAACTCCATTTATAGTTTTTGAAAAAAGATAAATGAAAGATTTGTGAAGGTGAAAGAAGTCAAAAAGATGGACAATGTCTACTGATACAAAATAAATTAATGTGTTTAATAAATAAATAGTATGACTGTGTTTTTGCTGCCTTGGAAGTGTGGGGGGGGTATCTATGGTTTATTAGATTTTTAATTTTTGTAAGACACTGTGTAACATATAAAACAGCGTTGTCCTTGATAAAAGGGTATTATTTCACTCTATCCCATGTAATGCATCCTACTTAACTTACATACTATTTAAGGAGGCTTCCAATGGAGCTGCACTTAGGTATAATTCAGATAAAGAGAGCAGATATATAATATAAGTTGATTTGTAAGTTCATTTTGGTGCATAGCAACTTTGGCTAAAAGTCAGCAGATGGCAGTTGTGATTGGGTTTGCTAACGTTTAAAACTGATTTTTGCTCCTATGCCTTTAAAAATTATTGGGTTTGCAGATATTAACTGGTGATAATGCTTATCTTTCTGACCTGAAAAGCTTGAGTTAGCCTATGGCAGCATGATTAAAATTGGAATAAAGTCCATGGCTGTCACAAGTGAAAAAGTTTTTATGAAAAAGCACTAGAATATATAGCAATTGTGTTTACAAAGATACCTCCTCTTGCTGTTAGTCTAGGAACCGTTACATGAAATCAGAATATATATTATTTATATTAATCAGGTTTTAAAACCCAAAATATTAGAAATTTAACCAGATAGTTTCCAAATGATTTTGAATGCAAAGTTTGCCGAGTATATCAGCATTTTGAAAAGTATTAGAAGCATCATGTATAAAGTACAATATTTTAATGAGTGAAAGAAATATGCTGTGTTGCAGAACCTTATTCAAGAATTAATCCAATTATTGTCCATTAAATGATGAATGAGATTTTGTTCATTCATAAAATGAATGGCATTATATTTGCATAAAATGAAGAATGGATTTGTCTTTATCTCCTAAATCTACTATTTATGAAATGAGAACTGGGAAGTCTAAATTGTACCCCTCCAAATAATAAGAAGTGGAAGCCATAGAAGGGCTAGTAGATCTGGCCTGCAGAAATCTGAATGGCCATAACATGACAATATACTACTTGCTCCTGTAGTCTAGCTCAGTGGTTCTTAACCTGGGTGATATCGCCCCCCAGGGGGCAATTTTGTTTTTCAGGGGGGCGAAAAACAAATGAATGAAAAGGGGCGATGCGGGGGTGAAGGAACAAAAAGGGGGTGATATGGGGGCGATGGAGCGAGAAGTTTTGGGGACACTTTTGAGACTTTTTCGTACAGTGAATCGCTGTATATCTGTTGTACAAAAACATCAGATCGCTTGCGGTGATTTAAGAATGCGATTAACAAAAATGGTTCCAGACATTTGAATTTTGTTTTCAGTGTCATTACATTTAAGTGTCTTGAATAAATAAGATAATAATGAAATACATGTATTACGAAGTTTGGGAATAAAGTGACAGATAGCACCAAAATTTTTCACACAGTTGAGATATGGGAAAAAGACTGGAAATAAATTATTTGCATCGATATGTCCTGATGACAATTTTAAAGAAAACAAAAAAAGTGTTTGCATAAATTAAAGAATTATTTGCTATGTTGTGATTGAGAGGTTATGTTGGGGGAGGGGGGCGATGACAACTTCCTCATTGGCTCAAGGGGGCAATTCGTTAAAAAAGGTTAAGAGCCACTGGTCTAGCTAATGTGATACTATTGCATTATCATATCAATGCGGTTAGTCTGTGTTCACTTACTTTTTTTTTTTTTGATAAGGACTGTAGGGTCATTCCTAGGACTTCAGAACAAAGTCAATTTTCTTCCTTCCCAATTCTTTCATATACCAACTTTTCCTGCTTCATCCCTTTTGTCAGGATAGTAGGAAAAATATTCCAAATGAATGTCCCCCTTGAAGAAAGGGGACATTTCTTCAAACTTTTTTCCATGTTTCTCAAACAAAGGCTGCAGATAATAAATATTTTGCTTGATAGTACTCTAATCACACTTCTTTCCACTGTTCTGTAGCCTCCTCTTGATCAATTTTGGTCTTGCTTATGTCATACTAATTGATATTCAGGCAGCTTTACTGTAGCTATGGCACATCAGCAGGTCTCCCGTTGCATTTCAGAAATTAAATATAGAAACAGGTGATTTTGTCTTGTAGGATTAGCATTAGCCCTTTAAAAAGAGTTTATAGTTATTCTGAATGGAATTATATTGGGTCTGCTTTTGTCACTTTTCAACTAAATTGTAATTTACTTTGATAAAAGAGATTTTCCCACTCTGGCTGGGTTGATGAAATATTAATGGTTAAGTGGACAAATCAGCTTGGGCAACTCTGCTCAAGAAAATTAATAAAGAGGCCCTTGGTACTGGTTGTAGGTTATTCTATGACTTATAATGACAAAGAAGTATGAATGAAAGAAATAGTGAATTAGTTTCCAGTAGGGTGCATTGTGCCGAATTCCAGATCATTATGTGGAAATTTGGAAATACTTTTCATTTTCCAACTCTGTTCTGATTCTAAATGTCTGAAAACTATGCCTCTAATCTTTTAGGTGTAAGACCAACAAGACAAAATTAGTCCTCCCAAGCCTTTGGATTTTACTCTAAAACACCATCTTAGGGAAAGGAAGGGAGGGAAGTGAAATAGTGGCTTTCAGTGATTGCCTAGTTTAGATCAATCCTAGAGACTAGACCAGTGGTTCTCAACCTGTGGGTCGGGACCCCATTTGGGGTCGAACGACCATTTCATGGGGGTCACCAAACAAGGCTGTCTGCCATTTTTCCCCCTTTTCTTTGGCCACGCCCCTGGCACCCGGTGATGTATAAGTCGTTGGGGGTCACCACAACATGGGGAACTGTATTATGGGGTCATGGCATTAGAAAGGTTGAGAACCACTGGACTAGACCATCAGTGGGAATATGTGGTGGATAGAGATACCATGAACAGTTGTTAAACATGGGGCCTCAGAGATGTACCATTTCTGTGATTGTTACTATGTGATGCTATATAATGCTGATTTTAAAAAACCCTAAATGCTGGTCAAATGTACTGCTCATATCACAACATGAATGAAGCGTTCCTTCATTTCTCATGATTTCAGTAAAATATTTCTACTGCATGGCAACTGGCATAGGGAAAAAAAAATCCCCTTAATGTTATGGCAGTCCTCCTGCCTCTAATTATAGGAAAACATTTTTTAAAATTAAGACTATATAGCAGCCTTCCTTCTTTACACATTGCCAATACCAACTTGTTTCTCCAAAGCTCTTGTCTTTCATTAACAGAAAGCAAAATGTAATACATCCAGCTTGTTTCTCACAACAGTTAGAATCTTGGTTCCCCCAACATCTCACTTCAGAGCTGCTTCCACACTAATGTGGACTTGCTTTTCTTTGGAGTCCTTGGTGCTGCCTGAGTTTGGTTGTTTGCTTGCAAATGTTTCATTATGCACCTAGATAGCATCATCAGTGCTAGTGAGTTTGGGTTTTGCTCCCTGTTTATATACAATAGCTTGCCCTGCCATTTTTGGTGAGGGTGTGGTTTTCTCCTTGCTATTCTTTTTTGTCAGGTGGTCTCTTTATGAGGGCATAATATTATTGGGGGGCTGCACTTTGTTTTCCTAGGAGCTGCAGAGAATCTTTCTTGTGATATTTACAATGTGATTTGAGCTGGCAGGGTCAAATACTTCAGAACAGTTTTGTAGAGTTTGTAGGTTGTTTGGAGTTTTAAGGGTTGGCTTTTCTTCACATTTGGGACTGGAGAACAAGGATAAAATCCTTTGGCTACAAAATGTCAACTGGATCCCATAGGTCTGGGAACAGAACTGTTATATCACTTTCTCCTTGCAGCAGAAATCACTGTGGTTAAACTGCACATTCCTGGAAGCGATTAAAAACAGTGCTTTAAGAGATAGAAATAAGTCAGTACAGTACAGTAGATTGGAAGCCTTATTCATCATGGTGGCTGACTTAATGATACAGTGTTTAGCACTTCAATAATTTAACAATAGCAATAGCACTTAGACTTATATACTGCTTCACAGTGCTTTACAGCCTTCTCTAAGCAGATTACAATGTCAACATATTGTCCCCAACAATCTGGATTCTCATTTTACCAAGCTGGGAAAGATGGAAGGCTGAGTCAACTTTGAGCCAATGAGAATCGAAATGCTGGCAGTCAACAGAATTAGCCTGCAATACTGTATTCTAACCACTGCACCACCACAGTTCTTAGTACCTTCTCCCAGAAAGGCTAAGTAGCACAATGGTGTAGTGCCTTTTGGCATGCAAAAATTCCCAGGTTCATCTCTATGTCTCCCCTAAACAGATCTGGATAGAAGATTCCTTTCTGAAACCCAGTTGAGCCATCAGTGTTTCGGAGGGAGCAAGTAGTACTATGTTTGATAGAATTTAGGACATGACTTAATATAGATATGTGTCTACATGCCTAAACTTTATTTTGAGATAAATTTTGGATTAGATTTAAATCAATAGAATTGTTTTGCATCACTACAATGACCTTATAGCAGTGATGTTCAGAAAATACTCATTGTTAAATATGGAGTCCTAATTATTGGAACCAATTGGGAAGAAATAGAAATCTCTTCTTTTTGACAGACAATTATACTAATTATAATTAGTGTAATAAAGGTGATACAACAGGGTAAATACATCCTAATTAAAACAGGAAATTGGGTTAATTATCTTTCAGTAATAATGACATCTATGATAAGACTTTTAACACTGTTGAAAAACAATGAACTATTTTAGGAACTTTGCAATGAATTTCATAAATCTATGGTAATTTAGCTTTACATTTCTTTCTTTTTAAAATATAGCTTTGACATTTTGAATGTAAAGGATTCATATGTGGTTAGAAAAAATATTGGGTGAAGATACATATGTGGTTAGAAAAAATATTGGGTGAACAAGTGGTTTTTAAACCTGAACTTTTTTTACTAGGTATTATGCCTGAAAAAACTAATAAGCAGAAATTATATTTAATCTTACACATCACTACAGCAGCGAGAATAATTTTTGCACAATACTGGAAGAATGAAGGATTGCCATCAGAAGAAGAAATAATCAGGAAAATATTGGAATGTGCAGAAATGGACAGATTAACTATGAGGTTGAAAGATAAAGAAGATACAGACTATTATCAAATTTGGGACCTATTTTTATTCTTGGCTAGAGGAAAGAATGAAGGATTAGGAATTGAATATGTATTAGCATAGCAACTCCAGACAACTTGTTGATTGGAAAAATTAACATATGTTGATGAAAAAAAACCCAATAAAATCTTTATAAAAAAAGACTAATAAGCAGAAATTATATTTAATCTTACACATCACTACAGCAGCGAGAATAATTTTTGCACAATACTGGAAGAATGAAGGATTGCCATCAGAAGAAGAGATAATCAGGAAAATATTGGAATGTGCAGAGATGGACAGATTAACTATGAGGTTGAAAGATAAAGAAGATACAGACTATTATCAAATTTGGGACCTATTTTTATTCTTGGCTAGAGGAAAGAATGAAGGATTAGGAATTGAATATGTATTAGCATAGCAACTCCAGACAACTTGTTGATTGGAAAAATTAACATATGTTGATGAAAAAAAACCCAGTTTTTTAAAGAAAAACTTTAAAAGCTGGGAACAATGAAATGCCAATTCTATGAGAACCATTCTCCCTCTCCCCCTGACTGAACTGTTCACAGATCAACCATTGCTACAAATAAATCTTTTCTAAATGGATGGTTTATGTATTTATGATGGGCAGCTTCCGCCCCCCCCAATATTGTTACCATAGTTACAATACATTCTACAGAGAGCACTTTTTCATCATTATTCTTTTTTTCTCACATTTTTATGTGTGAATAGCTGAAATGAATTTTCTAAGTTAGACTTCAGTTGAAGAACATTAAGTACGATTCCATTGCAGAATGTTACAGCAGAGAAATATAAGATTTAGATTTACAGGTAACGGGATTTTTTTTAACCTAACCTAGATGTTAAACAGCATACTAGTAGTATAGATCAGATCTGATAGGAAACCACTACTCTGTGGTCAAATGATTTACTATAGAGCTCTCAAATCATCCCTGTCTTTTGAGATTATGAATTATGTAGTTTGAGAACAGCTTCTCCACTTGTCCTTTCAACAATTACCACAATGGATTTTGAACGCATACAAAAATGACAATGTATGCATAGGGTGAATGAGCTGAAGTCTTGCGCTGGTGGAATTTATGAGTGTTCGGTTGGAGTTTGACATGAACCCAATTGGCATCCACGCAGGTGATACCTTGGAGGAAGTGTCAACAAAGTCAGAATGGCAATTGCAGTCCTGTGCTTGAAGTCTCAGCCCTTTGTGTATACATGCAACACTGAGGCACATACAAAAGTAGTAGAACTTTGATCATGTTGCTAAGACTAAAACCTTGCTTTCTAAAATCCTCCTCTGCTCCACTCCCCTGCAGGTGCTACAGAATGCAAAGTACTTTAGAACCACAACTAATCGGTTTTCTGGACTGCAATGAGCTGCAAGAGTGGCTAATTTGAACTAATATCAGGGCAGAGATCTATTTGATCTACATAGAATAATGAATGAATGGCTTTTCAACTTTGGGAGGAGGGTTCATTGGAATTCTGAGAGCATGATATGGCTATTTCTGCAAAATGATTGCCATAGACATATTGGGGAAGTTGCTTCCCAGGAGTCCTTTTTGTGAAGATCTAAATATCTCAAAATAGCATCAACTTGCCTTTTTAATGTTCTGTGTACAATGTCTGGTGTCGAATTCAAAAGCCTTGAGGCGAATGCTTTGCTTTATGCAATTTACAGCTTCCATGTATTCAATAAGTTACTTAATGGCAAAAGGATGCTTTCTCTGGCACATTGGTGTTGGAAATCCAGGGAATAATGATAGAAAACTATAAAAGCTGCTGTCCCAATAACAGACATAAGTAACTCTTATTTATTTGTTGCAAAGGAGGATTTGTTCTGGGATTTAGCAGATATATAGAGAATTGAGTCAAAAGAGCATGTGCCGATGAGTTAACCAAATTGTTCTGATGGTAAAGACATGTTATGGTGCTTTGGATAGCAAGATGGATAGCATATCAATTTAATAATAAATAAATAAAAAGGTCGCTTTTCTAATTCTGATCATCTAGTCTGTATCCTCAGTCTACTAGCTAAGCTGTAATATAAGGCGAATTATACTTCCCTTATATTACAGCTTTCAAGAGGTTAAACTATCTTTGCTGAAAATTATGACTCAGAAACATTTTGGAGGGACATAGATTCTCCAGGCCTTGGCTTTAGAGGTGTGTGTGTGTGTGTGTGTGTGTGTGTTTGTGTGATTTGGATTTGTGGTAAAACCACCTCTCCTCAGCAAAGAACAAGATTCAGAAATATCCCACTTGCTTTGAAGGGAGAAGAACTTACATTAGATTGAAGGTATTTTCATTTTAATGGATTGGACATAGGGTGATAGGAAAGATCTTTCTTTACTGGGGCTCCAGGGAGCATCTGCCAATCAAATCTGGCAGCATTTGGC
The DNA here is from genome assembly GCF_016545835.1 of Crotalus tigris. Classification (NCBI taxonomy): domain Eukaryota; kingdom Metazoa; phylum Chordata; class Lepidosauria; order Squamata; family Viperidae; genus Crotalus; species Crotalus tigris. The sequence goes on along the minus strand of NW_024097078.1, from coordinate 280,351 downwards.
AAGATAGATAAACAGCCTGACATATTTTAAGACACCTTCCTACATTTGCAAGCATATAGCTTGTTATGGCTTGAAATTTGCTAAACATTTTTTTTTCTGACAAGGTTAGGGTTGGGAATACTTATGGAATATTTTATGGAGAAAGGAAGTGTTGTCTCAAGGTTGTTTGCTTCTATTTGAAGAAAATGCCATCTGTTCTGTTTGAGGCTTCCCACTAAGCTTACTGTAGCCTTGCGGCAGCAAAACAAATACATTTATTTTAAATGTTAGAAAAATTATGTATTTAGCTTATCACAATTTATAAAAAAATCAGTTAACACCCCCCCCAAAGCTGCACAGTTGTTTTAGCATTCAACAGATTAACAGCTCCTAAACCTTGTTTTTTTAAACACATTGAAGCATGTATGTTATATTATCAAGTCCTGTCCATTGTTATCAGTCTGTGAGCACACCAAAGTCTGATTCTGCTCAGACACATTCAGTGATAATTGGCTTAGGCTACTGTTTTGCAGAGTCCTCGTCCTGAGCAATGTCTTTAGGTTATCTCTGATGCAATCCATATGTCTGTTGCAGCATATCAAATCTACCATGTTTTAGGTTTCTTGTGCCTCTGTTTTAGCTGAGAGCATACTTAGTGTTTAAGTTTATGGACTGCTCCACCTTGTTTTTTCCCACTTCATCAATGCTATGCTGCTTCCAATTGCACGTTAAAAGGGTGGACAACCTTTTATCTATTTAAGGCCACATTGTTTTCAAAGAGAATATGTAGTGGCACATAGGGTAGAGTTGAAGCAAGCAGTGACAAAGGAAGAACAAAAATTTGGAATGTGTATTTATTATTTGTGGAAACCTTATTTTTATTATTTAAAATCACCTTTTTTCCCAATGAATTGACAAATAGCTTTTACAATGAGTCTGAACTTTGAATTTACATAGAGGACAACTTGATGATTGGGTTAGGAAGAAAGGACAGCAAAATAACTGAGGGCTCTTAGTGAGTCAAGATAATGAAATGATGTCATGCATACATTTCATATTTGCTCAGGAAAGTTGAAGATTGCAGTTAAGAATAGATGCCATGAAAGTAATCACAAAGAAATGAGCTGCAATTAAAAAAAAAAAAACCCTGTTGCTTTTGAGTAAAATTTGTTAGTTCAAAACTAGCAAGGAACCAACCTCTTTCTGATTTTTAACTAGAAAAAAATCAGTCAAAAATAGATTAACCCATTTCTCCTTCTACATTATCATGAAAGTCACTGTGAGTGGAACATTTCTGGAGTCTTAACACCCGCAGTACTTCTACGATTCTTTCTTCACACTGTGCCTGATAAAGCAAATTCTTGGTGTTGGCTGCGTCTTTCTGTTTTTAACTGAATACATAGGAGGATTACAGCTGCAAGCACAAGGAATGTAAATGATTTTATGTAACAATCTTATTTTATTAATTTTTTTTCCATCAACATATGTTAATTTTTCCAATCAAACAAGTTGTCTGATGTTTGCTAAGCTAATACATGTTCACTTCCTAATCCTTCATTCTTTTCTCTAACCAAGAATAGAATAAATTCCAAATTTTATAATAGTCCGTATCTTCTTTGTCTTTCAGCCTCATAGTTAGTCTGTCCATCTCTGCACATTCCAATATTTTCGTGATTATTTCTTCTTCTGATGGCAATCCTTCATTCTTCCAGTACTTCGCAAAAATTATTCTTGCTGCTGTGGTAATATGTAGAATTAAATATAATTTCTGCTCATTAATCTTTTCAGGCATAATACCTAGTAAAAAAAGTTCAGGTTTAAAATCCACTTATTCACCCAATATTTTTTCTAACCACATACGTATGCTTTTCCAATAGGCCTTTGCCTTCCCACATGTCCACCAAATACATGCCTATATTATGTGGAATGTAAATGATTTTAGCTTGTGGTGTTATGCCATTGTGTTCTCTCCAGCAATATGGAGAAAAAAATCAGCAAGAATTGAAGGCAAGCTTAAGAAAATAGAGGATATAAAATGTTACAGAAAAGTCTAAATTAATTTTCAGGCTTTATAAAAGTTTCTATAAAATATAGCAGAATACACAATTGGTTTCACTAGCCATGGAAGTAAGACTTCAGTAAATATGTGATTTCACAAGCAAACTTCAATGGGGATGTTTTTAGATATTTAAAAATAGCGATTTAGATTTATTTCTGCTATGCTGCTGCTGACACACAACATCGTTTTAGCAAATTTAACTTCCTTGCTAACTCTTGGCAGTTGCACAGAATATGTAGCTGAACTGCAAAGATATGCTTGCAAATTTAATTAGATGTAAAAGGTATCATACCTAAGGGCTTGGAAACTATCCCTTGGCATTTAATAGATTTACTTTTAGAAATCTTCTTATCCAAAATAGGTCATAAAATGTAGCTGTTAAATTAAGGCACCAGGTCTTGAATTAAAAACCTGTAATCAGCCTGCAGTTGTCCACTTTACCCTCTCCCCACCAGTAGTGATAGCCAAATGAGTTGAGGGTACTTTTGGTTTTCTCATGTTACCACAATAAGCTCAGAGAGTCCAGGGCTCTGACTTATGGCAACAAAAACAGATCTACCCAGGTGAGTAAAGGCTAGAGCAAAATTAAGTGTATCATTTATGTTGCAAAGGAAGACTGAGTTATGAAATTATTGTGAAAGCAGAAGAATTTCAAAAAAAATCCTTTCAAAATGAAATAAGATCAGTCCCTCTAGTGCAGTGGTTCTCAACCTTTTTAATGCCGCGACCCCCACCAGGTCATAAGTTGAGGACTACTCAACCGGTCGTAAGTCGAGGACTACTCAACTGGTGCAGCACCGTTTGCAGAATGGGACTTTTGACGGGCTTAGCAGGGCAGAGACAGCCTGGACAATTCCTATTGGCTTTTGAAAGCCAATAGAATTAGACTCTATTCAAGAGAGTCTATTCTATTGGCTTTCAAAAGCCAATAGAATAAAAGGGAGTAGCACAGCTAAGGAAAAGGGGGAAAAAAATGGCGGACTGTGTTGTTTGGCGACCCCCGTGAAATGGTCGTTCGACCCCAAAAGGGGTCCTGACCCACAGGTTGAGAACCACTGTTCTAGTGAGAGGCATTGAGGCAAATGAGTGTTATGGGAGCAAACTTACAAACCAGATTCCATTTTAAGGTCTTTGCTGGGCTGAGCTGAGATAATGAAACTAAATATGGGAGGCAATGTCCGATGTGGGAAAATATGGAGAAGTGCAATCCAGTTAAGCAGGACACTTCCCAAGCAGACTCTAGAAGACAATATGAATAATTGATATCAAATATAAGGGTTGACCCAAGAAAATTAAAAGAGATAACTATGCCAGCATTATTAGACATTAGTACAATCAGAATATAAGACAGGGGTGTCAAACTGCCGGCCCGTGGACTGGTTTCATCATACCGGAGCCGCGCCCACCCCATTGCCAACAACAGCGAAAAAGCTCCAATACATTGCGCGATGTCATGTGACGTCGCAAGTTTGACATGTCTGATATAAGACTACTTAAATGAAACTGATTTGGGGCACTTGCCTTTTGAGAAACAGCACCTAAGGAATTATAGATGGAGGCAGGAGAAATGGTAAAAACTGAATTGAAAAAAAATATTCCCAACATTTGAAAGAGAAAAAATATCTAAGTAGACTTCAGGGTAAACTATTGTGATAGGCGTTGAGAGATAGAGCCTTGAGGAAGAAGAAAGATACAAGATAACTGAGCACAGACTTTTGATAATATGTAGGAAAAGACAAGGGAAGCTATCTCAGGCAAAAATGTCAACAAATCAGTCAAAATAATGAGAGATGTGTTTGAGAAAAGATTTCAACAAAATCATTGGATTATATAGCTAAATAGGACTATTTAGGAATTGTGAAAGAGTTCTAATAAAGGTAAATTAGATTAAAGGAAGATAAGATTATATCAAAACTCTTTACAAATATACTTGAAGAATGACTGAAACATTTAGGTAGCTGATTCAATTAAGAAATGAGGCATGAGAAGCAATAGAGCAGCAGTCATAGGAAAGCATCAGGATAGATAAAACACCCATAGAAATGAATAAAACTAAAGGAGAAGAAGCATTTAAAATGCTAAAATCTTTATGACAAGAAATATGGAACTAGGTTTGTGCCAAGAGAATGGAAATGATCAGTGTTTATGGTTATATTGAAGAGGGGAGAAACAAAAGAATGTGCAAATTACTGAATGATTGTACTAGTTTCAATGATGTCAGTGAGTGAAAATTTCGGAAAATGCCTGACTTGTCTCTGCTGCCATGTTAATCCTCCCCCCGCCCCAGAACAAAAACAAACAATTCTCTATCTTTTCCCATCACCCCTAGGCCAGCCTGAACAGTGCCACTTAATGGCAGTGTGGAGGTTGGGACTGAAATTAAGGCCCAGGCTTCAACTTCAGCCTTAGTGTCACCACTTCCTCAAAATGGCTGCCTAGTGCTATTCCTGCAAGATGTGTAAGCCTTGGGGAATGGCATGGTTGCCCATGTGAACCAGCAGTCCCAGAATCTGTCAAGCCACTTATATTCAGGCTGTGTTCTCTTTCTGTTGACGGACTGCAGTAGCCGCATGGCTGCTGTGGGTTGCATGAGATATTTATTCTTGAGATGGCTTTGGAGAATGCTCTTCCATGGTCTGAGGAGCTCTGAAAATCAGGCAAAAGCATGCCCTGTTCTCACATGATATTCAGAAGCTTCAGAGGCTACGCAAGAGCACAGCCCTCTTGTGCAACTTGCAGAGCACACCTCATTCTTGCATGCTTCTGCAGCCTCCAGTAATCATTTGAGAATGGGTTGTGCTTTTGAGAATAGTTGTCAGGAATGGTGAATGCTGGTGTTACCCTAATCATCATTGCATGTCATCTTTGACACATTTGTCACAGGTTCACCATCATGTACTAGTTCTACCAGCTAAGTTAGTTTGAGTTATTAAAGCTTTATTTATACAGGCTTGTATAAATAAAGAAATGCTAAATGAACAGTTTTCAGAGAAGATAGGGGAACATAAGGTGAGAGAACTAATATATTGTAAGATAGATATTGGAGATAAAATAAGGTTTATCTTTGCTTCACTGAATACACTAAGGCTTTTGATTGGAACATATTGAGGCTAATGGATGTATCAGAACATCTAATTGTTGAATCTTTCTTTCAAACAAGAAGTTACTGTAGGAATTGAGTTTGAAGAAATTGTGTGGTTTAGATTAGGAAGGTAATGTGACTACAATTTGTATTTCCCTATGATGGTTTAATTTCTTCAGAGGAAAATATAATCAGAATGACATAATTAGAAGAGGTGATTGCTGCAATCAAATTATAACAATTTGTGATAAGCAGATACCACTTTGTTAGCTGAAAGTTAAGAACTCTTAGATGAGCTTATTATGAAAGTAAACATTGAACGTTAAAGATCTGGTATAATGTTAGATGCTCAGAAACCAAAGGTCATGTCAATCAGGATACTGAATGAACTTGCAATTGATGTTGAAGAAGTGAATGTGATAGATAGTCTACTTTTGTTGGACTCAAAAATAGATAAAAATGGTGAACTACAGGAATGAAGAAGATTAATCCTATGGAAGCAGGCAATGATAAACTTAGGCAAGATAATACAAGAAGGATATTTGTATGATATGGTTCATAATAATTAAAGCAATTGTCTTTAATGCTAATATTGGTAATATATGGCTTTGAAGGCTGGATATTAAGAAAGAATGAAAGAACTTTGCCTCATAGATTTGTAGGCTATTGTATCCAAGTGTAAGAAGAGCCAATCTATCTATTCTATTTATATATAACTTTAATAAAAAATTGAAAATAAGGTTAAAAAGTAATAGAAAGTAAAATAAAGTAACAAAAAGGAAAAAGAAAGAAAAGAGCTAAAAGTTCAAAAGCAAAAAAGAAAAATCTATATAAACAATTCTTTTTAATCAACAAAATAAATCATAAGTTCATTTTTTTCTATTTCACACAAAAAGTCTACAAGGGGTTTCCAGTTAGCAATAAATGTAGATAATGTCTCATATGATCAAAGAAGTCAGTTTGGCAATTTCAGAATGTTTATCTATTATAGACCAATTCAAGACTGGCTGCTTCCTTAAGGCAATGACCAGCAAGCAGAAACTGTTGTATTTGATACAGATTGTTGACTAGAAAAACAGCTATGTCGGACAAGACTAAGGGACAAATAAGACAATAGATAAGGTGGATGGACAGGATCAAGGACTTCACTGGAGAGTCAGTGGAATTGCTGTGGATTATCACTGGGAAAGATGGGTTGAAATAATGTATACACAGTCACTAGAAATTAGATACAGATTGATGGCATCTAACTAATTTAATTCAGATTTATTTTTCAAAGGAAATTAAACCTGGCTAAGCATACATTCCAGGAACAACTCATTAATTGGGATATGTAGCTGTATAAACAAAAACCTTTTGGTGAGGATTTTCTCTCACAAATCAGTTTTAGTTGCAATCATCTTAATCTGCACCTTTGTGAGAAATTTGAAAATCTTACCCTCTGCCATAATCCAGCATTCTTTGTTCCACAGCTAATTTCTGTATCCAGATATATTAAAAAGAATCCTATTCCTTCATATTCTACTTTTGGGGCATAGAGAACATGATTGTCACACCTTCCTTCCCAGTATCTTCTTGTCTTAAAAGAACTTTTGTCATATTTATTTTCCTTGGCAGTTTCCCTAGGTTTACACCTAATAGCTTTGCTGAGTTTCTATTTATAGTAAAAGTAGTAATATACCAGAATATTTTTTTGCATTCATCTGAAGACTATGCTGTTGATTTTGTTCTGAAGTGCTCTATTTGAATATTACTAAATACTTAGTCTTAATGTGGTAGCATTTAATGGAATTACTGTGCATCACACAATTAGTTTTGGATTTTTCTGAAATTTGAGTGATACTTTCTTAGTTCAATTCCTCCAAAGATCCTGAAGAGATTTGTAAAATAAAATAAATGTATCTCTAGATTAAAACAAAAAAAGAAAAACAAATTAACAATCCAGACCTTTTGCAAACAGAAAACTTATGTTCAATTGCCTGCATTTGAAAAATTACTCCCCAAACTGTGGTTAGTAGCTGCCAGTATGTTGACATTTTTAATAAACTAGATGGATGGTCAGCCTTTAGTCAGTTGAAGGCATTTCCTATGTTCTCAGTTTGATCTTAATCTATGATATGGCTTTGAGATAACATAGAGGCATGATTTTGCTCATTGTGTGAAGATATCTTCGAAAGTTCTACTTCAAGTCTTGCCTCTGTGAGAAAGGAGAAAGACATGGAGCATAACATACCTCACATGATGGAATATGCAACCCCCAGAGATGCACTTGAGAACCAGCTTGATGTCGTGGTTAAGGCACTAGGCTAGAAACTACGAGGACTTCTAGTCCTGCCTTGTGCACAAACCCAGCTAGGGGACTTTGGGCCAATCTGTCAGCCCTAGGAAAAAGGAAAAGGCAATCCACTTCTGAAAACTCTTGCCAAGCAAATTGCAGAGATTAGTCCAGGCATTTGCCAAAAGTCAACACTAACTGGAAAGTGCAATAATAAAATAAAATAATAAAATAAAATGAGATGCACTCAGTCCTTTCATTTATGGCATTCAGAAAAGTACTGTAAACTTTCCTTTTCAAACTGGCTTTTGAAAACTAACTGACTATTTTTGGGGGACCCATTTTCTAGTTATGGATAATTTTATGTACTAGATACTGATATTTTATGGGATATTTTAAATCAATATTTTATTGTCCTCAAAGAATCTTATGAGTAATCTCCATTGTGTTACAAGATCTACCCAGCAATTTGGGTGGGAACTTCTGGCCTTCTAGATGTTCTTCAACATGTTGTTTGACCTTGTACAGAGCAGGCATAGAAGAGATGAGGGTTATCTTTGGAACCAGGGAGAAGTTGGATTTTTATTTTTACAAATACCTTTATTTCCATGACAAGTTTCCAGCGAAAACAGGTCCCATCGTGCTGCAATATATATTAAGATGGGACTTGTTTTTGTTGGAACTGTGTCATGGGAATAAAGGTAAAATTAAAATTTAAAGTTAATTTTATATCTTGATTAAAAATTAAGATTCTTTTTTTTTGGCTAAGTATACTTAAGAAAGAAAAGAGAAGCAAGTGGAGCATTGACTCTGAGGGAGAGAGTGGGCTTCCTAAAGACCACTAGCAGGTCATATCTGAGGTGACATTCAGTTTTTTTCTTATGCTACTCTACATACTAGCTCTGATATAAAAATGCAAACTATTTCCAGCAAGTTTCCCTTTTGTTTTTTTTTGTTGTGTTTAGTTCAGTTTTAGGACAATGCTTTAGTCCAGTGGTTCTCAACCTGTGGGTCAGGACCCCATTTGGGTTCGAACGACCATTTCACGGGGGTCGCCAAACAAGGCTGTCCGCCATTTTCCCCCCTTTTCTTTGGCCACGCCCCTGGCACCCGGTGATGTATAAGTGGTTGGGGGTCACCACAACATGGGGAACTGTATTATGGGGTCGCGGCATTAGAAAGGTTGAGAATCACTGCTTTAGTCTATAGTAGGCTTATACTCCAGTTCAAAAATACAATAAAAACAATCCTGTTACTCAATATGCACATTTTTTTTAAAAAAAAGACACTGTCAAAGTGGCTCTCTAGCAGCAATCACATAAATTACTGAAACTTTCATGCAGCATATGCCACTTTGCTGGGGTCAACAGGGAGCTTATCAAGCAAGTACAGCAGCGACTGGTCTTCTTCACATACCACACAAAAGAAGAGGGGGAAAAAAATCTTGCTGTCTAAAGACAGCTTGATGGCACTCTAAAATTTCATGGTTACTCAGTCACACCTGATTAGATGGGCACATCTTGGCAGATGAGTGAATATTAAATAGCCCTTGGCCTTTTCACTATGCAGGAGAGAGAGATACCAAAATGCTTGTCATTGATTTGGTCCCTGCTTCGTTTTTGTGTCTTTAATCGCTTCAGAAGCTGTCAGAAAATAATTTCAAAGTGTCTCCTAGGTGAAAACAGCCTCAGCTAAATAGTGAACTCAGTGTTGATCATCAAGGTGCCAATATTTGACTGTCTTATTATGCAGGCTATAAAACTGACTCATTTTTTAAAACATAATGTGAGACTTACCAAAATATAATGAAATAGACCTCTGTATTCCTTTCTTGACTTTGGATATCAGTGGCATCATGGTAGCTTTATGAATTATTCTCTGTGAGAATAATTACTGTAGGAGCAAGGAACTATAAGTAAGGAACAAATTCTGGGCCTTCTCTAAAATGTGCTCCAACCAGCCTGATCAATAGCAAAGATCTGTGGGGAGTATATTAGAGGAGCTTAGCCCTGCTATAGTCCCTCTGGGAAATTACTTCTATTTCCAGATCTCCAAACCTTGTTGTTAGCTCCTAGGATATGGAAGTGATGACCACTACTCTGGAACAATAACTTCTGAATCCAATGTGGCCAGTAAAGCCAAACCAAAATCCAGGGATGGGAGGGAACAAACTATTATTTAGAAACACCTCATTTTTCTCAGTTCTTTAAACTTAGGAGGAGAGAATGAATGGGAGAAGAATGAGAACAACATTGTTTCACTATATATAGCAACAGAGGTGCTTATTTGTTATGGCAGCATGTTACTACCTAGGCGGGGAGGTTTTCTGGGATCAAAGAGGACAACTGAAAATTGGGGAAGGATCATACTTATATAGTAGAATAAATCTGCTATAAATACTTTATATTACTCTCTCTGTGGAGATTCTCAGTTATTGTTTTTTCTTTGAAGATGTTTAGCTTCTCATCCAAGAAGCTTCTTAAGCTCTGACTGGATGGTGGGGAATGGAAGGATTTATATTCCTTGCAGACAGCTGGTCATTTGCATTCTTTTAGAGAGTTGTTGAGGCCATCTGGAGGTTTACCTATATTCTTAGGTTTATATTACTCTCCTTCACCTCTGTGGCAAGAACCCTCTTGTTTGGACAACTGGCCCAATGTCACTAGTGAGGTTCTATACTAAGTGGATTTCCCTCTTTCCAGTCCAATACTTTAATGACTGTCCCACAATAGAAATTATTCATAATTACAATTACTAGACCAGTTTATAAATATTTTTCCTCAATCTTTTTGTCATGTGTTGTTTCCCTACCATAGTGATAGCATTGACATGTCACTGAAGGCAAATGAGTATCTTATACATATTTGCAATGCTTTTGTCTTATATATGTACAACATACTCAATAGAAGTGTCCACAGATGGTACAGTTTGCTTAAGATGCCATTCTGGTCTATGAATATTGAATTTTCTATCTGCACAACCATATGCAAATGTTTCAGCCAGCTTTAGTCCCATATTTTTGAAGACAAGACAATTTCATTACAGGGAGTAATACTGGAGAATACCAAGGATGCTGAATAATAACATGTGCAATAGATATGCTGATTTATTTCAGCTGAAACCCTACTTTATGCTAAATTCACGTGAAGAAGGCATTGGAAACTAAAGTCATTAACTCATGTCAGAACTCTTAAAATGCTGTAGATTTCTTTTCATATTACAAGCATATAATAGCTATAACCTCCGTTCCATAATTCTTATTTTGGTTGTAAATAGTTTGCAGTCATTAAAAGCAAGGAATTTCTATTTTCTATTTTTCTATGAGATACCGGCAACCTTCACAGGAAAGTTGTTACATTGCTTGGCTGTTCATCCTTGCTTATTGCTGTCACTGTTGATTTAAAAGAACGGTGATTGCAACATGGTGCTTTGTTCCCTGAAGCCATGATATCTGTTGCTAGAAGGCTAAATCTATTTAAAAACTAGGAAGACTTCTGAGAGAAAAAGACAGTACTGTTTTTCAGAGGAATGCCAAGATGATGCATTGTGAAATATGTTTCTGAAGCTGAGGGATTTATTCTGGATAGCAGCTTCTGATATTTTGACCCAATGTATCTTTGCAAGTAGGCATGATTCACATGTGTTATCTCACTCTGTCTCTTTCAAATTCTTGAATTCTAACATTGGAAAATGTTCTAACATTTTGATTGGATGTTGGCAAAGCTTCCAAAGCAGCTTCACATCTCATATCAAAATGATGATTGCAAGATGATGTCTTATAAAGCAAAGGTGGGCAGATGATAGTTCTGGATATACTGGGAGATTGATGACTGTCTCATAGTGAACACAGTATAAACTACACACACAGACACTCTTACTTATTAGCAGTCCCTGCAGATTTTACTCTGCTAGTCATTGCCAACAGTAGTAGGAGGTACTCATCTCCATTTCAAGGCCATTGAGCCAATGTTGTCTGAAGACATTTCTGTGGTCATGTAACCAGTATTATGCCATGGAGCTGTGACAGAGACCAGCTCTGTAGAAATGCAGATTTGATAATCCCATTCAGAAAGACTGAGGCTCTATTCATGAGCAAATACTGCCTGCAGAAATCAATTCAAGACAGGATATTTTGAAATCCCTTGCAGCAAAACTGATAGCTAATAATAGCAGAGTGATAGAATTAAAACTGGCAACCCCTCACCCAAAAAATCTAACACAGGAAATAAGCCATCAGCCACAGCCCTAGAGAAGCAGGACATGACCTTTAGGACATAATAGAAGTAACCACCACCATCAGAATACCAAAAGGACATACTCAAAAGCTCAGGTCAAAGTTCATGCCCCAGGAACAACTCCAAGCACAAAAGCCCAAGAAGGTATAAAAACCCACCACTCCCAGCAACATGTGATTAGCTTTCCTAGAGCCATATTTCTGTCTGGCTCTCCTCTTCAATAAACTACAACCATCTTTCTAAAGCAGTCTTCATTTTGTTTATTCCCGGCTTGGACTGGACTCTGATGAAGATTTCAACAATTTGGTGACCCAGATGGGACTTCCAGCTAACCTCTTCAATGGACTAGGACTGGGTAATCCCCATCTTGCTGGCAACAGACCCATTGTGTCTGTGGATGGGTTTCCAGACCCTGCCCATTTGGAGCGAGAGTAGTAAAGAGAGTTTTGAGTTTGAGCTCAAAGGCTGCTTTGGAAAGAAGGTGAGTACCTCTAAATTTTAACTTTAAAGCCCAGGGGATGAGAGAAATATTTGTATGTTTGTGTGTGAATGAGAAGACCCTTTTCCCAATCACAGTTGCATCTTGCTTCCTCTGGCCTTTCCCAACTGCCAAAAGATCTGTTCAAGTGACAGACCCTGGAAAGCATTGGGTTTGGCCAGAGTGCAGGACCTTTTGTTAGGAAAAAGGGAAAGGCTGTGTGAAAATGGAATGGAAAAGTGAGTGAGAGAATCGGATTTGGGCAACTAGCTAAGAATCACTGAGCAGAGTCCTATTCTGGCAAGGAGTACCCATACTCTGAATTAATTTCAGTGGACAGAGTCTTCCCAGGCCATTTGCCTGAAAAACTGAGGGGTTACCACAGGTTGGAAGGTACCTCCACCTGTTGGGGGTGGTGTAGTTCCGTGGGTGGTGTAGTTTCGCAGGTTGCAAGGGACCAAGGAGAAAGTCTTGGAGTCTCATCGTGGGGTCTCCTGTAGGGAGACAGATGAATGCCTGGGGCAGGGCCAAAGTGCCCACCCAGGCAGGAATGAGTAAGAAGTGTGTGCACAAATTATGCAGGAGTGGACTCTGCTCAGAGATGAAGCAGAAAAACCAATTTGGCTAAATAAAAATATTTAAAAGAAAAGGAAAATATATATAGGAACAGTGATTTTTTTTCTTCTGTCTTCTATGCAACCACCTGTTATGTTTAAGATTTGTGCCTTCCCTAATTTGAGTTAACTGAAATTTATGGTGGGAATGACCAGGGTGTGAAAACTGAGGGTTCTGTTTTCCTCTCCTTTACTCTCTCTCTCTCTCTCTCTCTCTCTCTCTGTGTGTGTGTGTGAGAGAGAGAGTGTGTGTGTATGTGAAGGTCTTTATGTGTCCTCGGGATAAGAATTTTAAAATTCTGCTAGAAATTCTGCTTAAAATAAGTCACCAAAAGGAATATATCCTCACCCTGTTTGTCTGGCTAGCAAAACAGGGTGAAGAGAAATTAGTTCTTTTTTTTTTCTTTCTTTGTATGTGCTTTTAAGAAACAGCCCAAATGTGTCAGGAGGGAATATTTAAAGTTCATTTACAGGAAAAGTTTCATTCTTCCTTTACTGCATGTTCAAGCAGGTTTCATCTGTCTACTTAACATCCACAATGTTAACCTTAATGTCTTAATGACTCTCCTGGGAGAGTCACCCAGAAAGGGGGGAAGGTGACCCTGTTCTCATATCTTTTAGTTCTGCACAGATGACTCAGCAACCTGAAAAGCAGAGCACACTGACCCAGATGCTGCTTCCAGAGAAGATCCTCCATTCATTTGAGCCATGGAATTGGGTTTGAATCCAGCCATCCACTAGAAAGCCACTATGCAACCAGAGTGGAGCAGATCTTCCCAGGTCCTATCGTCACCCAGATGCCTGTCAAAGCTGCAGAGAAAGGAAGGACTCCTGGAGCCATTGGCCCCCATGTGAAGCCTCAGAAGACAACTGGAAAGACTATGGGGAAGAGTTGTAAGGATTTCTTTCTTGCCTCATTTACCTTGTAATTAAGCTGTCAAATGGATTCATGGCCAGACAAACAAGGTGAGGGTATATTCCTTTTGGTGGCTTATTTTAAGCAGAATTTCCACTGCAGGGATCTTTTTCTGCTGCCTCTATTAGTGCCTTCCCCTCTTTATATTAACAGTTTAAAACCTTGTTTATCAAGTCTCCCTGAAGATGGTTTTTGCTCTAGGGGTTTGAGTCCTAGAATCATGTGGTGGGGTGAACTCTCATCATTTGCCCCAGCTTCTTCCCACCAAACAGTTCAAAAGCATGTTATATGTGAGTAGATATATAGATACCGCTTTGGCAAGAAGATGAGCTGGAGCTTTGTGCGAATGGTCAGAATCCTGCCAGCATTGGACCTTCCCAGATACAATGCCCATTTGTGAGGCAACTTCAGTGGAGGAAGGACGCCCTAAATGATGTTCAGGAAGTTGTTTGTCTTTCTGGTACAGAATTAGCTCTCCCTCCCATGGTGCCTATGTTGGAAAATGTGCAAGCATGAATCAAATGGGCTATCAATCTTAGGCTGCCAAGCTACTACTCTATTTTAGCATCGTAGTTTCCTGGCTAATGTGACAACACTATACACTAAATAAATAATAATTGCCAGAAGTGAGAATTTACATACTGATGCAATTAATAAAATTATTCTTTAAGATGGCCAGAACTGCTTTTTTGCCTAAAATCATGCAAAGTGTAATGTGAGAGCTCTGGAAATTCATGGAATACATCTTATAAGATTTCAACTGTTTTTATTTATTTTATTTTATTAATTAAAAATTACTAAAAAGGTTAGACCTAATGACCAATACAAAACATTGTAAAAAAAAGCGTATTTATACAATATATTTTCATGCTTCTACTATATTTCTGGATCCCTGCAAACATAAATTAGCCATTCAGTTGATAGCTACCTTATTTCACCCAAGTACATCTATTATTCCCAGCTAAGTGAAGACACACTTTTTCAGATTTTCAGACAGGAAAATCATTTTGTTTAAAAGAAAGGAGAAAGAAACAGGAAGCATTCTCTTGGTATCTTCCAGGTTTCTTAATATCAGCTTGCTATTTCTTCAGGATGTCTGGTTCATTGTTTTAGGAGTGGGGACAGGTAGAAGATCTTTAGGAAGACGACGCTAACAAACTAGGCTCCTGGCATCTTATCAATGACGCTGTGCAATATGCAAGGAGGACATTAACTATTGAATAAAAAATATTTTGGAAAGGAAACCTGTTTACCCTTTGAGAAGATATGATCTGAAATTTAGTGAATATTAACTATGCATTTTCAGAGCTTACTGATCCAGCAAAACAATTCTTATCTTCTGGTCTAGGTCAGGGCTTTTCAACCTTTTCACCTATTGTACCACTTTTAGGATAGGCAACATCTGAGTGCCACCAGTCGCCTAGCAAGGTGTCAAAAACTTGATGACCCCCCAAAAAAGGAAAAAAGTGATAAAGTACAGGTAGTCCTCGACTTACAACAGTTCGCTTAGTGACTGTTTGAAGTTACAATTGGACTGAAAAAAGTGCCCCCAAGCCACAGCCGAGCAAGACACCTGCCTGCCTGCCTGGCCACGCTCTTCCTCCTGTCTGAGGTTTTCATTGTTGTGAACATTTCTGTTGAGGATTGGCAGTGGGAGTGGAATGGGGGGTATTTGGTTTTTATTCCCCTCATCTGCTAGGTAGTTGCAGCAGGTTTTGGTCACTTCACATGAGCCTGGGACACTGTGACCATCATAAGTATGAATCAGTTGCCAAGCATCTGAATGTAAATCACAAGACCCTGGAGATGCTGCAACATTCCAGCTGATTGGTGCTTCTTCAGGGCTCAGCAGAAGCACCAGGATCAGCACTGAGCTCCAGCTGGAGCCTGGCGCTGATCCTGGTGCTTCCACTGAGCCCTGACAGCCCTGCAGCTCCAGTCATCTCTCGCTCAGGGTTGTGTGGTGCTATCACCAGTTCAGCTCATTCCCCTCCCCCGCTACCACTTTTCTAGGATGATCGCATACCACCTGCCAAATGCCAATGTACCACAGGTGGTACCCGTACTACTGGTTGAAAAGCCCTGGTCTAGGTGTTGCAGAGAAGAACTGGAGTGCAAAATGGTGATCAATACTTTTGTTTTATCCTTTATTTTTTTAGACATGGGTAGGTTTAGATATTTTTTTGCCTTATAATTGAACATCAAATGTACCTACCATTTCAAGGCTGACTTGACTAATTTGCTATAATGACAATTGTCCCAGGCAAAACCTTCCATAACTGTTTTTCCTCAGATGAGACATTTTATATGAATGGCAACAAAACAGAAGATTGTAACCTGTTGGCAGAGAATGTGTGACTTTATGTTAGCACCTAGAAGCAAATACTTGTTTGCAAATTAATTAAAGTGGCATGATTAAAAGGTTGCTTTTGTTGCTGTTGTTTCCTGCATCTCTTTTTTTCAGAAAAGAGTTCACAGTGGAAACCTACAGTAAGAAAAGAAGTAAGAATTTACCCAGGATATGATTTGTTACCACTTGGTGTCTCTCTTTATCCACAATTGATCAGATCACATTTGTTTCTGTAAGACAGAGCAAAATATATACCTGTAATAAAGAATCCTGACAGTTTCAAAGGAATTCAACCATCCTTCTTTAGGAAATAAAATTTGTATGTTCTTCAGTTTAGATAGGCTAGCTTGACTATTTTCCAGAAAGGGAGACCTGGACTTGTATCATTTATTGTCAGTATAAATGTCACTGTTGCACTAACCTTATAGAAAGCCCTATTGAACATAACGAGACTTTATCTATTTGATTCATTTATAAAACTTATATCTGACAGGTATGCAGAAGATTGTGCTATATGAGAATGATCAGCACAATATTTAATTGTGATTGGCTTTTTCTGATACTTAACTTGTTTTCCAGGCAATCTAATGTAAAATATGCTTTCCAATAAGACAATCCCCATCTTAATAAATGAGCAGATTTACAAAGAAAGATAAATAAGGTGGCAGGGCAACTGTACCATTTCAGACTTTGCTGCATGCAAAAGAGGATTGTCAGCACCCAGTTTACAACTAACTCAATCAGTTTTTCTTGCATCTAAGCTGATTGCAAGATGAAGGACAGTTCTTAATTCAAAAGGTAATCTTTGCGCTTCGTCTATCTTTTTTATCAATGTTTGAAAGTATGCATATTTGAATGTAATATTGGTGCCTATTGCACAGACATATTATCATACATATATAGTATGAAATAATTGCCAGAATTTACAGACAGAGCACAAACTTTCTCAGGGCAACATTATCATCAGCCATGGAACATGCCAAAATCCCTTCATTGAAGCTAGATGTCTTCAGCCACAGTGTCTTTCTACTATCTGAACTGGGTGATGGATAAGATTCTCTCTAAGAGAAGCATCAGAGGTGTTATGTCCCGAGCCTTGCAAACGGGCTCGGGGCATTTGCAGGCAGTCCCGGGGAGGTGCAAGCTGCCCGGGACCAGACAGGCTGTCGCCAGCGCCTGTGCGCATGCGCGGGTGCTGGCGCGGGAAAAGTAACACATTGACCTGGGGATTGCCTATATAAGAGGCTGGGAGGTTTTGGGCGTTGCTGAAGCCTTCACCTGTAAGCTGAACACAGAATAAAAGAAAACCTGAGAACTACAACTGCTTCTCGTGTCTGCTTTTCGCCAAGGACTCAACACTAGCGACGAGGATGGGATGCCTTACATCGCCTGGAAAGGAAGAGGTGTAAGCTTACCCAAGTGAGTCCTGAGCGGCGGAACGGCGTTGACTCGGCAGCTACCCGCCAATCCAGTGCGCATTTGGGGGTAGGCTGGCTGATAGACCCGTCTCCTGAAAATGGCAAAAGTCGGAAGGCTTTCGGAATTCGACGTCTCACATCCAGAGCGGTGGGAGTCCTACGTAGCCAGGGTGGAAAATTACCTCAAGGTAAACCAAGTGAGGGAAGATAGCTTGAAAGCTGCCACCCTGCTTTGTGTCTGCGGTCAAGACGCCTTCGAAATCGCAGAGAACCTTGCAGCACCTGTCCCATTAGAGTCTGTCAGCTACGCAGATCTAAAGAAGTTATTGAAGGAGCACTTCCAGCCCAAGATGTCCGTCATCGCATGGCGCCACACCTTCGAGCAGAGGGATCAACGATCCGGAGAGTCGGCCAAAGAATACATCGCTGCATTGAGGAAGGCCCCCAAGCACTGCGAGTTCAAGGACCTCGAAGAACGACTGAGGGACCGATTCGTGTGCGGCTTAAGGCATCGAGATCTACAACAGAGGCTTTTCGCCAAAGAAGAATTGTCCTTCCAAGATGCCTTAAGAGAGGTCACCGCAGAAGAAGCAGCAGGCGGTGCCGTCAAAAACATGCGGCCGATCAGGAACAGTCCAGATGTTGCATCCGTGCACCAAGAGGACATCCAAGGGAACTCCGAGGAGGATCCGGACGAGGAAGTCGACCGTCTCCACCCCACAAAGGAAGGGAATCAGAAAGGAAGCTCTGCAGCTCCCCTCAAGTGCATCGGCTGTGGAGGTCGCCACAGCTGAACCGACTGCAAGTTCCACTCCGCTATCTGCCGGGCGTGCGGGAAACAAGGACATATTGCAGCTGTGTGTCTGGGCCGACGAAAGGTACAACCTCAGGAAGAACTGCGCCTGAAAGGTACCAGGGTCCCCAGCCAGAATAGGGTAGGTTTTTGCGCTTCGCGAAGAAGCATCTTCAGGACAGGCACACACAAGCCCATCAAGAAAAAGCTGTCACTCAAGGTGAAGCTACAAGGGGTTCCATTAACTATGGAACTAGACACGGGGTCTGCCCTTTCAATCATATCCTTACATACATTTAGGAAGATTTGTTCCGGCAGTGGAACTCAGGCTAAATTAAGGCCTTCTGACATTGTGTTAACAGACTTTCAAAATTCGAGATTGTGTGTTAAGGGGGAGGCCACCCTTAACGTACAGTATAAGAATTTTGAAGGTCCACTAGACATATTAGTAGTAGGGGGTGAACGAACGAGTCTCATAGGACTCGATTGGTTTGAAGCCTTGGGGATACACGTCACGGGGCTCAACAGCTTACAAACACTCGACCTACAGGAAGTCTGCAAAGAATTTGCAGATGTCTTCAGCCCCCAGCTGGGCACATTCAAGGGACCCCCTGTGTCCTTAAAACTAGACCCCACTGTCACTCCCATTAGAATTAAAGCAAGAAGGGTCCCTTTTGCTTTAAAGAGTAAAATTGACACTGAGTTAGACAAACTGATCCAACAGGGAATCCTAGAACCTGTTGATTCCAGCCCTTGGGAGACCCCCATTGTCACGCCTCTAAAGGCAAATGGGGACATTCGCATTTGTGCTGACTACAAATGCACTCTTAATAAGGCATTGCAGCAACATGCCTATCCTGTTCCTGTGGTCAGTCATATTCTGGCCTCCCTCAAGGGGGGGGGGCGCGTTTTTGCAAAGCTTGACCTAGCTCAAGCGTATCAACAGCTGCCTGTTGATGATGCTGCTGCTATAGCTCAGACTATTGTGACCCACAGGGGAGCCTTTAAGGTAAAAAGGCTACAGTTTGGAGTGAATGTCGCTCCTGGGATTTTCCAAAGCGTAATGGAAAACACACTACGGGGCATACCGGGGGTTTGCCCCTACTTTGATGATGTCTTAATTGCAGGAGACTCCACACACATTCTAGCTGAAAGGCTAAGGGCTGTTCTGTTAAGATTCAGGAAAACAGGCCTCAAGCTCAAAAAAGACAAATGCAAAATTGGGGTGCCTTCTACTGAATTTCTGGGATTCAAAATTGATGCTGCTGGGATTCACCCTGCTGAATCCAAACTAACTGCCATTTTAGAAGCACCTAGGCCAAAGTCTAAGGCCGAACTTCAGGCCTTTCTGGGCCTCCTGAATTTCTACAATTCCTTTCTTCCACATAAAGCTAGTGTAGCTGAGCCTCTTCACAGGCTATTAGACAAACAAGCAGTGTGGCAATGGTCACAAACACATGAGGCTAGTTTCAATGAGGTCAAGGCCTTACTCACTTCTAACAGTGTACTTGCACACTTCAATGAGTCCCTTCCTGTGTGCATCGCTTGTGATGCTTCCCCTTACGGGGTAGGAGCCGTCCTGAGCCACCTCAGGTCTGATGGAACTCAGGTTCCTGTTGCATATTACTCCAGAACACTGTCTTCTGCTGAGCGCAACTACGCTCAGATAGACAGGGAGGCTCTGGCTGTTGTTGCTGGAATTAAAAAATTCCATGATTTCTTGTATGGCAGGCATTTCACGGTCTTCACTGACCATAAGCCTCTGCTGGGACTGTTTACCACACGTAAGCAAACTCCCCAAATCATTTCCTCTAGAATGCTTAGGTGGTCTATTTTTCTGTCTGCATATGATTTTTCCTTACTCCACAAGCCTGGGAAAGAAATGGGCCACGCTGATGGCCTCAGTAGATTGCCCCTGCCAGTAGTAGAAGCTGACCCTGCGCCAGCTGTCAACATTCTATCCATCCAAGCCTTGCCCGAGTCCCCTCTGAATGCCAGGGATGTCGCCGCTGAAACAGGCACAGATCACACACTTTCACGTGTCCTTTCTTGGGTTTTGTCTGGATGGCCTGAGCACTGCCCTAGTCCTGAGTTTCAGAGTTTCTGGTCCAAAAGGAACGAGTTGTCCACTTCTCAGGATTGTCTGCTTTGGGGAAACAGAGTTGTCATTCCCACCTCAATGAGGACTAGGATCTTAGAGTCCCTCCACGAGGGTCATCCTGGCATTGTTCGCATGAAGGCCTTTGCGCGCAGCCACTTGTGGTGGCCTGGTTTAGATAAGGACATTGAGGCTAAGGTGCATGCATGCCACCTGTGCCAGCGCTCTCGCCCAGAGATGCCCCAAGCTCCTGTGCATAGATGGGAGGATACACAGTCCCCATGGTCTAGGGTGCACATTGACTATGCTGGGCCCTTTCAGGGCCAGTTCTTCTTGGTCCTCGTTGACAATCATTCAAAATGGCTTGAGGTTGTACCTGTCTCATCCACCACCACTGCAAAGACTATTCAGGTACTGAGGGGGATTTTTGCTCCACACGGGCTTCCAGATGTCATTGTGTCTGACAACAGCCCTCAATTTACTTCCTCCGAATTCCAAGCTTTCTTACAGGCTAACATGATTCGTCATGCCACGTCTGCACCCTTCCACCCGTCCACCAACGGTATGGCTGAACGCATGGTCCGCATCACAAAGGACGCCTTGAAAAGACTCACCTATGGGGACTGGCATCACAGGTTGGCTGACTTTCTCCTTTCTTACCGCACCACACCGTCCACTTCTACAGGGAGAAGCCCAGCTGAACTTCGCTGGGGGCGTAAACTTACTACAAAACTTGACCGGTTGCATCCGGACAGACTGCCTTCATCTACCTCACATCCTCGGGCACCTAGACAATTACTTGTGGGTGCCCGGTTTGGACTCGCAATTACGGGCCTGGTCATACATGGGTCCCCGCTTCTATTTCCAGGGTCACAGGTCCTCTATACTACGAGGTAGCCCTGGACAACGGTCGTGTCCTGCGTCGGCACATCGACCAACTCCGCCCTAGACGGGATCTTCCAGATGAGACCCCTGGGTCTTTTCCAGGGGGAGGGGGACCCTTTAGAGCAAAGGGAGGGGCACGAGCTGCTGCCCACCTCCAATGATGGAGCCACAAACGGCCCATTCCAAGATTCCGCGAGTGCCCCAAACAGGAATTCTAAGAGCCTATCCAACTACCAGGCATTCACGCCTACTCCAGCCAGGGAGTCACCCCGGGGGTACAATCACTATTCACCTGCACAGCACAGTACTCCAGTCAGGGAGGATACCCGGGAGCATCCCAATAAATCATACCCCGCAAGAGAGCTGGCACATAATCCCCAGAGTTGGCCTGACCTTACCCCAAGTCCTACAGGGGGTCAAACATACAGGGAGGTGGTCGAGGAACCAAGTCCCGACCGCAACACCTCTAGCCCAAATCAGGGAGTAACTGAGTTTTGGGAAGGTACAGAAACCCACACGAGCCCGGACACAGAACGGGGTTTGGGGAATGGACAGCCTCCTGACAGGTCTTGGATGGACCTAGGAGGTTCTACAGAGACGCCCAGCAGTGGCTATCACTTCAAGGGGCCCGAGGGCCTACAGCTAGGCAGGTCAACCAGGTCACAAAGTGACAGAAGCCCTGGCCTGACAAGCCCGGTGGGGAGCGAGCAGGCCAGGCATTGGGGCATAGTCCTTGGAAGGCACCAAGGCATGATAAGGAGAACAGGCTCACGTCTCCCCTCAGTCAAGGAACACCTGTCAGAAACCCAGAGCTGAGAAGGTCACAGAGAGCAAGGAAATCTCCTAAATACTTAGAGGATTACATAACATTGCTGGCCAAACAAAAGCCAGTAAACAGTAGAAGCACTGGGGAGTAGAACATTGCATCAAGAAATAATTGTATGTTGGTAGTAGTCTTAGCCCGGGAGAAAGGGGTGTTATGTCCCGAGCTCGGGGCGTTTGCAGGCAGTCCCGGGCAGGTGCAAGCTGCCCGGGACCAGATAGGCTGTCGCCAGCGCCTGTGCGCATGCGCGGGTGCTGGCGCGGGAAAAGTAACACATTGACCCGGGGATTGCCTATATAAGAGGCTGGGAGGTTTTGGGCATTGCTGAAGCCTTCACCTGTAAGCTGAACACAGAATAAAAGAAAACCTGAGAACTACAACTGCTTCTCGTGTCTGCTTTTCGCCAAGGACTCAACAAGAACCATCCCTCCTCATTAGCTGGAGGTGTTCACATTCCCGGCTCTCTCGGTGTTGTGATTGGCGATTTGACCAGAAACAATGACAAGTAAAGAACTACAGGCAGAAGGAACCATTATACCTTGAGTATCAATGCAAGTGTCCTATCTCATTTAAAGTGGGATTTTAATTATTAGCATGTTATTATTATCGATGGATACCCTTTAGATGCTGTTCATTGAACCTAAGATATCTAGGGTTATTTTTCTGCTGCTTTTTGGATCAAAAGGCCTGATTCATTAACATGCAATCCTTATTATTTTATCCATTGTTACATTAGAAAATATGGAATTAGCTTCCCCACCAAGTTTCCTGAATAATTTTTCATCTAGAAATAAAACAAATTACTAAATCATTGGGTCAATCTCAGGATTTTGGGACCTATTGGATCAATAACCAGTACTAATTCCAAATGCTGTGAACTTTCATATAGTTATGTATAATCTATTCTGTTATTATCCTATGCTTTATGAAAGTAAAATTCCAGCCATATACTTATAGTACTGTATCTCCTTTCCTCCTCCAGCAGATTGGAGGCTATAAATTTATGGCCTGCAGGCCATTTATGAATGGAAAATGCCTGTAGAAACAAAGGAATCCTTGGATGACCTGTGGTTTTTGAAAAAAAAAGCCCATATTAAATATTTACAAGTTGGGGGTAAATTCCAAGAGTGAAATTCCTCTAGAAGTGAAAAGCTTGCTCTAGCAGAGAAAGCTGAGTGGTTTTCCAAAGAACCTAAGAAAGTTAAAACTAAAGTAAATTCAGAAACAGGCTAAAAACCAAACTGCAATTCACATTAATAAGGACACTTTGTATACTACGGTAGTAGAAGAAATGCAGGTATGGATTTAATTTCAAACCCAGTTTTAATATGTTAGAGTTTAAATGTAGTGCACGGTCCAATTTAACAATTTAAATACAAACTAAAAAAGCAGCACATCAAGTTTAGAAAGCACTGTGGAGCTAAACTCAGATTATTCAATCCTTTATGAACACAAAGGCATCTATTACCTACATCCTCTTTTAATCCCCTCTCTTGTTTATTCTTTTGATAAAAATCTCTCAATGCTCAACTGACCTTGATTTCTTTACATGGGAATCTAGTAGTACCCAATGTGCTTAAAAAAAGAAGAGACCACCTCTATCAATTTCAGGTCTGGTGAAAATGTACAAAGGTAAAAGGAAATCCAGAAAGCAGAGGCACTGTCCTCAAAAGATAGAAAACCAACAGACATACAGTACGATACATGGAATGCAGTTTGCGTGACTGTCAGCCCACTGGATCATAATTGTGAGGATGTGCTTGGCCTAAGAAATTCCTGGCTCTTGTGAGGCAAACAACAGACTTGAAGACACTGAGATAAATGTCAGGCTGGCAAAGAAGTCATTTAGGATATGAGAGTGGTATCTCACTCCTAGGGTGATGGCTGCTCTGTTGTCATGGAAGGCTGTGGGGAAAAAAGTATGTTATTTAAGCAGGAAGAGAGAAATGATATTATAGAAAGGAACTCTTCTATCAGGGACAAATTGACATCCTCTTATTCTGAGGATTTTCCCCTAAGAAGGGGTAAGAGACTGTTGGCACAGATAAGAAATATAGGCAGCAGGATCTGTGTTTTTCCCCTTAATCTTGCCTGGCTGCCTTGTACAAGGCTCCGCATATTAAGCATTATCCAAATACTCTGTTAGGGTGGTGCTGGGTGAAATTAGGGTTTGTGATGTTGATAGCAGAGACAGGGGAAAAGTAGTCAAGAGGCTGCAGAAGTCGAATTTGCAACCTTCAAGATAGATTTCTTGGAAATGATATATTCTTCCAGACATAGGCCAGCCAGACAAGTAGCGAAGGCTAGTCAGAGTCCCATGCTGGGGTGAATCAAGGATGCAGCATTTGGAATGCTGAGGCAACAGAGAATGTATTGGAACAAGCCAAGCCTATGGAAGGGAGGGGGAGGAACTCCATTTGAACCAGTGTGGAACTGGACTGCTTCAGTTAATTCAACAGGTAGCAGAATAGAACCCTGGCAAAAAGCCAATAAAAGTCTAAAGTCTAAGTCTAATGGGTTGAATTATCTGTAGAGATGGACTGTTAACACAATTGTCCAAGTAGGACACAAATAGTACATGAACATATAATAGAACATATTTATTAATTGAAGCACTTGAAAGTATATGACAGAAATGGTTGGAAGGAGCACTGTATTCCTGTGCAAATGTTACACACACAAAGGATTCCTGGGAGGGTTGGTTGTAAAAGAGAATAAAGCTATTGTGAGCAAAATGGAAACCTGTAGAGAAAACTGATAGGATATAGATATCTCTAGATACAAACAAAGCACATGGGAGGAATCATTCCTCTGTATATTAAGGCATAGTGTCAAGACTATACACTAGGTTGGGAATTAAACTTCTTTTTCACTCCACATTCCCAAGTAGATGCAAGATTAGATAAGTGGACTTACTGCAGAGAATTAGAATTTTTAAAAAAACAAATAATGACTCATGAAACACTTCCTGCACTAGGTAAATGTTTACACCATTGGCAACCTACTATTTTTTGAATAGATGGCCATTTGGGTGCTTATTTCCAATCCCTGAAGATTTATGCCATCTACTCCTTGTTTAGAAAATGATTTTTTCTTTGCCCCTGAGATTCCTGCCACACATTTTTCTTCTCCTATGTTACCTCCCTTTCCTTTATGGACTTAGAGGAGCCAGGAGTAGATCCTTCTCCATCTCTCTGATTGTGTTGCCCCTCCTTTATATGAATCAAACTTAGGCTTGTCTATCATCTAATTTAATAAAAATATTTGTGTTCTGTAGCCGTTTCAAGAATTCAGAAATCAGGAAAGAGAGTAAGGATCTCTAATGATTATATAGAGTTTAGAACTTGGCAATCATTGTCCAGATGGAGACAACTTGCCTTCTTCTAAACAAAAATGCAGGAGCTTAGCAGTGGACAAGGAAGGATAGATGAAATCTTTTTGAAGTTCTGTAAGTGATAGTATCTTTTAGGCTAGTTCTGTCTAGCACTGAGTGGCAATCTGTCCAAACAGAGTTTCAAAATGCTAGATTAGAAAGCAGATAATCTGATCCAGTGAAGTTCTTGTGTTTTTAAGTTTGATAAAACAAAATGTCGTGGATTTCATCTCAAACAATACCGACAACTTTGTGCGAGATATGAACTTTACTGAATTAATCGGAAAAAATGAGCAAAATATTATAGGTAGATCTTAAATTATAATCACAATTGGAATTAGAATTGCCATCATTAAACAAAGTTTACCAGTTGATAGCCAAAGGACCCACCTCAATCCAAGCTATTCCAGACTTGGTCCCTCCCAGCTGCAAGCTTCAGTAATATAAGGGATTGGCTCCAACTCATTTATCTATGTCCCTCCATCTCTACCATTTTGGTTGCCTTGCACCTTGCCTTGCAAGGTGACAAGCAGCCCCAGAACAGTATGTCTGCTTGTCACCCTCAACAATCCACCATTGCCCCAACCCAGTCTCAGTCACCCTTGCCATCCTGCACTCTGAGACCCCCGCTACTCTGTGTTCCACTGCCCTAGATCACATTTATCGGCTTTTTGCTCCTGCTGCTGACAAAGCATGCCTAGTCTAACTGTGGCATCCAAAATCTAGTAAACAGTAGTCTATTAAATTGAGGCTATAAATAAGAGAACAAAAACAAAACAAAACAAAAAAAGCAGTGCCAACAAAGTATAAGTGGTCTCACTTGATTTTACAAAGAGAACATTTTAGAAGACACGAAATTGAAATAGTGTACATTTCTCTGCAACAGTTAAAGGGGCTATTTAAAATTGCAACAGTATCTCAGCCAACAAATAGCCTGCAGGACAGGAAAGACTGTAAGAGGAGCAGGAAGAAATAAGGCATTTACTATATAATAGCTGGGATGAACAACTTGCACAGGAGCGGGAGCTGCCACATGTTCCTTCTACCAATTGTCAGTCCAATAGTGTTGTACACCCTGGAACAGGTAACTCTAATTTTTGGGCCTATATTTTTAAATATAATATAAAATTTTATATATGGGAATGGGAACCTCTGAAAGGCAAACTGATAGGAGCAGGAGAAGGGGTCCTTTTTGAGTAATTGTTTTCTGTAACAAGGGCACCTTTGATTAGTGCTTCTAGTTCAGTGATGGCGAACCTTTTAGAGACTGAGTGCCCAAATTGCAACCCAAAACCCACTTATACATCGTCGGGTGCTGGGTGGGTGTGGCCCATTGGGTGGGCGTGGCTACAGTAGTAACAGCAGACTGGGTGGGACTAAAAAGTTCAATCAATCAATTCCAACTTTGCAAGATCTTTTTTTTCCCACAAGAAGTTGAAATTGACTGATTTTCAAATGGTGGCGGAGGCCTAAAGCCAAAAGGTTTTATAAAACCCAGCTGAAGGCCTAGGACTGGGGTGACGGCATGCGTGCCCACAGAGAGGGCTCTGAGTGCCGCCTCTGGCACCCGTGCCATAGGTTCGCCACCACTGTTCTAGTTCTTTGAACTAAGGAAGCAAGAATGCAGATTCAGATAAATATCAGCTCAGACCAGCCAGAGATTGAAATTG
The DNA here is from genome assembly GCF_016545835.1 of Crotalus tigris. Classification (NCBI taxonomy): domain Eukaryota; kingdom Metazoa; phylum Chordata; class Lepidosauria; order Squamata; family Viperidae; genus Crotalus; species Crotalus tigris. The sequence continues at coordinate 253,303 of NW_024097078.1, read as the reverse complement.
CCCAGAAAGTTGAACTCTAGTAATCTGAAAACTCATTATAATATGGCAAACATACCTCCGGAATATGTAATTATGTATTAACAAGATTATGCTAAGGATATTATGAGATACTATGGACTGTTACATGGTATATATACAGTTCACTAGATGCTTGATGACTCAAATGATGCTAGACAATTAAACAACACATTCCAAACCCAGTATGTTTGAACTGTGTATAAAATGATTTCTCCCATTAGAAAGGGAGGTATCATTTTATATACATTTTGTATCCACAGGAGATCTCTTTTCTAGGTACGCATAAATAAATATTATTTTAGCTTTCCAGCTTGGATCCTGTTTTGGCAAAGGCACATAAGCTGAGAATCTTGCTACGGTTTATGGCTTTGCCCTTGTTTAATTGCTTGGAAAGGATAAGCAGACTTCCCAATAGGATGATCTATAGTATATTTTGGTTCTGATAGTCATTTATGTGGAGTGCCATGATGGACTAGTTTTCTTCTGTGAAGCAGTCTTATGGATCACTGGTGAAGATGCTCACCACCCAGTCAGAAGATTGAGAGTTCAATCCTAGGTAGCAGCAGATGTTTCTCTCCTAGGGCGCAAAGAAAAGATATCTGCTGCGAACTCCACATGGCATCAGGAAGGGCATCTGGCCAGTAAAAGCTCAGCTCCATCCAATTGCCCTGACTCTAACCCAAATAAGGAGTTCAGGGTCATAAAAAAGGGGGTAGGTTTCTTCTGTGATTGTTGCTTAGTGATTTTTGTATGCTGCTCGGAGTTGGGCACCCAAACAAATGCTCTAATCCATGAATAAAAGTGATAAGTCTATGTGAAATACTCTTAGAAGTTGACTTTTCAGTATGAATATGGCAGCATTGACATATGCGTGCCCATTCTTATATACCCCACATGCCTCAACCTGTGTTAATTGGTTCAGATTATTAGTTCACTAGTTATTGTACTTTGAATCTGCTTTTAAAGATAGCCACATCCCTGCAGGTAGTCAAGATGGCCTAAGTCTTCTCTGCAATTTCTGCCTTTTATGTTGCAGATATTTGATCCTCAAGTTAAGCAATTGTTTATTAAAGCAAAAAAAAAAATCCTATAGAGAAATACACATTGGGCACGCACAGAGGAAAGTGGATTGCCAGAAAGGATCAATTTCTGACCCAATTGTATTATATTTAAATCATATCCTCTGGCAGAAATGAAGAAAATCTAGTCCCTGTCAAAGTAATGGAGTTTAAGTATTCAACCACATAATTCATTCTGATTTAGACAGAATGTTGTTGCTCTCATTGTCTTGTCTTGAGAGCTAATTGTCTTGTCTTGAGAGCTAATTCTAGTTAGTTTGAGAACAGACTCCTGCCTTTCACAACTGCATATGGAGAGATTAGATGACCTTCTTTGGGTCCGCTTTGTTTTGTGAAGCTTTCCCTTTTGCAAAATCAAGTGGTCCTTGCTTATTCTGTTTATTTTGCCACAGAGGGGTGGAGGGGTTCCACAGCAAATCTTAATCCTAAGAAATTTCATATTGCAGCTTTACTAAGAGAGTGTCAAGAAGAGAAGGAAGAGTTTTGGCTGGGTATGAGTTGAATGAATGAATTGGTTGATAGAAAGCTAAACTTGGATAGCTTTTTAAACTAATAAAGCTGTATTTCTGAGCGACTTCTGGTGGATAGCGTCGATGATGGCGGCTACCTTCTAGTCGTCCTCCTGGAAGCGCGTGAGAACCGTGGAGCACAGCAGATACCAGCTGCCCCGCGGCTCGAAATCCCCCTCCCGGGCGAAGGGGGGGGGAAGAGAATCACCCGAATAGAGGTAGAGCCTCTCAAACACCCCAGGAATTTTTCTCTTGGGGGGTGAAGAGAGAGCTCCCTCGGAGTTCGGGCTGCCTCCACCTTCCAGCTGTCTTTGTTCCTTTGGGAAAAAAGTAAAACGCTGCTATCGCCTCCGTGCTTAAAGAAACTTGGTGAGTTATTTTTAAAACGGACAGAGCTGGGTAAAGGATTGAACTTTTTGGTTTTTATTAGATTTTTAGTTTAGATTGATTTTCTTTTTTGTCGGGTGGAGAGTGAAATTAAAATGGTGATTTGAAAGTTTTTTTTTTTCCTTCCGGAAGAAAGTGAGTCAAATGGAACGTTATGGATTATATAGCTTTCTTTTAGACTTTTTCCCTTTTCTTTTTAAAAGCTGGATTTGAGATTTTTCAAACTCTCCTTTGTTTTTTTTAATTCTTTTTGAGGATATTTTTTATTGCTTTTCTTTTTTTAAGAAGGAAGAAAGAAGAAACAAGACCTTTTGTTCCTTTTTTAAAAATGGCTTCAAAGAGACAAGCAGCTTCCACAGTTCCTAAGGTAGCTTCTTCTCCTGCGATTCTACCGGCACAACAACCTAAAACTATACCACCACCCTCTCCTCTTTTGCCAACAATAATGGTACAAGATATGAATGATATAATGGGAAATGCTGTATCTCAAATTAGAGGGGAAATGAAGGAGCTTTTAGAGCAGAATAAAACCCAAATTAAAGGGGAAATGAAGGAGCTTTTGGAGCAGAATAATACTATTCTGAGGCAAGACATAGTTATGGCATTAATAGGACTTGCTTCTGTGGTTGAGAAGCTAGACTCCAGAGTGGAAGAGGTTGCAGACAAGGTTGACATTCTGGAAGACAAGTTTGAAGGCATGGAAAAAAAGCTGGAAATTTCACAAGATGACATTGTTATGTCTCAGTATAGGGAAATGGAATATGCTTTAAGAATTAGGGGGCTGAAAGAGGACATGCAGCAGGACCTGACAGAGATTGTGGTAAATGACTTTGCTGTTATTTTGAATAGAAATAAAGAAGAGATCTTTAGAGAAGTGGAAAAAATTTACAGAATTAACTCCTGGGTCGCAAAACAAACAAATTTACCAAGAGATGTGGTGATTTATTTTGCAAAGAGATCTCTGCGTAATGAAATCATACAAGCTTTCTATAATAAGAGATTCCAGATTGCTGCTCAAGATGTTATTATTTTAAAGGAGATCCCATCTAAAATTTTAAGAAAGAGAAAAGACTTTGCCTTTTTAGCCAATGAGCTTAAAAAAAGAATGATGCCATTTAGATGGGAGATTCCGATGGGTATTGTCGTGAGCCATGCAGGGACGCGTTATAGACTTAATACAGTCACCAAAGCAAAGGAGTTTTATAGTTCGGTCCTGGGAGCAGGCTCACCATCATTTATGATGCAGAAAGGTTTGGATGATAAAGAGGTGGTACAGCAGTCTGAAGGATTAGGTGTGATGGTTCCTGGAAAGCTACAGCTGGACTGGTCGCGACAAACAGATCAAAGAGCAAAGAATGACCCGTGCAGCACACAGACGTAAGGAAAAGGAACAACAGAAGAAAGAAGTTAAAGATTCTCTTCAAGAAATTGTGCTCATTGCCGGTGGGAGGAGCAAGACCCAAGAGTTCTGCAGCACATTCCTCAATGGCAGATCTTCAAGCAGTCTTCTCCAGGCTTCTGGTTAAGGGAGATGGTAAAGTTCCTGACCTGGAATGCTAATGGCCTTAATTCCCCTCAAAAGAGAAAGAAAATCTTTCATTACTTAAAGCAACACAATAATGATATTATTTGCTTGCAGGAGACACATATTACACTTAAAGATCAAAAATATCTAGTTAATGCTCATTTGGGATCTCATTTTGTATCTTCTGCCCCTGGAAAAAAAGGGGGAGTGGTTATTTATGTTAAGCAAAATTTATCAGCCTGTTTGGTAGAATCTGATCCTCAAGGGAGATATGTTATGATTGAAATTGCCTTATATGGTAAGAAAGTACTTATAGTGGGATTGTACGCACCAAATCAACAACAGGAACAATTTTATAGACTGCTACATCAGAAATTAACTTTGTTGGACTATAGATCTGTTATATTAATGGGAGACTGGAATGGTGTGTTAGATACTCAAAGAGACAAAAAAGGATCTTCTATCTCTTTCAAACAGGCTAAATTACCTAAAGCCTTCTTTGAGTTGAAAGAGGACTGGGAGCTGAGAGATTATTGGCGTGAACGCAATCAGGAGGAGAGAGATTTCACCTTCTTTTCAGACAGACACCAATCTTTTTCAAGGATTGATTTCTTTTTGATCACAACTGATTTATTTTTTAGGGTAAAGAACGTTAAAATTTTTCCTAGGACACTGACGGATCATAGTCCAGTTTGGATGGAGTTGGTCAATGAAAAAGAAGAGAGGAGATCGTGGAGGATGAATGAAAACTTATTTAGACAAGAAAAGAATGTCCAAAATTAAAGGAGCATTTAAAGGATTATTTTGTTTTAAATATGCATAAGGGAACTTCAATGTCTATGGTATGGGATGCAGGTAAAGCCTTCATGCGAGGGATTTTGATTCAAATGAATAATGCTTATAGACAGAAGCAGATTCAGAAACGTAAGGAATTGGAAAATGAGATTAAATTAAAAGAAAAAACTTTGATTTTAAATCCTACAGATGAGAAGGTTAAAGAATCTATAAAATTGCTAAAATCACAATTTAACATGCTGATGGCTGACCAAACTGCAACTAATTTATTGTATATGAAACAAAATACATTTTGTAATGCTAACAAACCAGGGAGATGGTTGGCATATCAATTGAGAAAGAAACAGAGACAGAGAATTATAGATAAAATAAATTATAATGGTAAATTGATATATCAGAAGGAGTTGATTAAGAAATCTTTTTTAGATTGTTACCAAAAATTATATAAGCGTACTAAAGTACAGGTTTCAGATATAGATAACTACTTAAATCAAGCCAACTTCCCTAAATTAACAGAAGAGCAGAAACAAGAAATTAACGGTCTGATTACTAATGAGGAAATTGAGATGGTGATTAAAGAATTAAAATTAGGTAAAGCACCGGGCATGGACGGCCTGACATCTATTTATTACAAAACTTTGATACAAGAGATGGTTCAACCTTTAAGAGAACTTTTTAATAATATATTACAGGGCTCAGAGATTCCCCCGTCATGGGGTAGAGCTTTTATATCTTTAATTCCAAAAGAAGATCAAGATCTTACTTTACCAAAGAATTATAGACCTATATCTCTTTTAACTGTAGATTATAAGATTTTTGTGAAAATTTTAGCCAATAGGCTCATGAGGGTTTTGCATCATGTTATACACACAGACCAAACAGGTTTCATAACTGGAAGGTATATGAAGAATAATGTCAGACAAATTATTAATTTATTAGAATACTTAGATAAAAACAATCAAGTTTCCACAGGATTGATATTTTTAGATGCTGAAAAAGCTTTTGATCAAGTGAATTGGCAATTTATGTTAAGATTAATTGAGAAAATGAATTTTGGAGGAAAAATTCTACAAGCTCTTGGTGTTATTTATCAAAAACAAACGGCACAACTTATAGTTAATGGGGGTTTGTCAGAGGTTTTTACAATAGAAAAAGGGACTAGACAGGGATGTCCATTGTCACCATTGCTGTTTGTTTTAACTTTGGAAATATTGCTGATTAAAATTCGAGAATCACAGCAAATAAAAGGAATAGAAGTCAATAAAAAAGAATATAAATTAAGAGCTTTTGCAGATGATTGGTGGTTACCTTATCACAACCTATTCATTCTGTAGTAGAGTTATTACAATTGATACATCAATATGGACAGGTTTCAGGTTTTAAAATTAACAAGAATAAGACTAAAATATTATCCAAAAATATGACCAATCTTGATAAGCAGACTTTGGTTAATTTGACAGATTTTGAGGTTGTTGATAAGGTAAAATATTTGGGGGTTATTTTATCTGTTTCTAATGCAAAACTGTATAAAAATAATTATGAAAAGATGTGGGTCAAGATACAAAGAGAATTGAAAAATTGGGAGAAGTTGCAATTATCCCTTCTGGGAAGAATTGCGGCGATTAAAATGAATGTTCTGCCAAAGTTTCTTTTTTTATTTCAAATGATACCTATTTTAAAGAATGAGGTTAACTTAAATGAATGGCAGAAAGGTATCAATAAATTTATCTGGGCAGGGAAAAAATCAAGAGTAAAACTTAAAATTATGCAAGATACTCGTGAGAGAGGTGGACTCAAGGTACCGAACTTGAAATTGTATTATGAAGCTGTGGTTTTAACATTAATTAGTGATTGGATTAACTTAACAAATGTAGAAATACTCCTCTTGGAGGGGTGGGATCTACTTTTTGGATGGCATGCCTATTTAATTTTTAATAAAAAGGTTGACAGGGTTTTTAAATCTCATATTATAAGGATTTCCTTACTCTGGGTCTGGAGGAAATATTATAGAACTGATTTTAAAATTCCATTATGGGCTATACCATGGCATGCGATAGAGGGGATAAGGAGAGGAGTTAAGATGGATAGTGTTTCTTATGCACAATTACTTAGATGGGATGGTAAAAATTGGCAGTTGAAATCTTTGGAAGATTTAGCACAAGAAAATATTATATATTCATGGTTTCAGTACAGACAAATTGTGGATAGATGGAAGGTAGATTGTAATGTGGGTTTGCTCAGAGAAGATGAGAATTTTTTTAAACAAATAAAAGATCAAAGACAAACTCACATTAAGTTATGGGGTGTTAGTAGAATTGGACTCAGAAGCAGAATTAGTTAAAGAATGTATGATTAAATGGGCACAAAATTTTGGTGAACCAGTTTTATTAGATACTTGGGAAACTATTTGGGTGAGAAATGTTAAATTTACACAAGCTCAGAATTTAAGGGAGAATTTTTATAAAATGTTTTACAGATGGCACCTTGATCCACAAAAAATGTCTCGTATGTATCCTGACTTACAGCCTAAATGTTGGAGATGTGGATGTCTGGATGCTACTTATTATCATATCTGGTGGTCGTGTAAAAATATAAAAGCCTTTTGGATTAAGATATGGTGGAATATTCAAAGAATTTTTAGAAGGAGGGTAAAATTTATCCCACAATTGTTTTTGTTAGGTATTGTTACTGATTGTGACACCAAGGAGGTTACATTGATGTTAAATTTAATTATTGCTGCAAGGTTGTTAGTAGGGCAATGCTGGAAGAAGGAATCTTTGCCTACTTTGCAAGAGTGGTTTCTCAAAGTTTCTTACTTGGCGGAAATGGCAAAGATCTCGGCTTTCTTGAAGGATCAATCGCAAGAGAAGTACGTTGCGGTATGGAAAAAATGGATAGATTTTATACAACATAAGCTGGATATAAAAAATATTATTTAGTTTTTTAATAATTTATATTTAAAATGGAATATTTTGCTTTCTTTTTTTTCTTTTTTTCTTCTTTCTGTTTTTCTTTTCCCCTTTTTTGTTTCTTGCTTTTTTTAAATATATACTATTGTTAATTATTTTATAATTTTTCTAATTAATGTATTTAGATTTTTAACTAATGCTAGATTCATTTATGGTTTATATTTTTTTCTTAAGATTTTTTTGGTCAAATTTTAATTAAGCCTATATTCAGCTCTGGGAAGATCGGGGGTGGGAATGGGAGGGTTGGGGAGGTGGGGGGGGAAGATTGTTTTGCTTTGTTTTTGTTTTTGTAAAATTTTAAAAATTTAATAAAAATTATCTTTGAAAACAAACAAGCTGTATTTCTGTTCAGCCTTGAGTACAGGATTGAATCTTGTGGACTATGTTCTAATTTTTTTAGTAGCATTTAGTAACATTAATGGTATTTTTCTAGTAACTGGTATTTTTTAATTTTAAGTATTTTTGAGTTTTAGGGAGCCATTAATGGGCATTGTATTATTTTCACATATTTAAAGTCACACCTTTGATCAGGAATTCCTTCTGCATTGGTTTTGTAATCCCACCTGCTCCCTGTAAGTAAAGGACAATATACTTTATAGATACTTTGTAACTAATAAACATGTTCTTTGACAATTAGTTTATACCAGCCTCCCTCCCCAATGTAATATGAAAGTCATTTCAAAAGAGCCCCCAAAATGGAGCAGTTAGTTAATTGGAAAAGTAAATCACCAGAATGTAAGGCTTAATTGGCATGCAGTGAATCCCAATGACTCTCTGGCTAATATTTTAACTTTTGAAAAGAACCATTAATTGTGCTCTTAGCAAGCCCTTAGTTTTCACCCAGTAGGGGCAGCAGAGCCACCCTGTATGTTAAATATCTTGACCATGGTGGTCTTAACAGAACAGGACCTGCTTATTTCTTCCCATGTAAGTAATTCTAAAGCAAAGCAAAATTTATCCTTGGGATGGAAGCACAGAGAGCAAGTGGCCACCCCAGTTAATGCAATCGCAGTTAGATAGGAGAAAAGATGGACTGATAAAGGCTACTAAAAACAAGAATTGATGCATATTTTATGCACTCAACAGCATTAAAGGGAAGATGAAACTGAAAGGTGACCACTTTGGGTTTTATGCAGCCCTTTATGATTTTTATTTTCATCCCACAAAACAACACGGGAATGATTCCAGCACACCATTTATGCCACCCAGATAAAAATAATTGTCAGCAAAGATACTAATAGTATCTCAGGAATCTGTAATCTGAGAGGGGCTTTCAGACTTTTTCCAGGCTGTGGACCTGCTAGTAAAAAAGGGAGTAAAAAAAATCCTATGTTGAAGAAGCAGAACACTACTGTAATGATAGAAATTGGCAATAACATGAAAAATAATCTATTTATGGTAAATGCAGTATTAACATTTGCAATGTACAAAAAATAAAGCTTGAAATTCACAGTTATTGGAGAGAATGCTTGCACAGAATCCAGGTGTTATGAATCTCCTAGAAAAGAAATGTGCACATGACATAATGTAACCATGCTTAAGTATTCATAATTAATTATATGATTATTACTTTAATGAAGATGTATTTTGGAAACCATATACAAGTGTCTTTCCTTTTTCTGGAGAAGTTGCTCAATGATCATCTTTCTTTAAAATAAATAAATAAACGGGCGCCTTGTGTTCTGACCCAGCCTTTGCAAGTAATGAGAAACTGCTTACTCATGAGTAAAACAAACACCCTTTATTAAAACAAGGCAGAAACAATCTTTGTTCACATTGGGTAGACAAAACCAAAAAGAGGTAGTCACAAAGGAAAGTCTTTTCCCCTTTGGACTGTTAGCCGCCCTTACTACACCCTGGCTCCAACAAAAACCAACACTGAACTGAGTTGAGTTCACAGGTGGCTTTAATCAAGCAACATTCTAACATGCACAACAGCAAGCAAAGTTAGCGCTGGGAGCAATCACCTCCCAGCACCTTACATATGCATTTCCCACCTGGTCCACCCCCCACCCACCTAACCAGCATCCGGTATGCGAAGTGATATGAGCAGTGAGGCAGGATGCCCTGCAGACTTCTGGCTCCATTACTTTCCCTGTTCTGCTCAGCTATTCTTTGGGACATGCTACAGGCTTCTGGCTGCCTGGTAAGTCCCTACACCGATGAGCTGCTCGTCAGGACGCGTGGCAGGCTTCTGGCTTCCTAGTGCCTCCCAGTGCCAAACAGCTGTTTGGCAGTCTGGCCGTGGAGCCTACTGGCTGTTCGGTGGTGTAACCATGGAGACGATGACTACGCCACCATGCTCAGCCAGTCCAGGTCCAGATAATGAGGGAAGGGCTGTTACCGCTGGGCTGGTCGCTGGCCTCCTCCCAGGCACTGTCTCTATCCCCCTCCCTCCTCCTGTCAGTGTCGAGCCCACAGGGCTGGACATGGACACAGGGCAAGAACCATCTCTGTTCACTTGAGAACTCCAGAGAGAAAGTCTTTCAAGGATTAAGCCAAGTAGAAACAATCCCTGTTCACACTGGCTGAGGCAAAGTCACTACCTATTGCTTCCCAGCAGGGAGACTCAGTTGGCACCTCAAAGACAGAGCTAGTAGTCTCGACAAACCTGGTTCTGGCAAAGGAATCTGACTTGACTGATGTACCTTGGAAAATGAATTGTTGTCTGCGACAACAGGCCACTCCTAACCCCCTACTATTTATTTCCCAGCTAGGGAGGGGCTGGCTAGTGTCTACGTCTTCTTGTCCCTGAGAGCCGGCTTATGCCTTCCTCTCCTCTCCTCTCCTCTCCTCTCCTCTCCTCTCCTCTCCTCTCCTCTCCTCTCCTCTCCTCTCCTCTCCTCTCCTCTCCTCTCCTCTCCTCGCCTCGCCTCTCCTCCCCTCCCCTCCCCTCCCCTCCCCTCTCCTCTCCTCTCCTCTCCTCTCCTCTCCTCTCCTCTCCTCTCCTCTCCTCTCCTCTCCTCTCCTCTCCTCTCCTCACATATGCCCATCTGGGATAGGCTCCATGTTCCTCCTCCTCACTCAGCTCAGTTGCCTCTCCACCTGGGCGCAGATTGATGGCCCCAGCTCTGCCTCTGAGTCTGCTTCCTCATCAGAGCCTTCCAAAGGCTTCGAAGTTGACTCAGGCTTCTCCTCCGTCTCTTCCTCTTCCTTGTCTGACTCTGCTGCTAGCTCTGCTGGCAGCTGATGGACCACAACACCTCATTAGCTTGTGGTTTGGTTTACTTGGGAAATCCACAACAATATATTTATAAGTATGTATATATATTATATATTGGTTCTAGCTTCTGCTAGTTATTACCATAAGCTAAAGCTGTCATTGTAATTATAATTTGATTTGAATTTTAGTGATTACATAGTAATTAGTTTAAATTGTTGATAGTTAGATTTTAACAGAAACAGACAATACATTCTTGCAGAGACATTTAGTTTCTAAACAGAATGACCATGAACACGTGAAAAAGCACTGGGATTGAAAGCAACTTCCAATTTCCTGCTGGTTTCCTCATTGATTTCGCATGTGAAATTGGCCAGAAGTATTGGAAATCATAATGAGGTGATCTACTGATCGTGGTGGTACTGAGGTGACCACAACTTTGAGGACAGTATTGGTGTGAAAATCCTTCAAATTTCAATTCTATAGGAATAATGGGTTCCAGATTTTCTATGCAATCCTTAAGGTGGCAGATTTGAGGTGCCATGGTTGAATGGTGGCACTATGACACACCATTTGGGCTAACTGAAGGCTACAAACAAACAAAGAGATAGAGTGGTAGTAGTATATAGATGCACTCAGATCTCTATTAGAGAAGTAGGGGTGAATCCTGTGTTCAAAAGCAGCATTGCGATTGCATTTAGATCAACTCATGTCCTTCCAACTTTATTATTATTATTAATTAATTAGGTGAGCTTATGTCTTACAGTAAGGATAGTTAAATGTTTACCGAAGTATGGGGGGGATTATAATTAACATTTTAGGGGGCTCAGTGATTGATAAGTTCTATAGATTTCAAAGGATACATTTGCCCTGGAATATGTGTTCCAACATTACCTCCAAATGTAATTTACAATTATCACTCAAATTACAGATATACCTCCTTTCTATTAATAAAAGGGAAGCCCCCATTTATTTCAGTGGGATATATTCACTGTGGTGAACTTTTGGAAGGCAAATACTGTATGTCACCATCTCTGACCTTTTGGAAATCCTGGGTATGTCAGAATGAAATAAGATTCTCTTGGGTAACAGCATAGCAAGATCTTCTAAAGCCTCCCTTTGACTTTGATTGAAGGTCCTTGAACTTATTTAACTTTAATTAAGAAGTGCTATTTTTTTTTCCAATGTCATGTTTTAGCTAAAATTCTTTTTGGATTTGCCCCAGTTTTTAAAATTCATCATGACTCATTAGATAATGGTACACTCTGTAAATTATAAAAGAACAATTCATTATAATTGCTTAGAGACTTATTAATTTAGTACCTTGTTCCCTAAAAACGAAATTCAAAATGATAAAATGTTTTAAGTGGAAACTATTTCTGTGCCGTAATGAATGATTTTAGGACTAATATGCAATAAGCCTTATGCCTGTTTATGGGAACGCATTTAACCTTTGTTGCCCATCAAAAAAGAATGGGGCAGATAATAACATTTTCAAACAACGATTAAAATCTGCAATTAGTTAAAATATAAATGAGAATAAATTGGCTAAAAGATATTGAGGTATCTGAAAACCAAGCATACATACAATGGTTGAACAAGATAGGTATGTTTAGTTTGCAAAAGAGAAGGTGATATTTCATATAAGTGTAATATCTGGAGATCTGCAATCTCTTTTTCTGAAGGGCAAGATTAAGGCCAATGGACAGCAAGATTTTGAGTAAGCTTCACTTCTTTACCATTATTAATTCTGCACAATACCAGTCAATAAAAGTTGCTGTAGGTGGGCAAAGACTTGTTTCACATAAATCCAATGAAGTCAGTTTATCGGCCCATAGAATGTAGTGCATTTGGGGAGTGAAATTGCTCCCTATTTGTGCAGAAATAAATGTTATAATTGTAATGATACAGCATCTCATTGAGTTGATGTTATTTTTCAGTGTGTTCAATGAGAATTTATGGGCAAGCTGCTTGAAAATTTTAAGCCTGTTATCTAGATCCCTGTCTGTTAATAGTTCGCTAAAAGACACTAATATTAAATTGGGAAATTGGTCTTCAGAGGTAGCTGATGCTTCCTGGAGGAACATTAAAAAAAGAAAAATATCAATTTTAAATTCTAATTTAGACAACTATCCTCCAGTCTCAAAACCTTCCTTTTCTGGATAATGAGTGGGAGAGATGATGATCATAACTCATGATGATTTGGGAGGATTTTTACTGCAGAGAATCAAACTTACCACATGTAAGTTCTAAACTGAAGCAGTGTGAAACTTGCTTGATTATCTAAGTGGACATCATGCTTTGGAGACTGAAGGTTGGCAGCAGTTCTTTTAATGCAAATGTCAGTAACCCTATACCTCATGGGCTGAGTGAAGTTTTCAGCCCCTATTTTTACCTCTAAAACCATAGTGGCACTGCCAAAATTCAAAGGCATAATTGCCAAATTTTGCTAATATAATTTTGGATCTTCAAGAATAGGGTTGAAAATTTTAAGGGCAAAGTTTGAAGAATTGGTGACTGCAAATTAACTTCCTGACCTTCTAGAGAGTGATGGGGAACGATGGCCCCTTGATGGCTCAGGAATTCTGGGAATTGAAGTCCACAAGTCATAAAAGGGCCATTGTTCCCCACCCCTGTTCTAGAGGATCGGAGGAGAAAACCAGAGGGCTTTAGCATGAGTTAGAATGAGAACAAGAGACTAGTTTCTGGGAAGCCCTGATCTTCACCCTCTGAGGCTTGTTTTCTAAGAACTGGATATACCACAGCATAGAAGATCATTGTACAAAATGCTTTACTCTAGCAGGCACCTTTCCTGTTGTCTTGGGTAGACTCTATCCTTTTAAGCTTTGAAAGCTGGCATAGCCATGTAAATAAGTTTTCCCTGTTTAATCCTTATAATAAAAATTTTAAAATTTGTAAAGTGGTATTCAACCTTTGCCTCTCTCCAAAAGTTCTTGCCCTTATTTGATTAAGTGCAGCCTCACTGTGGTTGTTCTTCTGATTTAAGGTTGACACCTAGCTCTAGGCAGGAATCACACCACAATTGCTTGTTTACCATACATGTGATCCTGGAAATTGATTGATAACTTGTTCCTTGCCTGTAACAGTCTTACGTTACAGGTATTGTTTTCTGCTTCTTCACCTGCTTGTTATTTTCTTCGCTTTCTCTATTCCACATCCATATTTTTATAGGCTAAGTGCTTGAATAGGGTGAAACTGCCTATGGAGGTCAGCAAAATGCCTATGTATATGGCTCAATTATTCAGATACTTAGAATATCAGTGTGCTTACTTGTGAGGAAACTGCGAATAGGGAATGAATGAATGAATGAATGAATGAATGAATGAATGAACCCATCTCCTCTCAGGTTTCAGGGGCTGTAAACTTTTACTGGCCTTTGGGAGAAGGGATGAACTGAGCCTATCCTTGGAAAAATGGGGATGGGAAAAAGGCCTGGCTGCCAGCTGTTTTTCCCAAATGCAAACATCACTAAGCCGTGGTGGTGCAGTGGTTAGAATACAGTATTGCACGCTAATTCTGCTGACTGCCAGCAGTTTGATTCTCATTGGCTCAAGATTGACTCAGCCTTCCATCCTTCCGAGGTCAGTAAAATGTGGACCCAGATTGTTGGGGACAATATGCTGTCTCTGTAAACCACTTAGAGAGATCTATAAAGCACTGTGAAGTGGTATCTAAGTCTAAATGCTTTTGCTATTGCTATTTACCAGTAAGAGAGCTTTCTCCTTCCAATTACCAGGGGTAGGTTTTTTTTTGTGATTGCTAGGTTGATAGCCTTTATTGCTTATAAATCATTATGTAAAGATAAAGATACCATTCTCTAAAAGGAAGAATATGTGGGTGTGTGAAAGATCATTCTAGCAATGTTAATTTTTTTTTAGATAGGCATCAATACTCTCTGATGGAAAGCAATCTTGCCAGAAACATATTGGTATTTCCTGTAAAAAAGACCATTACATCTACACTGGTTGAATTTAATCATTCCTTTTGGCATGAAGATTTACTTTTTTTGGCTCATAACAATTTGCTGACTTATTTTAAAAGACATTCCTGCTTTTTTAAAAGTAACAGGGCAAGAGGGTAGGGACAGAAACAGTATGATTGGAATGCGTTAGGTTAAGGGCTTTACTATGAGTTGATTAATCATCACTGCTGCTGTTTATATTTGTTTATTTTGTATATATTTTATTGTTTTAATGTTTTTTAAATTGTTTTATAATTTTAGAATTGTAATCTGCCAGAGTCACTTGGTTGAGTTGGGCAGCTATACAAATTGAATAAACAAACAAACAAACACATGATACAAGATGAGGAAAAGGGTGAAGAATTTAAATGAATCAACCTCTAACATGAAATGGAACTTTCTACCATTAACAACACTACACTCAAAACCTGGGCTGGTGAAATCCAATCAACAAATAATGCAAATGACAGCTAAGAAATTTATTCATCACCCCTGATTAGGAGAATAATTGATTTCATCTTCCAAGTATGAGTTATATGGCATATGATAGTGGAAAATATGGAACATTTGCAAATATATTTGTGGCTGAAGTACCTCATCTGAAATAGGAAAGATGCATGTTGGCTGGCACAACACTACATATCTTTCACTGCTGAACATAAAGGAGTTCAGCTCATGAAGCAGGTGTTCAGATTCAGGCATAGCAATTTAAATAAATCAGAAGGAATACTGATTTTTGCTTCTACTCTGTACCATCACAACAACAACAAGAAGAAATAAATAGGGTGAATTAGAAATTCAAGTAAATGAGGGCAGATATGATATTGTTGCCATTATGGAAACTTGGTGGGAAGAAACCCACAAATGGAACACACAACTAGAGGGATTTAAATTCTTTAAAAGAAACAGACCAAATAAAATAGGAGGAGGAGTTGGACTATATATAAGAAATAACTACATCTCTACAGAAATAGAGCACAACAATGATGAAAACTGTCTTGAATGCATTTGGGTCAATATAAAAGGGGGGAAAATGACATTGCCATAAGTGTATAGTATAGGCCACCCAACCAAACAGAGGAAATAGGTGAATTTTTTGCTAGTCTGTTAATTAAGGTGTGTAGGAAGCACATCACAATAATAATGGAGGACTTTAACTACCCTGACATCAACTGGGAGAGAAAGTCTGCACCAAGTGGAAGATCAAACAGGTTCCTGATAAATCTGGCAGACAACTTTGTCTCCCAAAAAGTAGTGAAAGGATGGTCAGCCATATTGGACTTAATTCTCACTAATAGAGATGAAATGATAGAAATCTTGGTAGAGTGATCATGCAATATTGGAATTCAACATTATGCAAGCACAAACAAATTCAAACTAGAGTCTTGAACTTTAAGAGAGCTAATTTCAATAAACATAGAACTTGGGAAGGATCCATGGATAAGAATCCTCAAGGGGAAAACAACCCAAGAAGTTTGGGAAATTTTGAAAACTAAGATTATAAAAGCCCAGTCTACCACAATACCAACGAAGAAGAAAAATAACAGCTCTGAAAAAAAACCAGCATGGCCGCATAAAGAACTCTCTGATAAATGTTTGTCCAATCTCTTCTTAAAAACTTCCAGTGTTGGAGCAACTGGAGGCAAGTTGTTCCATTGATTAATTGTTCTCCTTAGTTCTAGGTTGCTTCCCTCCTTGATTAGTTTTCATCCATTGCTTCTTGTCTTGCCTTCAGGTGCTTTGGAGACTAGCTTGTGGGGGTGGGTAGCAAAGTCTGGTGTTTGACCAGTGTAATATGATGTGAAGACCTGTATTAACAGAATGAAACTTGTTTGTGGAATGAGCTTGGTGCATGTATTGTAATGTTATCATAAATAAGCTCAGGTTTACAAATTTTTCTTGGCTTGTTCCCATTTAAAGAGCACCAAAAAGTTCACTGCTATTCCGCTGAGATGTAAGTGGAATAGCAGTGAACTTTCTGGTGTTCTTTAAAGTGTCCCAGTTAAAGGGACACTGAAATCTGCTTGACTCTTGGTTCACACATAAAAAGTAGGTGAATAAAGGAATATGTTTTCAAAATAATTGCTTTTATGGCTTACAGTTGGGGTTTTTTGTTGTTCTTTAGGATTTTATTTTTGAGAAATGGGATTTGTTTTTTTAAGTTACATTAAATCTATTTGGGGTTTAGCTAATGCTTTGTTTCCTGCTTCAAAATGGTAGGAAATAGCATCATTAATGTTGGCTATCATCCTGCTGAAACTCAGAGGTACAACTGGATAAGTTGAGGATTGCACAAAAATAATTAATGGCCTGAGGTCACCAGCTATCCATCCTTACTCTGATGTTTTTCTTAATAAATGCAAATTTAATTATCTGAACTAACATCATAGGAGAACTTTTCAATTTCCTCAGGCACGTTGCTATTGGCCTGAAAACTGCCATTCTTCAACAAATGTGTTGGAAGAAAAATCAGGTCCAGTTCCAAACCGGGAATAAAATGGAGGCTGCTTAAGGAAGAAGATTTATTGATGAGCAGAACCAACAACATGTAGTTCTAGGACAGCTGACAAAATGGAGTTTTTATACCTCTCTCCCTCTCCCATGAAATAAGGAAAAACAACCATTAAAAAACCAAAAATCCAAAACAAAACAAAACAAAACAAAACAAACAAACAAAAAAAACCAGCCATAGTAAAATAGCATTCTGCCTGCCTGTTCTGTTGATGTGACAATCAAGCAGTGCTGATAGGTCCTTAAGTTTCTTATCTCTGCAGTAGAGAAAGGTGTCTAAGTAATAACCCTATTTATTTTAGTCAGATAATTTTAGTTGAATACACATCTGTATTCATATTCTGGAACTGAGAGAGAAGGAAGCATTTGGAGAAGTGGGAACGTTATGTCTGCCCCAGATTTTCTGCCCTCTTGTAGATCTTGTTTTTTCCCCCACTGAGGATAATTAAAGCAATCCACAATGATCAATGTAATTAGGGAAGGAAAGCTGTACTCCCAGAGTACAGGGAAACAATTCCTATTGAATTCCTGAGTAGATTTTGATTTAGCTGTTAAAAAAAATTCAGCCTGAATTCAAATTAATATATATAAAAATCTTTAGAATGTAAAACCAGACATTTCTCCTTGCCCTTTTACCATAGACATGCCTATGTCTTATCCTGTCTGCATTTAGCACTGATACGTTCTTTCACTTTTCACATGTGAAATCCAGTATTTTTCCTTTGGGAAGTTTTATCTCTATCACCATTTCAAAAGAGGGATTATTACAGTTCATCTTTTCAGAATAATGATGCTTAAACTTCAACCAGTCCCCTTTACCTGTTTTCTTTCATCTACAAATATCTCTATATTTCCACCCACCTTCTGTTTTATCCTTAAAATGTTACATGCATTAGTTTTTCCCCCCCATTAAAATAAAAAGATCTGTATATTTTGAAGAAATACATGTACTTAAAACCAAATACAAAAATATCATAAATCCAAAACCTTTTGCACTGCTTACCTACTTTAAAGTATTAAAGAAAACTCTTGAAAATGTCATGGACAGCCAAGAAAACAAGCTAATGAATCACTGAACAAATCAACCTAGAATCCTCACTCAAAGAACAAATAATGAGGCTCAAATTATCCTACTTTGGACATATTATGCAAAGATCTAGCTCTCTAGAGAAGGATCTAAAGGTGAAAGGAGAATAAAGAAGAGGATGATCAGCAAGGTGAATGGAATCAGTTACAGTGGCGATGGCTGAACTGCTGAAGACCTGAAAGATCAGGTTAGAGACAGGTCATCCTGGAGAAAAATCTATGTGATTGTGAAGATTTGACGGAAGACTTTGATGACACCTAATCAATCTATCAATCACATAGCTTAAAAAGATGGAAATACACAAATGATAGGTTTCCAAAGAGTGGGACAAAAGGCATCTTGAGATTTCCTAAAGGAATTTTCACCTGACAGTTGTTTATCTTTAACATAACTCACTATAATGTCTGAGTTTGTTTGGCAAACCATTGTGTTTCATATGATACTTGCATATATTGAAGTACAAGTTGGAGAGAGCTGTAATAAGAAGTTATCCAAGAGATCAGTTGCTGCTAGTCAGCCAGGATGATCTAGGACTAAGTATTCCCCCTCCTATTTAGGACCGCTCCTTCGTTTTGTGGGAACTTCCACCAGAACTTGAAATTTCAATCATCTCATCCGTAACTAGTTCTGGGTTATTTTGGGAAAATTTTGCACACATGCAAATGAGAATGTCTTCTTAGTTCTTGGTTTTAAACAGTACAAGCAAAGAAACACTGATAAGAAGGTTGAGCTGTTTAGAGGGATAATGATTCCTATGCTTTGATTGCCCCAAATTTTCTGTTTGACTTCCCACCTTGCATCTTTTCTACAGCACATATAGAGATTTAGTACCCTGCAGTCTTCTCTACTGTAGCAAAACTGGCAAGGCATGATGGGGGTTACAATCCAACATATCTGAAGATCACCAGATGTAGAATGCTATATGGAATGAAAAATATTATCACTGTATTTCGAGAGTAACAACAAACAGCTGCAATACTTCATATAAAAAGTACTTTTCTTTAAACAAACCCATCTGACAATAGAAGAATGGCAAAATCAGTCAATGTGTCATGAATAGCCATTATCAGTAAATCTTTGAGAAAGATAATCTTTTTCTTTTTTGCTCTCACTCCCAAAGATAGATAATTTTTTCCTTCTTTATGCTGAGGGAGAAAACAGTCAAAAGGAGAATTTCCTCCCCAGTAGTAATATGATCATGAACATTTATCTAAACACATAGAGAAGAGTATCCTTTTTGCTTTAAAATTAGAAGTTAGACTAAAGAATTTTTAAAGAAGCTGCAACGAAAGTCACAACTGACACAAGGCACTTATGGTTTACTTCCTTCTATCATGGTTTGAGTGATTGCTTGCATATGGCAAAATTTTAGAGGATTCAGATTAAGCCAATAAACTAAGTATCTTTTAGCCTAATTTGTTTAGTGTGATTTATCAATATCATTTAGATAAAAGTGAGCAATATATTTTAGCTTTCGAAGCACACAAAGGCCAGATGTTGACTTATGGTATTAACTTTAACTGATGGAGGAATCATTTTTCTTTCAGGTAAAAAATATAACATCTTGGAGGGGAGAGATGAGATGTTACATCTCATCAGGCACAATCCTGTATTTCATCAAAAGTTATTGATGTAACAATCCACACTAAAATGTAGTGGAGGAAGATTGCATAATTTTAGTTTTGCATACAATGGCATGGCAATGCAAAAGATCAGAGTGTATAGGACTTGGGGTTTAATGTGTTATTGGGGGATACGGGAGAATGTCTTCTCATGTAATATGAGAAAGTATTATAATGAATGTAATACCTTTAACACAGATTTTTGTCCAGAATTGTTAGGTAAGATAGATGAATAGATGATATAGATATATAGATGTAGAAATATACAAATACCAGTGCAGTGGTTTGACTGTTGAATTGCAAAAGCTCATTGAATGTCCAAGCACTCTATCATAGCTTAACCTACTTTATAGGGTTGTTTGTGTGGGGAAAATAGTGTGTTATATATGCCATCTCCAGTTCTCTAATGAAGATACAAGATACCAATAAGGGAGAATATTTGTAGCTCAGGGTTGAAATGAGACAACGTTGGTGCTGTCTGAACGTGGTTGTTTTCTTGCAGATGTTTCATCATCCAAACTACTTTAAGTAACATCATCAGTGCTAGGACTCCTCAGATACAAGATAATAAAAGAAACATCAAGTCCATATGAAAGCTTGAGGTGATAATTTCTTGATAGGTAAGAGATTAGATGTTTTTTTCAGTGCTATCATATAACATGTTGGCTTGATAATGAGATCAATGCATGAATGAAAACAAAATCTAGCCAAGTACTTTTAAGTTTCATCGACTTCGATGGAAATCTTGGCAATTTAATAAAAAAAAATCTCCCCCCCCCCAATTATATATAGGATAGTTTTGATTATTAGATTTTTGTCTTTAATCTCTGGTTCTTCAACCTTTTATAATTTTAGGCAAACATACTAAAAAAAATATCCAATGGCTTTCTTCTGACATGTGTTTATGAGATGGTGTTCATCTCATTCCCATACCAGCTCATTTGTAATTAATCTGTTTTTCTGCTAATGAGCCCAAAGGCAACCCGAAGAATCTCATTCTCAGTAATAAAATTGTCCTTTTTTAAAAAAAGGCTAGTGGATCCTACAAGAGTATAGTCCGAAGACAAAGTCATTGTAGCCCTATGTTTTCCCAGGACGTTTTCAGGTGGATTTGAGAATAGGACATATGCATTAGCATTCAATGCAAAGCATGATTCAGACATCACAAAACTAGGGAGCACTGATGACACCTCAGAAGATGGGCTGAAGGTTCGAAAGGATGCTGTTCATTTGTGTGAAATAAAGAGTTGTGCAGGAAAAAAAAAACAGGCACAAGACTACAAGATAGGGGATTCATGTCTCAGCAGCAGCACTTATGAGAAGAATATGAATGTCCTTAAAGCTTAGATCACAGATTAAACATGAACGAGCAATGTGCTTCATCTTGCCTCCATCATCTGAGGTATAATGTTGAGATTTCAGGTAATCAATACTTCCACTTTATGCTGCACTGGTCAGCATAAATACAATACAATACAAGAAGGATGCAGAGGAAAGCACCAGGAATGGTTAGGGGCTCAGAGGCTAAATCCTTTAAAAAGCAGTTAAAGTAACTTGATAACCTAAAAAAGAGAAGCCTAAGGGGAGGTGCAATAGCAGTCTTTGAATACTAGAAGGTCTTTCACAGACAAGAGGGTGGAGATTTATTCCCTGTAATGTCAGAGGGTAGGATAAGAACAAATGGGTGAAAGCTGACCATAAGAACTAATAAGCAATAGAACAGCCTGCCTCCTGGAGTCATGGGTGCTCCATCACTGAAAGTTTTCAAACAAAAGTTAAATAGCCATTTGTCTGAGATGGGCTAAGGATTCCTGCCCATGGATTTGGACTGGAAAAGCTAAGTTCCTTCCAACCCTATGATTCTGTGATGATGGGAAAATAATTATGTATCATAATGTCACAAAGCAAACCCCAGCCTTTTTGTACTTACTGTGCTGAACACCTAATTCCCATAGCATTGTCTTATGTCTAAGGATATTTACCCATGCAGTAGGGCTGTGTTACTATTATCCTTCTCATCCTTCCTACTGTATTCTCCTCTTGGTATCTTATGATTATATCATTTGTTGTTTGTATATACACTGTGAGGTTATGCATCAGAGACAAATTCCTTGTGTGTACAATCACACTTGGCCAATAAGCTATTCTATTCTATTCTATTCTATTCTATTCTATTCTATTCTATTCTATTCTATTCTATTCTATTCTATTCTATTCTATTCTATTCTCTGTTTTCTGTTTTCTGTTTTCTATATTCTATATTCTCTTCTCTTCTCTTCTCTTCTCTTCTCTTCTCTTCTCTTCTCTTCTCTTCTCTTCTCTCCTCTCCTCTCCTCTCCTCTTCTCTTCTTTCTTCCTGGTGCATTACAACAGGGCACTTTTTTTTGTCATTCTCCTCCTTTCCTCCCCCACTGCAAATACCTTTTGGTGTATATCAGTAGTCAGTAATGAGAAGAACAAAAATAAATAGATTGAGAATACGAAGATGGAAAGATGGCTGATTCTTTAAAAGATGCTTAGCATTTACAATAAAATTACAACAATTCTGAATCTTGACCTAGCTTAAAATATTCCTTGGGGTCTTCATTTTTAAAAAGTGTGGATTATCTTTTGAAGCTTTTTGAAAGATCAGTTGTTAAAAGAATTTAAAATGTACAGTCTTAGTGATCTTTTGGACATTGTGAACCCCCATTTCAAATTGTACTTTTGAAAATAATATAACTTTTTTGCATAGCGGCAATAATGCTAAATACATCATTAATCCATTCACTGGATGCTGAATATTAGTTTGAATTCTTGACATTTTAAACATTCTTACCAATTCTTTAGGTTCTTATTTCAAAAAGAAGTTATTCTTTTTTTTTCAACTTCCATTCAACACAGATTTATTTATCTTTAGAGGATATTATTGGCAAATATAAATTCCATTCACTGTCAAAGTTATATTTTAAAAGAGCACAAGGCTGTAAGAAAGGTGTTAAAACAATTTCCTCTTCTGCATACTAATTTCCATATCTCACAGACAGTCTTACATTCATCTTGTGGAAAAAGTAATACAAACGGCTGTCTCTGTTTTGGCTTCTAAAATAGACTGAACAGAATAAAAATTAGTCACATTTTTTTTTCTCCTTGGCCTTGTAAAATTGTCCTTATTTGCATATGAAGTATCTTCCACAATATGTCAGATAAGGGGAATCAAAGCTAGTGTAGTTTTCTGTGTCCTAGGTAAGATTTACTCAGAAGACACTCCTCTCTAACTAATAACCTACAAATTAAGGAGAATTTTCCTAACAGAGAGAGCAATCAAATAATGGAACAGCTTGCCTTCACAAGTTGTGGGTGCTTCATTACTGGAGGCTTTCAAAAAGAGACTGGACAATTATTTGTCTGAAATGGTATAGGGTCTCCTGCTTGAGCAAGGGGTTGGACTAGAAGATCTCAAAGTTTCCTTCCATTATTCTATGTTCAATGTTGTCTCCCTCTTGCCCTGGCTTTTGGACACAGATCATTTCAAAACGCATGAGGTAGGTTTGCACACTCAAATCTCTCAGGGAACTCTAAAAGTTATTGAATAAAGGCTTAGGTAAGAGTTTAGGTGCCAATAACGGAATGGTACAATAGCCATCAAAGTGGAAATATTGCATATATTTTTTTCTGAGCTTTTTCTGCAGCAGTCCCTGCTCTGTGAAACATCCTCCCTTCAGAGGTTAGAATGGCCCAAACCCTATTAGTCTTCTGTAAAGCTTTAAAAACCTGGCCATGCCCCTGAACTTGGGGACCTACATGTGCCAAGGGCTCGGCCTTCTGACTAGACTGTAAACAGGCCAGACATCTTGCTTTGTATGTACTTCAGATTAGATGTTTTAACCACATTAACACTTTTTACTGTTTTTATTGCTTTAAAATGTTTTAAAGATTTTAATTGCAATATATGTTTTGAATTGTGAGCTGCCCAGAGTCATTTGCTGAGATGAGCAGTTATAGAAATAAAATAATAAAAGAAAATATAAAATAAAATATGGGAAAGATGTAGTAATAGCTGGAGCAGAAACTCTAGTAATAGCCTACTTTTTTTTTTTTTTTAAGTCCAAGGATTGTACTTACCTTTGAGTAGCATCTGGGAGCTGAATTCTAAGAATGAAGAGGGCAGGGCCAGGACAGGAACTGAATTTGTTTTCATTTTATTTGCAGTTACATTTGAATTACAAATTAATAATATGGTTACGTTTCTGTCATAGTCTTTCCCCTTTCCTCACATTAAAAATTATGAGTTGGTAGCAGCTTTGGGAGGTTTTTGAGAGCTAAGTTATGCATCTCTACTCTAAAAACACACACACACAAAAAAACCCGCCAACTCTTGACAGGAAAAGCGAAGTAATTTGAGGATGAAAAGATCCTGGATTGATTTAAATTACCAGGGAGGCAATAGTACATAAAAGATTTTTCTGTTTGGTTCTCTCTTTTTTCCCTTCCTCCCTTCCGTTCTCCCTTTCTTTCTCCCTTCCTCCCTCCCATTCAGGGAGGAAACATTGTTTAGTCAGATTGTGAACAAGCATATGTATCTTTCAGATGGAATGTATGGACCAGGATAAATAAATATATACATTTCTATATTCCATTTCCCCCCCAAATGGTGATATAATATAATTATTGAATGCCAAAGACCACAGTAAAACTCAGCTCATATGAACAATATGGCAAAAGTACTTTCTATTTTAAGTCACAGAAATATCTATGAGTGGATTCTTTAAAGCAGCAGAGGGAAACCTGGAAAAGCTGGGATATTTTTAATAAAACAAATCCTAGTTCTCAGAAAATACACAAATAATCATTTGTCTCTCTCTGAGTCAAGTTCTGCAGCCATCACCTCACCAATATGAATATTCTGGTTGGAAGGGAATGAGAAGGAGTGTTTCTCTTCCCTGGAAATCAGGAGACCAAAAACTAAAAATACTCACTAGACACAAGCCCAGAAGCCTGTCTACTACTGATATTTTGCACATATTATTTGTTTATTGGGTTTGTGAAGGCTATCTAATTCCCAGAACACTCTTGGTGGCTTATATAGATGTTGGGAGACACAAAACAAGATACTAACACTCACCCTCCCACCCCCAACCAGTCCCTGCTATATGTATAAAGTTTGGGAAGCATTGATGTATTTACTTTGTATAGTTCATTAATAATTATACATTCATTATTAAAGCAGTTTTCATAAATGTCATTATAATAAACACAGTAATAAAATATCAGCACATAATATAATCTGATGTTATTTTTCCCTTCATGCATATCATTTATTCTGCAAATATATAAGAATGGGTTTTGTAAATGGACATTTGTTGAAATCCTGAGGTCTGCATCACCAACTAAGTATTCTTTACACTAGAAAAGTTTGAGGGAAGGTACTAAAATCCTGCTCTACCATATGCAGGTGTTTAAAGTTAATATTCATATTTTTAAAGAAAAGAACATCAATACATTATTGAGTACAATTTCAGAATGTATAATAAGAAAAACAATCCAGCTGAAAAATTAAGGAATAGATATAGAATAATGGCTCAAATCTATAATGAAAATGTTGAATAGAAGAGAGAGAGTGCTGATTATCCAATGTATTTTAATCTTTGGGCATGGATAGAGAAAAATGGTAGAAGCAATTTAGGCCAGCATTAATCAGAATTTATGTTCATATATTTAAAGAGGGAAAAGAAAAAAAAACAATTTCGATGCTGGAAATCTTCCACTGTAGATCTTGACTCTTATGTATCTGTTTATAATTCCAAATGCTTCAGTGCAAGTCTTGGAGACATCCGTCACATTTTGGCTAAATTGAAATGCTTTTTCTCCGATCTTTCCAAGTCAATGTCTCTTTATCAATTACAAATAGATTCCTTTCCCACAATCTGACATTTCTAGAGCCTCTCTTAACATTTACAGGCAACTTAAATACACGAGGAGGTGGGCTTGAGCATCTGGAATGCCAGAAGAAGCCCAAGATGGCATACAAAACCTCTCATTCATCAGATGCCTGCTCCAACCCAGCAGCAAAAAAACTGGAAGTTAAGTGCAGGTGCTTCTGTGAATAGCAATTGTGAAAGACTGTTTTTAATCAGCATCCTTGGGCCAGCTTAATAACACTCTTGGGTTTAAATTAAAGGCAAGAGAAAAAGCTCCCAATTACAATTTCCTAATGGGTTACACGGTAGAGCCATTACCATGGTAGCAATATATGACACAAGGAGATAGATCTACGTTTATTGTAAGCCCATAAAGATCTGTCTGGAGACATTATTATAGAAGCGCAAATCATGAAATATCTCTGGCTATCTATTTGCACACTGTAACAGGAAAGGAAAATAAATGCCAGTTGCTAGCAGAGTATTGTCAACCTCATGCTTTTTCAAACTCTGAATTCTCCATCACCTCTCTGCGTGTCATCCATTGCTCACGGAATAATTATGTGCTTTTGTATTGTAAGCTGTAAACAATCTGTCCCTCTTCCCTCGCCCTGCTTTTCCAAATCACTAGATTTCAACAAAGCTGGGACAATATTCCAGCAGATGTGCAATTTCTAGAAAACAAGATACGAACAGGCAAATTTCACCACATATGTACACCAAACGAAAGCCCAGCATTCTAGCAACAATGGCAATGAAAATATATCTTGTTACAACGGTATTGGATTCAGCACAGGCATTCAGATAAAATGGATCCTACAGGTACGTCATAGGGACTTCCAAGGGATATGTTTTGTCCCCCACAATAGGGGTTCTGAAGAAAAGGCTGAGAGAACATGCAAGACAGCTAAACTATAGGAAACCATTTGATTTGCAAGAATCAAATCTACTACTCAATTCTTGTGGTCTAGGCCATTTTGTTATTAATCTTTGCACTAATAACTGTTCTCAAAATACGACACATCTTTTCAGCTACCAGAATATCTATTTAGAAATCAAGCCTCACACTTTCAGTCTCTCATTCTCTTAGTCAGTTCTACTTTGAGAAAAATATATTTCAGCCTTCTCCATTGTTTCTTTTCTCTGTAGGCAAATTACTGAGTTCTCTCTCCTCTTGTTGGCAGTCTTACTCAGTGGTTCTCCTTTTGCTCATTAGGGGTCTTCCTTTTTTGTTGTTTAGGTAATCTATTTCCTTCCATCATAGGCATCTGTTGCACAGTCATCTTTGATATTTATACCTGGGAAATGCAAGTCTTTTGCTATACATGGTTTCATTTCTGTTGTTGAGTGCTGTGTGGACCAAGGCTCTGAGAATATTAGGCTGCTGTCAAGAAATGGTGTCTAATAGAGGTAGTCATAATCCACAATTACTTTTTTCCTGTATCTTCCTAGGAACTTTGTAATGCTTTGGGGATTTGACTGGTTCCATTTCTCAGAAAGAACATATATTTGGCAGATGATGAAAAAAAGAAAGTAATGACAGAATATTTGTCTCCTACTCCGACTTTCTCTTTCAGTTACTATATGAAGATGGAATATCACATTTCCATTACTGAAGAGAGATGTAAATATAATATAATGCCAAATTTTGCAGTTGGGGCATATTATAGTTTTGAGAAAAATCTGAATACAAGCAGATTTAGTAATCTAAGCACTTTTAAAAACATTTTCTTAATCATTGAAAAATGAGTGTTTCAGTATGAATTGAAGTTCCTAGATACAATAGAATAACAGAGTTGGATGGGACCTTGGAGGTCTTCTAGTCCAAACCCCTGCTCAGGCCGGAAACCTTACACCAGACATGTCAAACTCGTGATGTCATGTGACGTCGCGCAATGTATCGGAGCTTTTTCGCCGTTGCCGGCAATGGGGTAGCCCCGGCTCCGGTATGATGAAACTGGCCCACGGGCTGGCAGTTTGACACCCCTGCCGTACACCATTTCAGACAAATGTTTGTCCAATCTCTTTTTAAAAATTTCCAGTGTTGGAGCATTCACAACTTCTGGAAGCAGGTTGTTCCACTGATTAATTGTTCTAATTGTCAGAAAATTTCTCCCTAATTCTAGGTTGCTTCTCTCTTTGATTAGTTTCCATACATTGCTTCTTGTCTTGCTCTCAGGAGTTTGGAGAATAGCTTGTCTCCTTCTTCTTTGTGGCAACCTCTGAGATATTGGAACACTATCATGTCACCCCTAGTCCTTCTTTTCATTAAATTAGACATACCCAATTCCAATAACTGTCCTTTATATGTTTTAGCCTCCAGTCCCCTAATCATCTTTGTTTCTCTTCTCTGCACTCTTTCTAGAGTCTCAACATCATTTTTATACTGTGGTGACCAAAACTGGATGCAGTATTCCAAGTGTGGCCTTACCAAGGCATTGTAAAGTGGTATTAACACTTCACATGATCTTGATTCTAACCCTCTGTTAATGCAGCCTAGAACTGTGTTAGCTTTTTTGGCATATCTAGATCTCAAGTTATTTGCTTAACTTTGATGAATGCATATCCCAAGAGAAATGCAAATCTCTAACCAAAGAAGAGCATTTGAAGTGAAGCGAGGTAGATAAGATTTGGCTTTCGGAGACTAACAGCTTCTAAAGTGGAGTCTTCCCCATAAATACAGAGTTGGGTACTATATAGCAATAAGCCCATTACAAAATCTGATAAAAATAGCCACCCTGAATGATTGTGCACACTCTTTCTGCCAGCCAAACAATAGATCACTTGAGAAATTTCCTTTCTTATTTTGTCCTATATATAAAGCAAAAAAGGTTGGAAATTGAGTTCGCAGATCTTGGCATTGCTCAGGAAAGCAACCTAAGCTTGGCTTTGATGACAGTAAATGGTTCTGCAGAATGAATTGGAGGAATAACACTTTTCAGCAGACAGGTTAAAATTGCCTGCAAGATGATTGGCTAGAATTGATATTGTCAATTTGTACATCCTGGAGCTTCCACAAGTGCAAAGTATCCTGAGCTTTGACTGACAGAGACATATGCTTCATCTAAGTGGCATCGGAATACAAATAAATTGGATACCATTTAGAGACTCCAAAAGCTATTGAACAGTAGCACCACCTCAAGATGGAAGGCAGGCCCCATGGAAAGTGACAGCAATATTTCCTTTCCTGTACTGAGAAAATAGGAAAAAGAAAAGAAGGAACATTTTAATGGCACAATGGATGAAGGGGAGGGGAAAGTAACACAGTAACATAAAGCTCTTAATACAAATCAAGGAAATATAGAGATACTGGGCTGAATTGCAGTTGGATTGTTGATAAAACATAATGGCTAGATACAAGGAAAGTAAATATTTTCAGCACTAGGATCATGGGGATGGAAATCAATGCTAAGTGCACCATAAAATAAAGTATTAACTAAAACGGTGCTTTGCCGAACCCTCCCAAATGGTTCTTTTGCTGAATGATTATTTCTGAGGATCTGGTTAAATCAAAAATATACTATAACTGGAGCTTTCCAATGAATGTTTGGATTTTGGCATTTGCCAGCTTTAGATTACTTGTTGAACATTATTCAAAGATGTACTTTTTTTTAGCATGCATGGTAGAAAGCAAACCTACTATACGTATATATTATAATTATTTCTATCCTTTTTTTTCTAGCTAACTTTCTGAATTTATCAGCCAAATGGCTGATATAAAGAATCAAGAGGGTTGAATAGTCTTCAGAAAACAAAGTGAATATGATGGCTGTCTGATTTGAATTCTTAATGATTATGATTATATGGTATAGAAACGATAATAGGCAACCGGTGACAGGTTTTCATCCCACTTTTTAAAAGTAACCACCAATTAAAATGTACTTAAAATGTATGCTAAACTGATTTATTACTATTTATTACCCAGCTATGGCTGTGTTGAGCTTATGAAGACTCAACTTTCCATTTACTAAAACGGCTGCCTTCTGGCTTGTGGGATTTAGGTATTTCAAGGGGAAAGATAACTTGCTGGCTTTGCAGTTCTCCCCAGAAATAAATATTGTTAAGGCTGGGCTTTTTTTTTTTTTTTTGCAAAAGACCAAATAAATGCATATATATGAAATAAAGACATGGTCTGGGGATGGGACTAAAAAGTATTCATTTTTATTTTGTGTGGAATGGGGAAAGGAGATATTTTTGTGTTACAGGATCTGTGGTGGCTCAGGGCAGGGAGGCTTTTGTTTTGTTTTGCTTTCCAGCATTAGATATGGCTTCTCTGTGATCCTAAGAAAAGACGTTTTTGTTTAAGGAGTTGATAGGTGCTAAATGTATGCCTAAGCATCCCACAAAGCTCTTTTCCCCTTCAACTTGGAAGCACTGTAGAGCCCTATTAAGCAATTTTTCCATGTGTAAATAAAGTAAATTTATTTTTCGAAAATGTAAACAAATAAAAACAATTGTGGTCTTCCATTGAGGTTGCTGTCTTAGGCAGCAGATTCAAGTTACCATGAATGGCAACCAGATCTCAATAATTAAATTTATTTTACTTATATGGTTATTTGGATTTCTGTCTTATGTGTAAAAGTAATTTCAGCATAAATGTTTATGAAACATTTGCAAGGAACCAAAGGCATCACAGTGCCTCTCTGAACCCATTGTTCAAATTTTTTTGATGCACTGGGTTTCTCTGAAGGCTCAGGATGGCTTCTTTGAGAGTCTCCCACTATTATCTGAGTGTTTGTCTTGGTGGCATTCTTAGAAAATTATCTGCTCCACCTGCATATGGATGCTCAGAGATGTCAAGGCCATGCCGAGCTTTCATGAAGATACATAATCTCAATGTATCTATAGAAGAGAATATATATATATATACAGTAACTCAAGGCCGAACTGTTTCATACAGATGTAGTTAGAGGTGTTGGCACTGCCTTAGAGATAAAAATTACTTGGTATGTCTGGTAAAATATTTGGTGGTGATGAGTACCAGGACAACCCAAGAAGGTCTAAGAGGTGGGAGAAGAACCTACAAGCTTAGACCAGTGTTTCTCAACCTTGACAATTTTAAGGCATGTGGACTTCAACTCCCAGAATTCCACAGCCAGCAATGCTGGCTGTGGAATTCTGGGAGTTGAAGTCCACATGCCTTAAAATTGTCAAGGTTGAGAAACACTGGCTTAGACAAACATGTTGCTTCCCTTTTTTCTTCCACATATGTCTCTGTACTTTCCTCATACATTTTGTTTCTTGCACATTCCTTTCAGTGACAGTGATAGTATCCATTATTTTCTGTCTGCCTAACTGGCCTCTGTATAGATATCATTCTGATTGGGCCCTAGGCACAAAGTTTCTGCATAGAACTATTTCACAATATGCTGCTTTGAGGATCCCCTTGGACTGCTGTATGACAAGTGGACAGTCAAAACAAGTTACTGCTCCCATAGGTTGCACAATGAAATGGTTATTCTGGCATTAAAAGGGTAGACCTATTTCACCACCCCTGCCAGTCTACACCTGAAATGGCTACGTCATTGCATTTGGTGGAAGAACAGGCTTGGAAGAACCATGTAGGTTTAATCACTAAGGATCTCTTCACTAGCGATTTATAGAAATGCCCAATCATAAAAGTCACCCAGTGACATACCAGCAGAGTAATGGCTGGGTGACATTGCAAAAATTGCTAATGTGGAACTCTCGTTTCAAAAACCTCTTCCCATGTAGTCTTTCAGGGTGGAATCAAAGCTTCAATCATATTTGATGTTGATCATTAAGTAAAAGCTGAGAGAGCCAAGGGGCATGAGAGAAAATTGTACAGCAGAGACCAGTACCATGAGTCTTAGGGAACTTTTATTGATTGGGCATGAACTTGGGTCAAATGTTATCTACCATGTTTCACTGGGTGATTGTCAAAGTAACAGTCTTTGTGAATATGAGGGAAATGTTAAGCATTTATAATTTATGCTAATAGAATCAGAGGTGGCTGTGACAATTAGGAAAAGAATCTTGGTGTTGTAGGTGAATAGCCCAATAACATGATCAAACCCATGTAATGTCATGAAAAGAGTAAATCTTATATTGGGAATCAATACAAAAAAATGAAAAATAAAATCGCTAGCATCGTAACCTTATTATTCAAATTTTTTGGTGCAACCATGCACCAGCATACATAGCTTGGAGAATACATACATAGAACACTATATGTAGTTCTGGTAACTGAGCTTCAGAAAGACTGCAATAGTACTGGGGAAAAAAAAGAAGAAAGAGGAAACTCAAGGGATCAAGAAATGAAGGCTACTCCATTATGTTGTTATGCTTTTTAGTTTTGGAAAAGGACTAGTAAAAAGAAATAACGTTATTGGGAGTAATCTCTGCCCAATGTAGTTTAGTCATGAGATATAGTGACAGTCAAAACTTTGGATGTTTTAAATGAAAATCTTATAGTTTAGGTGTACCTTTTAGCAGTACCTGTACCCTTTAGCAATACCTGCCACTTCCAACAACAAATACAGGTTGTCCTTATACAGTAGCTGCCTCATCTAGTGACTATTTGCAGTTACAGCAGTACTGAAGAAATACCTTTATGACCAAACCTTGCATTTATGACTTTTGCAGATCTGTAAAGCAAAGTGAGGCTGAAGTAAGGTCGTAAGCATGGTTTTGACTCCATTTAGTGACTGCTTCATTTAACCACTGAGTTGCCAGTCCCAACTCTGGTTGACAAACAAGGACTTCTTCTGCTGTGATCTCAAGGTTTAAAAGGTTCCCTTTTGTTGGTGATGGAGAAAGCCTTGGTCATGTGCAAATTACAACGTATGATAGTTATTGCTGTGGTGATACAAAGTCCTTTCTTTTTACCTTCCTAGAAGTAAGGGGAAATTTCTCGACAGTTAGAACAATTAATCAATGGGACGACTTGCCTTTAGAAGTTGTGGGTGCCCCAATACTAGATATTTTAAAGAAAAGATTGGCAACCATTTGTCTGAAATGGTGTAGGGTTTGATCAGGAGGTCCCTTCCAATTCTGTTATTCTGTTAAAGTCACTGCCATATAGCTAATGCGCAAATGGTCTTTAGGAATTTGATTCTAAGAATGACTTGAGAACTAATAGGCTGAACTACTGGGGAAAAAAAAAAGAAATCTCTCTTCCCATCCATGTTTTGTTTCTATAAAGTGCCTCTGTCATCACATTCACTGTTTATTTTCTCACTTTGTTCAGTTCCAGGCAGCCCATCTGATATAATTTAACAGCTAGACAAGAAGAGAATCATATTTATTGAGTGAGTAAAATGAGCAGCTCCCTCTCTTACACCAGGTTTACAAGCTTGCAAAACTTTACAGCATCCTCTTGGGAGGTTAAGCTTCTAGTAGTTGATCATAGAACAAAAGCAGAGATTTTGCAATATGTAGCACAAATCACAAAAATACCTGATGTTTGGTTTAGTTGAAGTCTGGTCATCTTCATGTGCACACTTGCAATTAGATCTCATGGGATCATCTAAGTGATTGTTCTTCAATTAGTCATTTCTTTAGGTGATCTTGGAATGATTTTGAAAGCAATAAATTCTCAAGTAATAAGCACAACAACATAATTTTCTTACACATTGCGGAATAGAGGGAGAATTCACAACATTTCAGAATAATGGCCTATTAACATCTGCAATACAGAATTATCTTTAACTAAAAACAATGCAGTGACCTCAGCTCAAAATGTCATTTTCCTTCTTTCAATTAAAAAGGACATAAAGCTAGAAGCAAAAATTGGGGAAAGTACACTTTCAGTTGGCCACTTTTGCATTTGGAAAAAATACTAGCAAAATAATTCTTGTCTGAACATGTAGGGAGCATGTAGTATAATGGCTCAATTAAATACTGGTGCTACAGAAAATATATTAATGACTTCTGTATTTATACCCACTCTTTTCTTAAATTGGTCTTGCTATAAATGGGACCTTTACTTCCTTCTACATGCTGAGTAATTACTCAGCACTTCACAGGCTATGTTAAATCAAATGTTGGTGAATTAGGTCACCAAAAGGTTACTTCCTTTTCTTACAGTTTGCATTCTAATTATCTTGAGATCAACGAGCTGTTCATTTTTAAATAATGATAATTTTATCCAATAGCCTCAGAGGCTCCAGAAACTAGAAGCACACATAGGTAAGGCACAAACTGAATGAAGTGTGTGACGTTTTACCTAGAGTCTGCTACTAAAGGTCCTTGATTTTGTATGCAAACTCAAAAATTCCTTAGGAAAGCTAAAGTCATATTTACTGAGAAAGAATTTCCATTGAATTAACAAAGTGGGATTTCCTGGCTAGAAAGCATGTTCAGAATTGCAATTGAAGCATTTATTAAGGTTTTTCCTATGTTGGTGATGGGGAAAGGAGGGGGAAAATAATAAGGGATCCTTATGAGATATTGTGAAGAATGAAGAAAAACCAGAGGTTCTTAAATTTTTTTTAAAAACCAAACAATTCTTGAAGTGGTTACCTGTACCTTGAGAGTAGCAGTTTTAACTGGATCAATTAAAGCCACATGTCTTTGTCATTATCTGAGCCCATTTCCCTGCTGTAGTTGTAACCAGCACAGCTCAACAACGGCCTGACTCTACTTATCAAATGCATTCAGAGAAAAAGAGGATGAAATATTGTGTTTTGTACATGAACTGAACAGATCTTTTTCCTTTGCATGAAGCAAATTATATCGTATAAGTGCTCTGTTTATTTCTGTTAATAAATTCACATTAATGTTCATGTTGCGAAATATACTTCTGAATAAAGTCTTTACTCATCTATCATTCATTTCCTTCCTTCCTTCCTTCCTTCCTTCCTTCCTTCCTTCCTTCCTTCCTTCCTTCCTTCCTTCCTTCCTTCCTTCCTTCCTTATCTGTGCATATAGGGAAGAAGAAACATACATTTCCTTATGTCCACATCACTGTCAATTCACTGAACAAAAGCAGAAAGTGCATAATTGAAGTGGGAAGAAGGAGGCATAGGAATGAATAAATGAAGGGGAGAATTTGTCTAAGGCCCTAGGCTCTTCTGCCACTTCATGGTCTTTGACTAATGAGTCCTTTCCAAGGAAGGGATGCACAAAAGGATCTTGTCATCTGCTCTCCCAAGCAAAATTATCTGTGTAATGCTGGAAGTTTTTTTTTTAGTGATACTTAAAGTAGATATGCACAGAGGCCTTCAAGGAAAACATTAAGTGAGCTTTTTGCTAGATGCTCATGTACACAATGTAAAGAATTGGATAAATGATTTAAATATTCACACACTTGTGTCTGTGTGTGTTTGTGTATGTGCACATGTGTGCTTATTTGAATCGGCATTGACTCTTGGCAACTTCCTAGATAAGTCCCTGCAGTTTTCTTTCAAGGTTTTTCAGAAGTGAGCTGCCTTTGCCTCCTTCTTAGGGCTGACAGATAGGCCCAAAGTCCACCAGCTGACTTTGTGCTTAAGGCAGGGTTAATACTCACCTTCTAGCCTGGTGCCTTATTCACTACATCAAGCTGGCAATCTCTTCATACATGTCCCGAGGCACATGCATGTTGCTCCCAGTTGTTTTGCACCTAAACACCCAGGATTATTTCAGAAGACAACTTTTATAGCACCTTCAAGCCTTGATAGCATAGAAAATTCATTCCTAATATCCAAGAGCAACTATTCCTAATTTCTACAATTTGAAAACTTTATAGCAAGGGTTATAATGCTGGCCTTGTATTAATGAAACCTAGATTAGCATTTCCAATCATAAGACTAATTTGATGACCTTGGTTTAGTCCCCAGTAGCAAAACCTACTTCATGGAATCTATGATAAAAACGAATAACAAAAAATTGTCTCTACCCATTCACTAGAGATGTGTTTGTACTAACAATGCATATTTCATATCTCTTCCATAGGGAGAAATTTGTTACAAAGATCATGTTGGATTTCTTAGAACTGTCCAGGAATTCATCTCTCTTCCATTCCAGGGTTTCCTTATATGAAAACCTTTTTGGTGTATGATTGGAATGAACATGGTTCCTAACTTCCTTTTACATAGAAATCTGCCTTTCAGTGAGGATCCATTATCTATTATGAAGCTTTGAGAAGTAAAACCAGAGTAATATCTCTAGTGTTTTCAAAGGATTTTTGTTGCCCAAGTCAAATGTCTTTCAACTTGCAGAAACAAGCTGCAGTGGCATCAATACATACATACATGTAAATGATACAAATAAGTGACCAGTTTTATTTTGCATTGGCTTGGCCCTGCCTCATGGATTGTGTCCAGCTCTTGATGCTGCTCTTTGAAAAGAATTCAGACTAATAATTGGAACAGGAAACTAGGAACTTGGTTACACGAAGGGAGAGTGAAAGAAATGGAAACATATACCTTGAGGTGATATCAAAGCTCTTTTCAAATGCATCAAAAGGACATCAGGTCAAGACCTATTCTTTATCATCCCTGAGTGCAGGACCCAAGATATGGACTTAAATAC
Organism: Crotalus tigris; assembly: GCF_016545835.1. Lineage (NCBI taxonomy): Eukaryota > Metazoa > Chordata > Lepidosauria > Squamata > Viperidae > Crotalus > Crotalus tigris. The sequence goes on along the minus strand of NW_024097078.1, from coordinate 217,283 downwards.
AGAGAGGCAGATGCTCACTGAAAATTAGGAAAATTTCCCTAATGATAGACAGCAATTCAATGGTGCAACTAATTACTAAGAGAGTTGGTGAGCTCCCTTTTGCTGGATGGGTTTAAGCAAAAACTGGACAGCTCTCTGTCAAGCATACTTTAATTTGGATTTTTACACTGAACAGGGGTTGGACTTAATGGTTGCACGTCAAAGGATCCCTTCCAACTTCTAGCATTCTTGCTTGAACCTAAATGTAACACCTCTGGCCAGGGCAGGTGATGCACAGAGCCTGTCTTTGCATTTGTCATCATCTCTCATCCTTCAGCATCTGCTCTCTAATGATAGGTCTAGCTATCAAGCTGTCAAGCCAAATTATTAAAGCTGATACAAAAGATCGGTACCACTGCTTTTATTCTGGATTGAGCAGAAGATTCTGCTTTCTGTAGCTGCTTTGAGAGTCTCATGGTGTCAGTGCTGCCTCTTTGCCACCAATGCTGTTTTATCATTCAGATCTCAATATTCTCTAAGGCAGTTTGAAATGAAATATGACAGCTGATCTCTATCTATCTATCTATCTATCTATCTATCTATCTATCTATCTATCTATCTATCTATCTATCTTCCTTTGCACTTGTAAATTTTTAAAGAAACTGTTCATTTGCAAAACTAACATAATTAGTAAAATAGTTTTCTCTTGCTTTAGGAAAAATTCATCTGCTGCCTGCTTTACTATGTTATTAATCCTTTAAAGAGGGAGAAATAATCAGAGAGGATATTCAAGCCATTGCACTTTTATAAAGACAGACAAGGGATAAACCCATACAGCTGTGTGAGTGGAAGGCTTGGCAGGGTATTAAGATAAACTCTTTCTCAATAGCTCATCATAAATATTCCCATTTACTAATGCCAGTTTCCCATTGTGACATGTTGTCTACTATTCTCAGCTGCTTTGGCTCTCATTCAATGTGTGGTTGTTCTGCAGCTTGTGAATCTGGTTGTCATCTGTCTCTTTGCTGAGGCGCTGAACCATCCATCATCTTTATGTTCAAAATGAACAAGAGGTACCTGAGTGATTTCCATGTTTTTTTTTTTTTTGGGTTGAAATCATGTTTAATGAATCACAGAACTCATTGTTGCCTGCCTGCAGCTGTCTAGAGAAACCCAGTTTGCAGGCATAAAGTAGAATATTTGCACTTTTGAAGAATAGTGCATCAAATACAGTCTCATTATCACTGGGGAATTACTGCTAAAATAGAAAGTCTATAAATGATGGATGGCCCATGGAGAAACTATATCTTGAGAGCAAGTTTTTTTTAATAGCACCATGAAAGTCTACAGACTGGAATGTAGATCTGTAAATAGTGGAAATATTATTGATCTTTTGGCTTTTGTTCTGATATGTAGAAAATGTGTTGGAGGTAAACACAGTAAAGCATCTAAGTTGTAAGATCTGTTGCACTCATAATGGCTGTGCCCCACTATGCCTTTTCTTATCCAACCTTCTCATACTTAGTGAAAAAGTCTGAAGAGGATTATTTGCATGTATGAAATTTATACCATTCCATGTTATTATAGATTCTGATTTATTAGAGGCGTGATGGCTCAGTGGCTAAATAATGCTGGAGATTGTCTTTGACTCCTAGCACTGTGTGGCAGGCTGAGCTCCCATCATTTGCCTCAGTTTTTGCCCACCTATCAGTTCAAAAGTATGTTCTATGCGAGTAGATAAATAGGTACCATTTTGGTGGGGAGATGAGTTGGCACTTTGTACAGTTAGAATCCTGCTGGCTGGATACAACACCATTTGCATGGTGGCTTTGGGGAGGGAGAGGGCCCCAGAAAACCACTTATCTTTCTTTCTGGTTTGGAGCTCTCTCTCTCTCTGTGGTGCATTTTGGAAAGCACACAAGATTGAACCAAACAGTGCTAGCAATCTTAGGCAGCCAAACTACTATTCTGCATTAACACTGTGGTCTCGTGGCAAATGTAACCTTGCCATATGCTAAATAAATAATAAATAAATAAATTTATCAGAAGTAATATGTTTGCATTTGAACACAACATCACAATAGGCTTTCTTCCTAGATGCAAGAAGATTCAGGAGAGGAAAGAGCAAGGAGTGAGATTGTCATGGCCAGAGTCAGCAGATACTGTTTTCCATCATATTCTTTGGAGAGAGAGGTTCAGCAGGTGCAGCTTTCACTTCTCCACTGCACCATGCCAGGGAAAGCAAAAACTTTTAAAGGGACACGATTCTTGTCTCGTTTTGTACTTGCTTAGCCTAAATAAACAAGGAAGGTTGAACCAGCGAACAGAAGTGTTGAATAGATGTTATCTGGAAGGATGAATGAATATGTAATTATAAATAGCTATTCGAAAGTGATACTACAGAAGGAGGTTGAATCCTAATTGGCAATAGCTCTCTTCAAATTACTAACACAATGATGGTGAGAAATGACACACTGACTAGTCCAACTGTTTCCAAAGAATGTGTATAGTGGGCTGCTACAGGATTAAGTTGTAGCATGCTCTTACAGGGAGAAAAGGCTGTTTACTGCAGTGCGCTTTCCATATTTATTCTGTCCTGATTATTAAACTGCAAGGAATCTGGAAAAGAAAGATGCATGGACAGGAGCAGAGCAAATGGAGACACGAGCAGCTGGGGCTGAACCATAAACATGTTCTGTTTGTCAAAAGTCCCAGGCCCAATCCCTGAAAATTCTAGAAAACAAAATCTTGCTTGAAATGTATTGAGAGCAGTGTTAACAACTGTGAGTTAGATAAATGAATTGTCTGCCTTAGGCTAAAGCAGTTTGGGGGTTATGAGGTGTTTAACTGAATCGGGCATTATAAACTATGTTGGTTTCAGTAGAACAGATAAGTTTGTGCTGGCATTTTGTCCAGTGGACTCTTTCTTCCTTTTAGGAAGATTTCACCCCCCCCCTTCAATTAGGAGGGAAAATATGCTGATCCCTGTTTTCAGTGTATAAAGCAATGGAGGGAAGAAATGGAAATTTAAACAATGCCTTTCTTCTCTTGTAAGGTAACCGAGAAACTAGTTGGATGCTTAGTGTAGTTTGGGGGGGAGGCAGTAGGCCTCCAACATCTGGGAGTTTGCCAGGCCCTCCTGTGTGTCATTTCTTTTTCTTCCGCCCTGGTTAATCCCTAACTATCATCTGCTATTGAATGAACATAAAGGAGCCATCCTGGGAATTCAGCTACAGCCCTCTGTTCATCCACCGATAAAACTGGAGGTGAAATCAAAAGCTTTGCAGATATTTTAAAAGGCTTCTTATGCTTCTCTTTCATTGTATCCTGATGTTCCATTCAAATGGGCTAAGCTTGCTTTACGTTTTGAGCTCTGCAGTTCAGTCATGGATTGAAGCTCTTTTGTGCCATGTCCATGCTAGTAGTTTACCTAATCCAAAATCAATGGAGAGGAAGATGGACATCAAGAACAGTGTTTGTGCAAAGTGCCCAGCGTTTCTTTCAGGAAATTATAAATTGCCTACATGGTATTTGCAGCTTTTTGGTATTTGCATTTTATAATTGTTTCTATTAAACAGTCCTAGTGTGGTTCTGAAAAAAAGGATTAAATGAGCAGAATTTCAATTAGCTGTGTGGCCATTACTCAGCAACTGATGGATGAGTTTTATCCCTGGTCTAGTTCTAATTTCTGTTCTCATTTGGTGCTCCCTGTTTTCAGTTATTTGTGCCACTATTAGGGACTGCTTAAGTCACTTTATGGTGGACTTGATTTGCCATTCAGCACAAACAGTTGGTCTCTGATTTTTACCCTCAATTTATCTCATTCTCCTTTTCTGCCCCTTTTGTTCTCCATAGAGCTCATAGAAATATTAAGTTAAAGTTCCACAACGTATTGGCCAGGATTCCAAAATAAATAGAATGTTACTTAAATGCTTTCAGTGCATGCAGCTTCTTGAACCCTTTCTTGGCCCCTAGAATCATCTCAAATTGTTTGTTTTTTTCTTTAAAATTCTTCTTATTATGAACTGAGAGATGTTCAAAAAGCCCAAATAGGTTTAACATAGATTTAAATAAAATAATATTTTCCACTGATTCTCAAACACTTTTCACCAAATTCTATCTGCTGTACTATTGAAGGACCCAGATACGTGAAAATGTAAACAAGTCAAGAAGCTGTCAAAAGATTATCTACCTCTGATCCAAAAAGCACCTTGTCAATCTTGGTTGATCTTGAAAAGCTAAGTAGGGTCAGATCTGGCCAATACTTAGTGGACACCACAAAAGAATACTAGGACAGTAAGCTAGGCTAAAAAACCTGGAACAAGGCCATAGCAAGCTATTAATGTTATCAGCACATGTGAAGTCATCAAGAGTTATGATTTAATCTGAAGAAGACTTTATCTTTCAAATTTTTCTGGCCTAGGTAGAATTGTTCCTGGTTTATGCATGATCAATATTGCAGATTACCAAACTGTGAGATGTAACTCTCTTGAAGAGCTGCAGGCACAGTTTAAAGGAGATGTAAATATTTATTTTTAAAAATAGAGTCTTTGTTAAAACTAAAGTTTTATTTTGGATTTCTGGAGGAAGAAATGGTGGATTGAAAATAGCTCCAAGAATAGCAGTGCTGACAATCATAGTGAAGTACAAAGAGCTGGTGAGTAGACTAGCTATTTGAACCTCTCCAAACAAAAAGAACAAGAGATTATCCATAAGTGTTCCAGGGAGTTGCTCCTCATGGAAGATCACAACATAGGGTTTTGGTTGGGTTTTGAGTACTGTGAAATGAGGGAATAGCTAATTTTGCTCAAATTATGGTCAGTGTCATTAAAAGGACACTACGTTTAAATACTTCATTTTCTAATTGCATTTAGAAATTACATATTAACCATTTTTCAGAATGATGCAAAATATCATAACACTGAAAATACTGAAGGATAATTTTGGAAAATGAAATTGGAAGTTAATATCAATAGAGATGTTTGCTTCTATGGATAGATTATATCCCCAAAATATCTTGGAAGAAATGGCAGAAGAGGAATAAATTTTTTCTGATAAGCCAGAGATCGAACTGACACTGAAAGTGGATCTACAAATGAAAGGCTATCTGAATGATGTTTCATTGGACTTGCAAAAGAAATTGGTTGGTGCTTTAAAAATCAAAAGGGAATTACAAATAATAAACCAAAAGAATGACCTGGATAATTCTTTTATATTGGTTTGTTAAAGCTTGGATGAATCTTGTGAGAAGAGATAAAAAAGAAATGAAATTACCTAAGTGGACTAAAGATTGTTAGAAGTAAATAAAGTTGGCCTATTTGGTCAAGGTTAAAATAGATGCATTTTATTTCTTGAAACCCTTAATAAACTTTTGTTAACATCAAGACTGAAATAATGATGCTTTATGGATTTGTTTATAGATAAGAGATGGGAAGATCATTGTTTATAAATTAAGAAGAGGTGAAAAGTTATTTAAATTGTGTATGATGATGAAGGTTGGAAATCACTTCTCTGAGGGAGATGGATGATTAAAAATATGAAATATAAATATTTTTCTTTACTATATTTGCATCTTTCTTGCTGCCCTTTCTCTACTTTTTCTTTTCTTTTGCACTTTTTAACTCTTTCTCTCTACTCTTTCCTTCTTTAGGTTGTTCCAGTTTTTACTATTGCAATTATTTATATGTTTACTATTTCCATGGCAATGTTTCCATGCCCTTGGCTGGGATGATTTGGAGATGCATTTGGATTAGGAAGATCCAGCTCCCACTTTTCATTCCGCTATGAATAGTCATCATTTTTTTACTGTTACTATTTGTCAGAACTATCATCAAGGTGGCACACTGGTCTCTCCTGCCTAAGAGCATCTGCAACTTTTCTATCCCAATGATAGTCCTGACAAGTAGTAATGGTGACAGATAATTAATGACTCAAAGTTAGCCAATATGCTTCATGGCTAATAGAAGAACCATCGATGCTGGCTGAGACCTTTTAAAGGACAGGCAAAAAAACATACATACATACATCATCTTATCATGCTTTTATCATCCTATCAGGTCTCCTCCATCAGAAGAGCACCATTAACATGCTGAAGTATGACCCTGACTTAATTTCCTATCTTTGAGGAAACCTGGACAAAGAGCATCCAGAAATCAATATTGCAAGGCAGCTACTAAGAGGGGACACCATGAAGCCAGAGTAGTAAGAAAAAGGAATAAGCTTTTGATTATTGCTTACTTGGCTTCTCTACCGGAATTAAGAGGCAGGAGGGGAGTAAAGTGAGAGATGTAGGAGAGGAGACAGATCCCCACCTATTGGGTTTGGGCATTGGGTCTGATGGCTTTCCAGAATCTGGCTGACACTGAAATCCTTTTACTAGGAATTTTTGCCACTTTTTATGTTGATAATTAAAACAGCAAGAATAAAGACTGTGTGGAAAAATTTGTGCAACCCAATGATAATTGCCTTTTGACTTGTACATAATTCTAGGAAGTGCATATTGGGCTGATTCCCTTTCTTATGGGGATTTGCAGAAATCATTAAGCAACTTTATATTATGGTCCATTAATTATAGATGAACATCAGTGATTTCTCTGTGTTAGAAGAAATGTATCGTGCTGCAGCACTCAAAGCAACCTGGACTGCATTTACTGTATTCTGCTTCAACCATGTTCACACAACTTCTTTCTTTACACTTTATGCCAATTGCTTGAATAGAGCTAGATATTTTTCTAAATTGCTCTGTTAAGACTGGAAGGAGATCCAGCTTCAGGAGGTTATTCTGTTTGATTATTGATATTTTCTTCAAAGGAAAAAAAATCCCTCTTTCTTACTTTGTTTTTTTTTTTTAAAAAAGAAAAACTGCACGTGGATTTTTGGATGAGAAACAGCTAAGGATAGGAGATTCTTGAACATCTAAACAAATCTTTCCTGTGGTGCTGCTAAGGAAGACAGAGGAAACTTGACCAAAATGAAGTATCTTCCTATAAAAAAGAAGGAAAATTTTTGATGACAGGGTTTTATTGTTGTTTATTAAAATAGGTAACTTCTTGGGATATAATCAGGAGTTCAGTTTTCAAGAATGTATTTCAATAAAGCATATCATTAGCAAGTGCTGAGATTAGTTTTCAGTATTGATTGCAACAGATCAGGTTATCAATAATATTGCCCAGGTTGTAATATTATATATATTTTTCAGGGATATATTTCATTAACTCCTAAGACAATTAGGAGTTAATGAAAGATCCCTGTCAGTCTTTTACATCTTTAACTTTATTGGGAAAAGAATGGCATCTGGAAAGTCTGGGAGTTGCCATGCCAAATTTCATTGAGTTGTTTCCCCCAATACATTGCTCCAATTTTTGCCTGCATAGCTGATTCTAGGGCTCTTTGGAGGATACATGCGGTTTGTGTAACTCTCATTTCTTCCATCTTGTCCTTTCTTGATAGATTGGATCATGAATATGCTCCTTTTGTTTGAGAAAACAGGTTGACCTTAATTCTAAAAGCAACATGAAAATTGAAGAATGTGGAACCCAGATTAGATACTCATAGGTTTAATTCACTTGTGCTTCTTTATCAAAATATTTTAACTATATTAATTAAAAATCCCAATGCTCTGTTTCAAACAATGCTAAGCTATAATAGCCAGAATCACATATACTGAGACCAAAACAAACAATCCCATTATGGCTTAGCATTAAGTATGAATTAAATCATTATTTACCCCATGACAAAAATGTGTTTTACCATTTGCTTGTCATTAATGTCATCTCACAACCCTAATTATCACATCTGAACATTGATGTTATGTAGTTAGCATCAATAGTAGTCTAGATGGTCATGTATAAATTTGATAAGTAAATCTATTGGGGATGCTGTATAATTGACAAAGCCTTCAATGAGATGACCTTGAAAGTACCTTCTAACTCTCACTAACTCTTCTATAAATCTTTGAGCCTCACATTTTCTCTTTTCTTTCTGACAGTTATCTGGAAATATTTGTTTCAATTAATTCTTTATATGAGTTATGTAATGGAATGCCAGATAAAACATTTGAAATAAATTCAAAACATGGACAATAAAAGTGGCCCATTGAATAAATAATGGCTAAATGTGATGAGTGAGTGCAACTTTTCCTAGTTAAACACTTTTCACAATCCAAGTATAGCAGAAGAAAAAATATACAACATTTGTAACCAGAGTCTGGGATGTTGTGGAAGAGGGTTTGGCTTAATTTGTTTTACTGTGCAAATCATTCCATCTGATTCTTTTTCCAGGGAAGGTATATAAGAAATAAGAAGTTACTGACGGAACTGGAGAAACAGAATGGTTCAGACTCAGAAAAGGAAATAATGTATCTTGTGCTTATAATTGTTTAACTGAACACAATGAATATATTATAAGAATGGCAGGATTCGAAGACAGAACAGTTGGAATCCAAACTGCAAAGTGAACCACTAATAATTTGAGATATTCAGGTGAGACCACTGGGACATCTGCAATAAGCTGAGCTTTTTGGCAAAATGTGTGGTGTTTCAAGATGCAAGTACCATCTCTTGCGTACTTACATACAATGGTTTGATGCAAGCAGATTTTTCCCCTTGCCTAATCTATGGACATCACTTTGTAGCCAAAAACAAACAAGCCTTAGAAATTCATTATAACAGTAAACACCTGGAATCTCCTGCTCTCACCAACCTCCTTCAGGAACTAAAACTCATGGATGTTGTAGTCCAGAATCAAAGGGCTCTAGTTTTCCCCAATTCTGTTTTAAGGAGTTTTCAGCTAGAGATACAAGGCATTGAATCTGTATTTTTGTAGCCTACCTGAGAGGTAAAAATGGAAGGTTATCAAAACACATCTAGCAGACTTCACCAGTTGACTGGGAGAGGCTTATCTTGTTTTTGTTTTGCTTGGCAGGTCATCACAGGTCTAATCTTAAAGACTTTATATTCTTAAAGACTCATCTGATCCTGGACATTCTTTTTTTGAACTATTACCATCCGGAAGATGGTACAGAATAATAAAAACAAAGACAAATAAGCTGAAAAATAGTTTTTATCCCAGAGCTGTATTAAATATCACTGTATAGTGCAACATTGAAGTGCAATATTAGGGGCAGTGCAATGGTGAATAGAATGTGAAGGATGTGTGTATATATGTTCTTATTTGTGGTTTTTACTTGTGTGTAGTATGCACTGTGGACAGCACTTAATTTCATTGTGAGTTACACAATGACAATAAAGATTATTCTATTCTATTCTATTCTATTCTATTCTATTCTATTCTATTCTATTCTATTCTATTCTATTCTATATAGAACAACCATGTTGATTTCTGTTTTCACTATACATTAGTAGATCTGTCTGCCAAGGTATCTTTGTCACCATGAATTAAATTGGCCGCTTTGCCGTCTTGGACGGTTTTATCTTAAAATAAATCTGCAACTAGTGGAAGAAATGGGGAATGATTTTATGCCATTGAGATATATATAAATAAATGACTCCAGAAAGTAACTTATAAATAATGGTTGCTTTCTAAGCAATACTCTCATCCTTTTTCACATGCACAGCTGGATGTTCTCTCTCCCTTGCAGGTAAATTTGTACACAAAATATTAGCAGTAGAGATGCTTGAGTTTTAGTTGAATTATTAGATTGAATGGATGCTGGCTAGTGAATTTATAACAAAGACAGTTTTATCATTGACATATGATGTTTGCAGAAATCATAACAATTGAGCTTTTAGAGAAAGCATAAATTAATCCAGCTTGCTTTCTTTATGAAAACTTCCAATGAATTTGTCAGCTTCTGCTAAATAGGATTTGTCTGGAGGGGGTGTTCAAAAAGAAGAATGGTATTTTGAAACCCAGTGACTGTTTTAAAATAAAATTTTAAAGAATAGTGCAGAACTAATCATGTCTAGGCCAAGCAGTTAGATGTTTTGATGCTACATTTCTTAGGAGAAGAACTGATAATAATAAAATTTGCAGAAAGAAATGTGCTGCTGAATTAAAAGCTCAGTTCTTGGCCTTCCAGCATTCTTGTTATAAAATTGTTTCTCTTCTGAATGGCCAGGTATTGCCAATCAGCACTCTGAAGCTGAAAACCATGAATATATGGCATAATTAAGTCAACTTGAAATAAGCCCATTCTTTTCATGTCGCAATGGCTGGTTCTAAAACCAAACTGTTCTTTAGCTGAAACCATTTTATGGCTTGGCATTTTGTAGAAAAAACCAACACACTGTATGTGATTCTTAGCTGGGATTTTCTTTTCTTCTTTTTTGTTTATCGAAGAAGTGTTTCTTGCAGATAAAATTTGAATAATCTATGTAGTTTAATTTGAATAATTTATACACAAGGCATCACAGAGTTGTAATTGTAATTACAGTGTTCAGCTCAGCGGCAGCATGTTTGAAGCTGAATGCTGATTGTGGCACACTTCTTATGCTCTGCAATTTCATTTTGTTTTTGGCAAAGTCTTTAGAGTGCTGGGTGTAGGCTTGGAGCCTTTGCCAAATTTGTTAAAGAAAGTTGGTCAAAGAGCTTTTTTTTTTTTTTTAAAAAAAAATTACCGTAAGTCTTTTCTCTAGCTACCCACCGCCACATTTGAAATCCAATTTTGTTTGCTTCCATCACATATTGAAAAATAAAGATGACTCTAAAAACCCAACCAACAACTCCTGATTGGTGAGAGAAGAAAGAATTTCTTGAGGAGAAGCAGCTGTTCTCATAAAGAATTTCCTGAAGCAACAAGCCTAGAGTATAAACTATATTGTATATGGATAATTGTGGGACAAAGTATGTTGTTTCCTATTTCTGTATTTGGTTGCTCCATGAAGATTAACCCTATGCTGCATTTGTAAAATTCCACAAGGAAGATGCATAGACTCAGCCATTGCTTGAATTAAAAGGAAGGAATTACGTTGCTTTGTCACATGGAGTATTTTTTCAAAGAAACATTATGTTAACTTATTTATTAAAAGATATACTAGGGAAGGATTTTATATTTTGCTCAGAGACAGATCCTTAACACCTGACATGTTTTTTCAAGCTTAAAGTCTTGAGGAAAAAAAAGTGGACTTCAGCCATGCATGGGGCCTGATTTTGTTGACCTGAGATTTTAAATTTTAAGATCTTGAGTTTCATATTAATCCACCTAGAGCCATATTACTTGAATGGTGGTGATGGAGATTGCACATCTTGGAATTCTTGGCTGTAACAGACAAAATTTGCTGTTGTTGTTGTTGTTAATTGCGAAGTCGTGTCCGACCCATCGCGACCCCATGGACAACATTCTGCCAGGCCTTCCTGTCCTCTACCATCTTCTGGAGTCCATTTAAGCTCACGCCTACTGCATCGGTGATTCCATCCAGCCACCGCATTCTCTGTTGTCCCCTTCTTCTATTGCCCTCAATCTTTCCCAGCATTAGGCCCTTCTCCAGTGAGTCCTTCCTTCTCATTAGGTGGCCAAAGTATTTGAGTTTCAACTTCAGGATCTGGCCTTCTAAAGAGCAGTCGGGGTTGATTTCCTCTAGGACCCACCGGTTGGATCATCTTGCAGTCCAGGGGAATCGCAGGAGTCTTCTCCAGCACCATAGTTCAAAGGCCTCAATTCTTTGTCACTCAGCCTTTCTTATGGTCCAACTTTCGCATCCATACATTGCAACTGGGAAAACCATGGCCTTGACTATACACACTTTTTTTGGCAGGGTGATGTCTCTGCTTTTTAGTATGCTAAATTTGCTGTAGCACAGCTCTAATTAAGAAGCAGGGTTACAAAGGTAGAGCAACCATAGAATCATAGGGCTGGAAGGGATGTTGGAGGTCTTCTACTCCAATGCCCTGCCTAAGGTAGGAGAACTCCTGGACAAATGGCTGTCAAATATTTTCTTGAAGACCTCCAGTGATGGAGCACCCACAACTCTGGAATGCAAACTGTTCTTTTGATGATGGCATGGCAGATCTATTAAATGAGGTGTGCCTTCAGCTAGAAATTTGAAGACTTAATGTGAGCTTTTTTTTTTTTTGGCTGTTCTTAGAATTTCTCACTATTGAATTCTCCACCTCCTGTCAAGAGACGTGCACAATGAGCTTCAATGCCTCTGGCATAGAAGGGGAAAGTCTCCATTTGCTGAGCTATCTGTCAGGTTGTTTGTGAAGCAGCTCCATTGGAAAAGCAAAATAACCAACTCCTTGACTTTTTTTATTGCTGCAAAAATAAACTGCCATAGTGCATATAAATGATGGATTGGTTTAGTATTTGTAGTAATCTAAATACTTGACACAGGATATAAAGAAAAAAAATCCATCTTTGTTATCATCTGCAGGCAAGACTTGGAAGAAAAGGGAAGAAGGGATTGGGAAAAGGAAACAGATCCAAATAATTTTCTTGTCTTTTTAAAACTAAAATAAGTAATAAATTAGGTACAGTATATTAAGCTCATACTTGGTTTAATGTACCTCTGTTGTCTGAAAACAACCTGGAGAAGATTGCATTGAGAAAAATTAAACTAAAGCAGAATTCAGCATGATGTTTAAATGCAGCCTTTCCCTGACAAATTCCAAGTTCTATAGAGACAAACAACCAAAACAGCTGTTTTAGGTCATTTCCAGAGAGCTTGAACTGGATTCAAGCCAGACCAAGAGCCTTCAGTGTAATTAGAGAATCTTAAATCCCTTTATTTTGTCTTAACTTGTATTAGATTGCCAAATGTTCAAGACGTAGTAGATATCTGCTAAAAACAAATAGATATAATACCGTATTCCCAGGATATCTAGCTTCTATGAGAAAGAAATACAGGAAGTGATTAAAAGAATCAGTACTGATTAAGACAAAGGAAGTACACAATGAAAAATGCACACAACTGGGCTAAGTATTTCCTTGAGGAAACAGAAGAAGGGGGATATATAAGAATAAATGTCACATTTACTTAGTTAAAGGCAAAAGAACAGATCTAGGATGAGATAAAGATCCTTGTCTTGTCAATATAATTTATCAAATTTCTCACTGGTTTTTCTCTGCATCTTACCAATAAGCACCAAATAAGATCAAAGGAACTGGTGATTTATACAGCTGTGGCTACAAAGAAGGATTAAATGTTAAAGCTTTCTCCACACATGATTCATTTGTTCAGGGGTCAAAGTAGGCTTAAACTTTGTAATTTCAGATCATAGGAGAAAATGTGACAGTCTTTAACCAGGATTGACATTTGGAGAACGCAGATCAGTTCCCAATAGATTGGTTGGAAGAAATGTAATCAATGTATACATTTTGTTAGAAAGTCATGTTGCCTGCAAACAAGTAAGGATGACAGTAGCTAAGGGGCTTTGAAGGCATAATAGATATACTGTTATAGAAGCCGTTAGAGAATCCATAAGCTCCAAGTGCCACTAATGTTTGAATCCTGCTATATGCTCAGTGACAGAGAGGGAACAGGAAGAGCAGGGAGGAGAGAAGAACCCTTCTGTCTATCCAGCCTCCATTGTTCTTTCTGCATCCATCTCTACCTTAGAAAAAGAAGGGGTGTATACTTCGGAAATGGGAAAAACAGAAGGGAAATAGGCGTGGAGCTTTCCACTCTTTTGAATTGCTATTTTAAGAATTTCCAGAATATTTTTTTCCCAAGGTGACAAGAATTTCAAATAGGTTGGCCTTTCTACAATATGAGTGAAGTGTTCATGAATGGAAGATAAGCAAGGACAGAAGCAGCTTCTGAGTTGACAGGCAGCAATTCAGGCTATGGTGTAAATTGGCCCCAAAACAAAAAGGAAAGCGAGTATACTGCCAGCTTCGCGTGGGGGAGATCAATATTCATTGGAGAAGATGCCTATGCTTATTAGGAAAATGTCATGCTGTTGCATGCATCCGTAACATTTCCTCTCTTTATCAGTTACAAAAAGGCCCTTAAAATAGGCAAAAATGGCATTTCTGACAAGCAGAGAGACATACATTGAACCAATTTAGCATTTATCAGGGTACAACGATAGTCTGTGAGAAAATGTGATTATCTGGCCAAGACTGCATAAATTTTGCTGGTAAGAAAGGAATCACAATGTCAAAGCTGTTGAAGGAAAATTTCATGTGTCTTCATTTTGTCAGTGTCTCTATGGACAAACAAAATGTATTGGGCTAATCACAAACTGTATTCTACTAATCACTAGAGAAATCACAAATATTTAACAGTACTCCTTATATACAATTGCTAAATTTCATCTTGCAAATATTTAAGGCTATTCTTTGAAACTTGATGCCATCAGATGCATTGAACGACAATCTTGATGTTTCCCAAACAGTAAAATCAACTACTGGTAAAAATTAATGAAATTTAAAACAATAAGATACTATGAAAATTTTAGAGAGGTAATTAATCTATAGAAAATCATTTTATCTAAAGAATCTAAAAGAAATCACACATGGTAGCCTTATACTGCAATCGAACCATTTTCTAATATTCTGTATAGATATATCCTTGAAAAATTTGGAAAATACATTATAAAGGAAAATATTTGGCATAGTATATAAACATTTGTTTTATATGTGTAACACAGAGGGAGAAAGATGAAACTAGAAGTTCTAGCAAACAATCCAAAAATTGTAAAAAAAAAAAAAAAAGACTATGTGCAATGGTAGGCTAGTGATCAAATATAAATGCAAAGTATGGCTTAAGTACTTTGAAAACTGATAGGCTCAAACCTTGAAGTATAGCAGGGCAAACCTAGTTGAAGCTAGTCCATAAGAGATTAAATTCATGATTTAAATTGCAATGGATTGGGAAGCAATTGCAAAACAAGAGGAAAGCATTTGGTGAAAATAACCTAAGAGCCCATTCAGGATGAACAACGAATAGTCAGAATTTAATGTGACATAAGTGTATCCTAATATTCAGCGAAATTGGTGATAAGACAACTGACATCACAAGCCTTTTCGTTCCCATTGAAACTTGTTCTGCTCCTCCTCACTTCTGTTGTTCCTGAGGCTTGGGAGAAATGAGATAAAGCTTGGAAGTTAAATTGATCCTACCAGACCTAGTAGAAGCAATAATCTTATATCGCATATGGATGGTTCTATGTATGCCTGTGTATATCTGTGTGCCTGCTCTTCTCATGTAGTGTGAGATACTGTCCTTTTGTGAAAGTTGAAGCACGGTTCAATTTTCCCTTCATTAGCTTTATGGGAATGGTGGAAAGGCAGCTTCTTTTTCTTCACCTCAGAGAGAAAAATTGGATTTGTTCTGCCTCAGATCTGCAATTTCTGGTGAATGTGCACAAATGAGCTTCTCCCTTTATATGAGTCTTCAATTGCTTCCCAGTCCTATGCCTTTCTCAGAATCAGATTGCTGTGGTCTTTCAAAATAATGGTTTCTGATGCCCTACAGTCCCATTGTTCAAACTATTCTTTCTCAGATCTTCCACTGCAAACTTTCCCACTAGTAGAATTCAATGTTTGAATATGCTATAAGCTATAAGAGGCTGCATCTGGGGTTTGCCATCCCATCTGAACAAGCTACCACTGGTTTTCCATCTTGAAAACACTAGATCTCATTATTCAATTCTAGAAAATGAAAAGCTGGTATGATTCTACTTTATTTGGGTACCAATTAATAGATGAAAATATCTTTGTCGCACATATTGTCCCAATGCTTTGTGAGCTCTGGCGATGACTTTCCAATTTCATGGGAAGAGCTCTTTCTACTTGAATTACTTTGAGCTGAAATTGCCGTAAAATGAATTTAGGAGTTTCTGCATCCAAGGAAGTCAGAATTAGTCCTTCTGATTAGAAAGAGTAGTATTATTGGATGGCTGTTGTACAGATTTCCTCCATATGAAATCTGCCCAACTGAAGGTGAGGAACCATGAGAAATGAGACCTTGACTATTAAGTTGTCTATGAACAATAAACTCCTGGGCACTTGACAGAGCAGATTCATGGATCATTTGGTAATAGTTATCCCTGCTATTGTGAGATGCATGATATTTCTATTCAAGGTTTAGTAGAAGAGGGAACAATAGGGGTTGCCTTGATGTGGGGCTGTCCTGCTTGGGGGTCCAATAATGGTGTGGAATTTTTACAATGTCTTTTGAGGAGTGCCTTAAAAAAAATTCCTCTCCTGATATTTGCACAGCAGCCACTTATTTGTTTTCTAGAGGAGAAAAAAAAGATATAAATTGCAGGTATTAGTACGTAAGAACTTATTCATGTAACACCAATCTTTGGCTTTGTGCAAGATTAAATGTATGAGCTGCAATGCAGGTAAATAACAAAGAGAAGTTAAAAAAAAATAGACCACATTTATACATCTGCAGGCAGCTGCCATTTACAAATCTGACTGGAGGAACATTGACTGATGTTGTTTTCCAGTCGTTTCCTCAACTTCTCTATTTAACGAGACCTTGGCAGATTATTTACCTGCTAGCAACCCCTTTTCTCCTAGGGTCAGTGCTCTTAATTACAATGGTTTATTGCTTTAAGGTCTATCAAGTATTGTTTGCTATAATCCCTGCTTTTTGTTTTGAAAGCATCAATTCTATAACGTCCATCAACCTCACTGGGGTTCAGATTTGACAGACAAGATATCAGGGAAACGCATTTAGAGCATGCCTTTGTGCGTGTGTGTAGAAATGCACTTTCTGATGCAGTAACAATGAAAGACTTTGTGGCATTTGTACCAAATCCTGTGCTGGGAATTCTGGTTCTCATTCTGTATTTTTTCTTTGAAGCTTCTTCCTTCAAGTTGCCTTTCCTTTCAGTTCCCTGCTCATTAGCATTTCTGTGTCCTTGGACCGCCTTCTGTTATGTTGAATCTTCCCACTTCATCGCACAGCTCTTTCTCTTGTCCAGAGAACACTGGTAGGAAATTTGTTATGCCTCAAGATGTTGGACTCCAACTCCCATGACTCCCAGCCACCTAGACAATGGCTACAGGAGATGGGGTCTGTAGCCCAACTTAAGAAAAACTACAAGTTTTTCATTCCTTCCCCTAAGATTTGTGTGAAAGATCTTTCCTCAACCATTCATCATTTGCTTCAAACTGAACAGTCATCATGACTTCTAGAATAATGATTTATTTTAGGAATTTGAGTGTTGATGAAGATCCTACATTATCACCTATAATTTAGGTAACAGATGCTGGGGGCTTCACTGACACCTCGCAAATCCTGCATTAGATTACAGCACATTTATTATTGCAGTGTTAGTGCATCATAAATATGGCTATAAAATGCTCTAAGTTCCTGGTTATAGCATTATTCATTGTAAATATAAAGAAAGTTAAACACTCTACTTTCCTGCCATATGTAATTTAAATAAATGACTATTGAAATGATTTTAACAATCCCTCTGATCAATGCTATCAGTTTTATAATGTTTTCTAAGCCATACTGTGAGTGGTAGAGCTGATTCATGATATTTGTAAATGGTGGATGCTTAGCAGTCCCATTACTTAATTGCAGAGCTTGTATTTTGCACACACATCATTACCTGTTCAATTTCCAAGCCCTTTATATGTCACTGACAGGTCTGGAAAATGCCTCTCTTCAAATTCCTATAGAAAAAATGACAGGGACATGGTACAGTGGAGAAGCCACGTTTGAAATCCCTCATTCTGCCTTAACCCATGAAAAGCCACAAGCATGGATTGGAGGGTATAGCCCTCTTCTATAATGCTCTCTAACAACTGGTATTCAAGACATGCGGTCTGTGAGCAAAGGAGTAGTTGCCTCAATTCCCCATGAATTTGTCCATTCCCTTTTAAAATAATCAAAAGTGATATCCATTGCTGCAACTGGTGGCAACATTTTGTGGTATATACAAAAAGTACCTCCTTTCATTGGTCCTGAATCTCTCTAGTTTTCATTTGAATGAATGAGTTCAAGTGGGTTACAGGTAATCCTCGACTTTACAATCATTTATTTAGTGACCTTTCAAAATTACAGTGGCACTGACAAAAAAAGTGACCTATGACTATTTTTCACTCATATGACCGTTGCAGCATCTCCATAGTCATGTGAGCTGTTGGAATATTCATGAGCAGGAAGAGTCATGTGGTAACTCAGTCAGCCAATGTGAAGAAAGTGCTACTGAGTCTGTGCAAAAGGGTATTGAGTTAGAAGCTGAATTTTCAATCTCAGGTTTGTCTCTGTATCTCTCTGTAAGAAGTCTTCCTTTGTGCTATGTTACTGTAAAGAAGAGTGCATGGTATTGTAAATATTTTGATATAAATATAAAGAAGTTGTTTTTGAATCAGCTAAATGCAGTCAACTGTGAGAGCTTCTGATTTATTTTTCACCAACAGAGAAATTAAAATTCTCTAACATGATCACAATTTGGACTCTGGGCAACTGGCATGTATTTATGAGAGTTGCAGCATCCCAGGATCACCTTTTGCAACTTTGTGACAAGTGAAGCCACATTCACTTAGCAGCTGTGTTCCTAACTTAACAACTGCAGTGATTCACATAACAATTGTGACAAGAAAGGTTGCAAAATGGGCCAAAAACTCACTTAACAACTGTCTTGCTCAGCAGTGGAAATGTTGGACTCAGTTGTGGTTCTTAGCTGAGGACTACCTGTAATATGGGAGGAAAAAGAAAAATCTCTTTTGATCCTTTTCTTTCCTCCATGCTAAGGATGATTTTATATACTTGCTTCCATTTGCTCATCTTCGCCCCACTGCAGTTTTCGTTAGTCGGGGATAAACAGGATGATGTATAAAATCGCAACATTATATTCAAATAATTAAAAGACAACAAATCGAATACAGAGAGGAAATGAAAAATCATTTGGAATAATAATTATAAATAAGTGATTTGCATAACTGACAGAAGCATTTAAAAGAAGCAATGAAAATGAAAACTGATCATTGGACAAATAGAATCATTCTAAGTATATCACACAAAGGAATTGTACCCTTGTGATACAGTAATATTTCTCCAGCTTCTCATTGTGATCACTGAAAATTTAGAGGAATGTTCCAGATAAATTCAGATAAATACGTTCCAGTCAACTTTTAAAAACAACAACCAAACCGTTTCCTAAAAAAAATATCAAACCTTGAAATCTGTTTTTCAAGTTGTCCTTGGTGAGGAATATTTGTTTTGGAGATTAACAGTAAATGCCACCTTTGTCAAAGTTATCAGAGATGAAATGCTTCCCATGATTCATAATACCCACATCCCCCCACCTGCCCACTCCCCAAAGAAAAAGAATAAAAGAAAACATATCTAGTTCAGGAAGTCTCTTGATACTGTTTTGTAATTTTGTTCACCAATAGCCTGTATTTAAAGTTAGGTCCCAGGAGTTTGTTTATGAGCGGAAAGTGCAAAGATAAGCAGTTATTTTAGAAAATGTGGCTCCCTATTGATGTATATTTCACTCAGGCTGAATATCTTAATTGAAATGAAATGTGCATGGGACCATAGGGTTTATTTTTAAGTCTATTGAGGCATTAAATATTTGAAAAGCAAGATTAGGGAGAAAAGAAAGGCATATTATCTTTAGCGCTTCCGTAGTGGGCATCGAAAGCTCTCATCATCTTTTGCAGAAGTAGAAAATATCCATTCTCAAATAATCTAGTAATGCTACTACCATCTTCTCTTTAACCTTTTTTGGGGGGATCAACCTGTTGCTATTTCCATATAACCTCCATACCTATTCTTTTGGGCTTTGCCCTTTAAAACTTACTCATTTTTAAGGTACAGGATTCTTTTGTCTAAGCCAGGACTCTTCCAACTTGGCCCTTTTATGACTTGTGGACTTGTGGCCCTGGTCTAAGCGTTGCATGTTTTCATCATTTTTCATCAGTAATATTATCTTTTCTAATGTCCTCTAGCTATTATATTTGAGGGAGGATATTATTAAATATTTGGTAGATTTATATTCCACTTTTTGCCCAGGATAGTGTAGATGCCATTTCGTCCTAGAAAAGCCTGATTATATGGGCTGAGGGGATAATGGGCTAAGAGCTTCCCTAGCTGAGAGTGAATTTGAATCTGGTCTCTACGATCCTATTCCTATCACTGCTATCCCATACAAAAATCTTGCATAGTTTATGTAGCAGGTTATTGAGATCTGTTTCAATGCTATTAGGCAATAGGCTTTACATTTTGCATAATAGAGCAAAAATAGCTCTGCTGGATCAGGTCAAGAGTCCATCCAGTCCAGAACTCAGCCATTTTGGGGCAGTAGTTTAAGTCACCAGGGTGAAAACTGGGAATTTGGGAGTCCTAACCCTGCCACTGGCACAAAGCCAGCAAGATAATACTGGGCCAGTCATCTCAGTTTTATAAAGAAGGCAAGATCAAACCACTCTCAAAACTGACTCGAAGGCATCTTTGTCTTCCTACCCTCCAGTCAACTGAAACTTGACATGGTTAACACCCTCTAACAGTGCTGTTGTTTTTGTGTACTTAATTTCATTGGGAGTTACACAATGACAATAAAGACATTCTATTCTATTCTATTCTATTCTATTCTATTCTATTCTATTCTATTCTATTCTATTCTATTCTATTCTATTCTATTCCATTGCTTGTTTCATCCATTCTTCCACAAAAAAACTTGAGGTATTTTATTTTTTTATCAAATTGTTGAAGTTTAGCATGGTTTGAATTAAATTGATATGTCTCTGAATTTCAGTGAGGCTTAACTGGAATTGTCTTGTTACCTCTGAATCTCAAATTTAAATTGGATCACAGCTCATTCAGGAAGTTCAGAAGCATGGACAGGGGAAAGAGAAGGTATTTAGCCAATCCATTCCAATGAAGAATTCCTAAGAAGCCTCAGCATTGCTCTGCATGCATTTCAGAAGAATAAACAGAGCAGCAATATAGAAGATCAGTGGCAGCAGAGAAATGCCTTGGAGCCATTCAGAATTGCTGGCACCCTCCGTCATGCTATAGCAGACTGGAGCTAAATTCTTTACTTAGGTCAGGTGTTTTGTCAGTGCCAAGAGTTACAGAATCTCCGTTATGCCTTCTACAAGAAGTTGCTGTATTTTCTTATATTCTAGCTTTCTGACTTTTGAAAATAGCATTCCTCTTATATTTCATGCCATGTATTAATTTGCTACACAGTCCAGCCTTCCTTAGTTTTGGCACTATTCTGCCAAATTAACAATTAATAAGATTTGAGGATGGTTACCAATTCCTATGGGATTAAAAGAGAACCGAACAAATTCATGATCTATTTAAGACTATCCCCCTCAGAGATTCATCATTAGCTCTGGAGCAGCAGGCCTCCAAAGAAGTGCAAGAAAAGGATATAGTTCCATCTCCTGCTGGAACATTTCAGAAGCATTGGCTAGAGTGAGAAACAAAACACTGTGCTAAATGGGCTACTCTTAGAAATCTATTCTTAGGTTTTCATAAGGTGGATTCTGTTACATTTCTGAACTGACAGGGAGAAAATGAATAAAAATTGATGTTTTGGTGACAGGAAGTTTGATATCATATATAATTGTATTGTGATTAAAAAAAGTTCCATTTTCCAAGTCAAAGCCGAATTATATTTTAGAGATACGAATGCCATATTATTCTGAAACCTAATGCAACCATACTTACCATGTCAAAAGGTTGTATTGGAGTTAGCTACTTGTCAGTTGTACAATAGATTTCCTTCTTCGGCACTGACAAGTGCAGTGCACATTGTTGCTCTTGACACTTTCGATTTCTGTCCCTTTATTCTTTTATCTCCAAGCACTTGATCACACAAACGTGACTCCCATGACTTTTTTTTCTATGTATGTAGACTTTCTACTTGCATCCCTTGGCTAAATAGTTAATTAGGTAGCAAAGTGTTATAGAGTAATTGCATTGATCCAACCCAATCATGCTATCTTGATTTTATAATACCAGCATTTATATCATTTATGTTTGAGAATTGCAATGACATTAAAATGTAACTAGGCTTTGTCTGTCTTTGCTTCTCACAAAGAAGCAATCAGTGCTTAGAGGAATTCCTTTGTCTTCCATTCTGCCCTTCCAAGTCCTGCTACACTACCTCATTATGATGTGGAGATGGAACTCCTGGGAATGAGTGTGCGAATAACTCAGGAGTTTATGCCAAGAGTATATATTGTAATCCCAGCAGGATCATTTAGGGCAGGAAACAAATAAGCACCTATATGGGGTGCTATAACCTCACATGGATAGCAAATATAAGAAAATGGACAGTACAGTGCTGGATGTTGGGATCCTCAGGTTACAGATGTCCTCAACATGATACTGAGGAAGAGCTAAGGATAGTTTGGCTTATAATAATGTTTATGGAATGGTTATATTAAAGCATCTGGGATAAGAGAGTGGAGGTTCATTCTCCAAGTTTGTGGTTGGTTTCCAAATGTTTTATTACCAGGCTAGATAACATCTTCAGGAGGATTTAGGGAATGTTAGCATTGGTGTTCTTCTGCTTATAAGGGCAGTAGTCTTGTGATGGGTGGACCATGTCAGGTGAGAGTCTTGTGATGGGTCTTGTTCCTTAAATTCTTCAGCAGAATTCCCTAAATTACCTAGCCTGGTAATGGAACATTCGAAAAGCAACCCAGAAGCTCAGAGAACGAACCTCCACCCTCATCCTCCACCTGAACTACAAATAGTCATCAGTATCTGGGATATCTAATTGCTGATGCTGCCATACAGAAAAAGAAGAACTGAAGTTGTAATATAGAATTACAGTAGGAACATGGACCATAAGTAACATGAGCATGAGAAAGCATGAACATGGGAAAGCATCAACACAATGAAATGAAACATTCACTGCTTCTGGAGGCAGGTTGTTCCACTGGTTAATTGTTCTAACTGTCAGGAAGTTTCTCCTTAGTTCTAGGTTACTTCTCTCCTTGATTAGTTTCCATCCGTTGCTTCTTGTCCTGCCTTCAGGCGCTTTGGAAAATAGCTTCACAATTAAAAATTCACATCTTCAGTATCAGTGAATTGAGATGGACTGAGATCAGACACTTTAAGTCAGAAAATCTGACTGTTTATTACTCAGGACATGAAAAGCAAAGAAGAATGGGTTTGCTTGACAGTACTTGACTCCAAAGCAATCAATGACTGAATAATATCCATTAGACTTTGTGGTCAGCCTTTTATTTTTTTCCAAATAATTGTATTAAAGGTTTTAATAAAACAACAAAAGATAAAAGAAACTAAGGGAAAGAAAGAAGAGAAAAGAATTGCAAGAAAAACTTTTACTTTTTTCTTTTCTTGAACTTTTTGAATTTTCGTTGATTTCTTTCCTTTTCTTTTTTATTCCTTACTTTATATTAGCTTATGTTAGTTTTTATCTTCTCATTTAAATTTTTAATAAAAATTATATATATGTGTATCTGTGTAAATTTTTATTAAAAATTATAATTATAATTATAAAGATAGATAGAAAGATACTGTCTTTCAAAAGAAACAGAATGCAAATTTAGCAGTAAGTATTAAACTAAGCTGCAATTCTATGCACCATGTCTTGTTAATCACCACAGTGCCACTTTGGTTGAGTGAGATTTAAGTTCTGTAATAAAAAAGATCTTATGAAGCATGCGCTCCATAGTGATTTCCCTTCATAAGTTGGAAACTTACTTTTTGAAATTGGGAGCCTGTTCTCCTTTCACATGTGGGTTGTGGAACTCTGAAAACTCAAAGATCCTGTATCATAGAGCTTTTCAACTTTTTCATCCTTTGTACCACTTTTGGATATGGCAATATTTGAGTACCACCAGTCGCCTAGCAAGGTGTTTAAAACTTGATGACCCATAAAAAAAGGAAAAAAGTGATGAAGTACAGGTAGTCCTCGACTTACAACAGTTCACTTAGTAACTGTTCAAAGTTACAATGGCACTGAAAAAAGTGCCCCCAAGCCACAGCCGAGCAAGACACCTGCCTGCCCACCTGGTGGCACTCTTCCTCCTGTCTGAGGTTTTCATTGTTGTGAACATTTCTGTTGAGGATTGGCAGTGGGGATGGGGTGGGGGTTGTTTGGTTTTTATTCCCCCCATCTGCTGGGTAGTTGCAGCAGGTTTTGGTTACTTCACATGACCCTGGGACACTGTGACCGTCATAAATATGAATCAGTTGCCAAGCATCTAAATGTAAATCACAAGACCCTGGAGATGCTGCAACATTCCAGCTGATCAGCGCTTCTTCTGGGCTCAGCAGAAGTGACAGGATCAGCGCTGAGCTCCAGCTGGAGCCTGGAGTTGATCCTGGTGCTTCCACTGAGCCCTGACATCCCCGAAGAATCACTGATCTTGGTGCTTCCGCTGAGCCCTGACAGCCCTGCAGCTCCAGCCATCTCTCGCTCAGGCTTGTGCGGTGCTGCCACTGGTTCAGGTCATTCCCCTTCCCTGCTACCACTTTTCTAGGATTGTTGTGTACCATCTGCCAGGTGCCAATGTACCACAGGTGGTACCCGTATCACTGGCTGAAAAGCCTTGCTGTATCATACAGAAAATGCTTCCTCTTAAAAAATGTTGACTACCAAACTTATGGCAGGTGATGGAGATGAAAGAGTAAAGATAAGACATTCATTCTTATCTTCAAATCCCTTTGACATTGAATGAAAACAGTTTGAACATCTCAGTAGGGCTTTACTTGAAAATAAATAAGTACAGTAGTACAGATGCTTTCAGGTTAAGCATGATTCCTGATGACTGCTTCTAATCAACTGTTGTAAAATTTCCATTTGGTCTTCCATTCAAGAACTAACTCAATCTGACCCCACTTGGCTTCAGAGATCTTCCAAGATTGGCAAGATACTTAATACAGCATTAATAATTACTGTATAATATCTTTTGGCTGTCATTTGTATTTAACTTCTTTTTGTGTGTGTTGAGCTTTAATCATTTTAATTTTTTTTATGATTGTTCATTGCCCAGAATCACTGGTTTGAGATGGGCGGCTATAAAAATGAATAAATATATAAACAAAGAATACACAGAAAATAGTTCCTTTGATTTTTGACAGAGCTTATTACAATAGTCTTAAATACATGGAATTTGGGTTCCAGAACAAAAATATTAACAAATGCATTATTAATGTGCCTATTGATCTATCTGTTCATTAGTTAGCTCTTCCAGATCTTATCTTAAGTCAAAAGATGATCACCATGAAGAATAGCTTCAATATGAGTGTATCCTGGCAGGAGATTTGTATTTGTTGCTTAAAATTTTCAAGGTCTTTTAAAAATTCATCAAGTGATATTGAAATTATAATATTTTCTAACCTTCAGGCTCTTTGTGTCAAAGCCATATAAGAGGCTGGCATTCTTCACAAAGAATTCCCAGGAATGGATGTCTGATTTGATATTTATTTACCATTTAAATTCAGGTAAGATACATCCTGCTTTTCAAGAGACACTCAGGATGGTTTACATTATAAATTAAATAAGAACTCAGTCAACAATTACTCTAAAAAGAAGAGGTTGAATTTTTGAACTTATTTTAAACAGATAATTGTTTGTTTCCTTTCTCAGCGTATGGATACTTGAGATACAGTTGGTAACAATGCTTTCTCATTTCCTCAGCCAGTGCATGTGTATATGCAGAGCATGGGTGTCAAACTTGATCATGTCACATGATGTATCATGATGTATCACAATGTTTTTTGCCTTGGTGGAGCCGGGATGGGCATGGCCTGTGCATAATGCATATGGCCCATGGGCTGCCAGTTTGTCACCCCTGATGTAGATCTATACATATACGTAAGGTGATTTACAACCTATAATGATCGGTTTACACAACATACTGTGCCAAAACAAAGCCAACCATATTATTGAGTATTATGTGAACTAGTTGGATCTTTGGTCTGATCTGGCAGGGTTATTTTCAGGAGATTTTATCTTTATGCATGAACACTGTATTAATTTAAGTAATCTGATCCACTATGCTGTAATTCTGTTAAGCATCAGATCATCTGCTACTGTAAATTAATGCTCTTTGTGAGAACATCACTTATCATGTAGAATATAGTACAATAGCTGCAAAATGAACATTTTTCTTGTTAAAAGCTTTCTATTCTCATACATGAAAACATTTTGTTATCCAAATTCATGGAGCAGCTCTGCTTCTGTTTTACCATTCATGTATCATGTCAATCAACTTGCATGCAAGTTCTAATGTTATGGGAGAACAAAGGTGAACAGATCTAGGTGAAAGTCCTCAGGTTCAAAGGCAGAGAGTCCTCATTACATGAGAGGGAATTGTAGCTTGAAATCTCCTATCGATAGGTTCATTCAGATGCCAAGCTGAGCACACTGACAGAAAACAGTACAGGAGGAGGAAAGGTAGACTACGATTATAGGCTGCTAAGCTCATTTCACCTGCAAAGGGGAGAATATTGATTTCATTCATCTCACTTAGCTGTTAGTATGACTCAAGGAAAAAAAGAGGGAGAGGAAGGGTCTACGTTCAATGACATTAACTGTGAAATGACACTGTTATGTCCCGAGCCTTGCAAACGGCTCGGGCGTTTGCAGGCAGTCCCGGGCAGGTGCAAAGCTGCCCGGGACCAGACAGGCTGTCGCCAGCGCCGTGCGCATGCGCGGGTGCTGGCGCGGGAAAAGTAACCCATTTACCCGGGAGTTGCCTATATAAGAGGCTGTGAGGCGTTTGGGCTGAGCTGAAGCCATCTTCCTGTAAGCTGAACGCTGAATAAAAGAACCCGAGAACTCCAGCTGCTTCTCGTGTCTGTTTTCCCGCCAAGGACGCAACACTGGCGACGAAGGATGGGATGCCTTGCACTACCTGGAAAGGAAAAAGTGTAAGCTTACCCAAGGAGTCCTGAGCGGCGGAAGAGGAACGGTGTTGACTCAGCAGCTGCCCGCCAATCCAGTGCGCATTCGGGGGTAGGCTGGCTGATAGACCCGTCTCCTGAAGATCCGAAGATGGCGAAAATCGGAAGGCTTGCGGAATTCGACGTCTCACATCCAGAGCGGTGGGAGTCCTACGTATCCAGAATGGAGAACTACTTCAAGGCAAACCAAGTGAGGGAAGATAGCTTGAAGGCTGCCACCCTGCTTTGCGCTTGCGGCCAAGACGCCTTCGAAATCGCAGAAAACCTTGCAGCACCTGTTCCAGTAGAGTCTGTAAGCTACGCAGACCTGAAGAAGCTGCTGAAGGACCACTTCCACCCCAAGGTGTCCGTTATCTCATGGCGCCACACCTTCGAGCAGAGGGATCAACGGTCCGGGGAGTCAGCCAAGGAGTACATCGCCGCGTTACGGAAGGCCGCCAAGCCCTGCGAGTTCAAGGACCTCGAGGAACGACTGAGGGACCGATTCGTGTGCGGGTTGAGGCATCGAGAGCTACAACAGAGACTTTTCGCTAAGGAAGAATTATCCTTCCAAGACGCTTTAAGGGAAGCCACCGCGGAAGAAGCAGCAGGCGGCGCCGTCAAGAACATGCGGCCGATCAGAAGCAGTGCAGAGGGTGCGTCCGTGCACCAAGAAGACGTCCGACGAAACTCCGAGGAGGATCCGGACGAAGAAGTCGACCGTCTACACCCCGCGAAGGGAGAAAATCAGAAGGAAAGCTCTTCAGCTCCGCTCAAGTGCATCGGCTGTGGAGGTCGCCACAGGAGAACCGACTGCAAGTTCCGCTCCGCTACCTGCCGGGCATGCGGCAAACAAGGGCACATTGCAGCTGTGTGTCTGGGCCGACGAAAGGCACAACCTCAAGAAGAACGCCTGAAGGGTACCAGAGTCCCCAGCCAGAATAGGGTAGGTTTTTGCGCTTCGCGTAGAAACATTTGTAGGACAGGCACACACAAGCCCATGAAGAAAAAGCTGTCACTCAACGTGAAGCTACAAGGGGTTCCATTATCTATGGAACTAGACACAGGGTCTGCCCTTTCCATCATTTCATTGCATACATTTAGGAAGATTTGTTCCAGTAGTGGGACTAAGGCCAAGTTAAGGCCTTCTGATATTGTATTAACTGATTTTCAGAACTCAAGAGTGTGTGTTAAGGGGGAGGCCACCCTTAACGTGCAATACAAGAGTTTTGAAGGTCCACTAGACTTGTTAGTAGTAGGGGGTGAAAGAACGAGTCTCATAGGACTCGATTGGTTTGAGGCCCTGGGGATACACGTCACAGGACTCAACAGCTTACAAACACTCGACCTACAGGAAGTCTGCAAGGAATTTGCAGATGTTTTCAGCCCCCAGCTGGGCACATTCAAAGGACCACCTGTGTCCTTAAAGCTAGACCCCACTGTCACTCCCATTAGGATTAAAGCAAGAAGGGTCCCTTTTGCTTTAAAAAGTAAGATTGACACTGAATTAGACAAACTAATCCAACAAGGAATCCTAGAACCTGTTGATTCCAGCCCATGGGAGACCCCCATTGTCACGCCTCTAAAGGCAAATGGGGACATTCGCATTTGTGCTGATTACAAATGCACACTCAATAAGGCATTGCAGCAACATGCCTATCCTGTTCCTGTGGTCAGTCACATCCTGGCCTCTCTCAAGGGGGGGCGTGTTTTTGCAAAGCTTGACCTAGCTCAAGCATATCAACAGCTGCCTGTTGATAATGATGCTGCCATAGCTCAGACTATTGTGACCCACAGGGGAGCCTTTAAGGTAAAAAGGCTGCAGTTTGGAGTGAATGTCGCTCCTGGGATTTTCCAAAGCGTAATGGAAAACACACTACGAGGTATACCAGGGGTCTGCCCCTACTTTGACGATGTCTTGATTGCAGGAGACTCCACACACATTCTAGCTGAAAGGCTTAGGGCTGTCCTGTTAAGATTCAGGAAATCAGGCCTTAAGCTCAGAAAAGACAAATGCAAGATTGGGGTGCCTTCTACTGAATTTCTGGGATTCAAAATTGATGCTGCTGGGATTCATCCTGCTGAATCCAAACTAACTGCTATTTTAGAAGCACCCAGGCCAAAGTCTAAGGCCGAACTTCAGGCCTTCCTAGGCCTCCTGAATTTCTACAATTCTTTTCTTCCACATAAAGCTAGTGTAGCTGAGCCTCTTCACAGGCTACTAGACAAACAAGCTGTGTGGCTGTGGTCACAAGCACATGAGGCTTGCTTTAAAGAAGTCAAGGCCTTGCTCACTTCTAACAGTGTTCTTGCACATTTCAACGAGTCTCTCCCTGTGTGCATCGCTTGTGATGCATCCCCCTACGGGGTTGGAGCTGTCCTGAGTCACCTCAGGTCTGATGGAACTCAGGTTCCTATTGCATACTACTCCAGAACACTGTCTTCTGCCGAGCGCAACTACGCTCAGATAGACAGGGAGGCTCTGGCTGTTGTTGCTGGAATTAAAAAATTCCACGATTTTCTATATGGCAGGCATTTCACGGTCTTCACTGACCATAAGCCTCTGCTGGGACTGTTTACCACACGTAAGCAGACTCCCCACATCATTTCCCCTAGAATGCTTAGGTGGTCTATTTTTTTGTCTGCATATGATTTTTCATTACTCCACAAGCCTGGGAAAGAAATGGGCCATGCTGATGGCCTCAGTAGGTTGCCTCTGCCAGTAGTAGAAGCTGACCCCGCGCCAGCTGTCAACATTCTATCAATCCAAGCCTTGCCCGAGCTTCCTCTTAGTGCCAGGGATGTTACCGCTGAAACAGGTACAGATCACACACTTTCACGTGTCCGCTCCTGGGTCCTGTCCGGGTGGCCTGAGCACTGCCCTAGTCCTGAGTTTCAGAGTTTCTGGTCCAAAAGGAACGAATTGTCCCTTTCTCAGGGTTGTTTGCTTTGGGGAAACAGAGTTGTCATTCCCACCTCAATGAGGACTAGGGTCTTAGAATCCCTCCACGAGGGTCATCCTGGCATTGTTCGTATGAAGGCTCTTGCACGCAGCCACTTGTGGTGGCCTGCTTTAGATAAAGATATTGAGGCTAAGGTACACGCATGCCACATGTGCCAACGATCTCGCCCAGAGATGCCCCAAGCTCCTGTGCATAAATGGGAGGAAACACAGTCCCCATGGTCTAGGGTGCACATTGACTACGCTGGGCCCTTTCAGGGCCAGTTCTTCTTGGTCCTTGTTGACAGCCATTCAAAATGGCTTGAGGTTGTGCCTGTCTCGTCCACCACCACTGCAAAGACTATTCAGGTACTGAGGGGGATTTTTGCTGCACACGGGCTGCCAGATGTCATTGTGTCTGACAACGGCCCTCAATTCACCTCCTCCGAATTCCAAGCTTTCTTACAGGCAAACCTGATTCGTCATGCCACATCTGCGCCTTTTCACCCATCCACCAACGGTATGGCTGAACGCATGGTGCGCATCGCAAAGGACGCCTTGAAGAGACTCACCTACGGGGACTGGCATCACAGGTTGGCTGACTTTCTCCTTTCTTATCGCACCACACCGTCCACTTCTACAGGGAGAAGTCCAGCTGAACTTCGTTGGGGGCGCCAACTTACTACGAGACTTGACCGGTTGCATCCGGACAGACTGCCTTCATCTACCTCACATCCTAGGGCACCTAGACAACTACTTGTGGGTGCCCCGGTTTGGGCTCGCAATTACGGGCCTGGTCATACATGGGTCCCCGCTTCTGTGTCCAGGATCACAGGTCCTCTCTCCTACGAGGTTGCCCTGGACAACGGTCGTGTCCTGCGTCGGCACATCGACCAACTCCGCTCTAGGCGGGACTTTTCTGCTGAAACTCCTGGGTCTTTTCCAGGGGGGGAGGGGGACCCTTTGGAGCAAAGGGAAGGGCAAGAGCTACTGCCCATCGCCACTGAGGGAGCCACAAACGGCTCGTCCCAAGGTTCTGCAATTGCTCCGAAAAGGAAGTCTTGGAGCTTACCCACACAACAGGCACTCACGCCTACTCCAGCCAGGGAGTTACCCCGGGGGCATACTCACTTTCCACACACAGCACACAGCACTCCAGCAACGGAGGATACCCGGGGGCATCCCAACAAATCATTCCCCGCAAGAGAGCTGGCACACAATGCCCAAGGTTGGCCTGACCTTACCCCAAATCCTACAGGGGGTCAAACATACACAGAGCTAGTCGAGGAACCAAGTCCCGACTACAACACCCCTAGCACAAATCAGGGGACACCTGAGTTTTGGGAGAGTACAGAAACCCACACGAGCCCAAACACAGAATGGGGTTCAGGGAATAGACAGCCTCCTGACAGGTCTTGGACTGACCTAGGGGGTTCTACAGAGACGCCCAGCAGTGGCTATCACTTCAAGGGGCCTGAGGGTCTACAGCTAGGTAGGACAACCAGGTCACAAAGCAACAGAAGCCCTGGCCTGACGAGCCCGGTGGGCAAGCAAGCAGGCCAGGCATCGGGGCACAGTCCTTGGAAGACACCAGGGCACAGTAGAGAGAACAGGCTCACGCCTCCCTCCAGTCAGGGGACTTATGCCAGTAACCCAGAGCTAAGAAGGTCACAGAGAGCAAAGAAATCTCCTAAGTACCTAGAAGATTACATAACATTGTTGGCAAGACAAAAGCCAGTAAACAGTGGGAACACTGGGGAGCAAATTGTCGTGTAAAATAAATGTTGTATGTTGATAGTAGTTTTAGCCCGGGGGAAAGGGGTGTTATGTCCCGAGCCTTGCAAACGGCTCGGGCGTTTGCAGGCAGTCCCGGGCAGGTGCAAAGCTGCCCGGGACCAGACAGGCTGTCGCCAGCGCCGTGCGCATGCGCGGGTGCTGGCGCGGGAAAAGTAACCCATTTACCCGGGAGTTGCCTATATAAGAGGCTGTGAGGCGTTTGGGCTGAGCTGAAGCCATCTTCCTGTAAGCTGAACGCTGAATAAAAGAACCCGAGAACTCCAGCTGCTTCTCGTGTCTGTTTTCCCGCCAAGGACGCAACAGACACCATTAGAGCTGAGGAAATAAAAGGCAGCTTCTGAGATGATAAATGTAACTTCATTAAATGAGTTTAAAAACGCACTTTGTCTTCATAAGGAAATGGGGCAAGAACTGTGGATTCTGGGTGTTGCTTTGGTCTGTGTGATGACCTTTGCAACACTCTTGGTAATAAATGAGGTTTAAATTATGGCAGATTATTCATAATTCATTCATAATTAGCATACAAAAACAAGCAGGTGCAGTCTATGTAGTGTAGTACTTAGTGGACTGAATTAGTTCAGTAATGGTAGACAAAATAGAGAACATTTGCCAAGACCCACTAGTAATTTTGATATTAAATAAAATGTTTCTAGAAACAAAATAGGATAAAAGTGATGGGATAAAGGAAAGGCAAAAAATAACAAACTTAGAATAAATAATAGGTAAAGAATAACAAAGGTCTGGAGATTTTAGAGAAGTGTTGGACTTAAATAAAGAAGGAAGCAACAGAAAGGGTATACCTGTGTTGATAGTGATGAAGAGGGTCATTATGTAAAGAAGAGAGAACTTCCTGAAAATTTCTGGTAGATTCTTTCAGCATCTCATCCAAAAGCACTCTGATATGATTGCAAGTAAAAAAGGAATTCAGATCATTGCCTGATTGAAATCGGGAGCTATCGATCAGAAACACGTACCTCCTTTCTCAACTCCATCTCTAATAACTGACCTTAGACACTTTATTTACAGAAAGCCTGGAGGAAGTTCAAAAATGTACCATATTTGGAAAGGGAAATACATAAGAGATATACTAATCAATGCTAACCTACCACAGTATTGTTATTAAAGTAGAAAGACCTAACTTACCCTCTCATTAGAGTTTTGAGCGATTTCTAAAATATTGCTTATATTCCATTATTTGTAGATCAGGTGTTTCTGTTCTAAATATGGTTAAGGTAACAATAGTAAAAATGAAAGGAGCAAAAGCACCAAGTTACCATGACTTGAAATGAACTGGAACCATTGTTTCCGAATTTCAGATCTGTAGTGCATTAAATAGAAGTTAGTGCCAGTAAAAATTAGGAATGACACTGAAATCCATTCCATTCACATTTTAATGCAAATTGTCTTCATTCACAGTTCCTGAATCTTTTTGCAAAATGAAACAGTTATCTTCTGTTATTCACACTTTCTCAATTTTCGCATGTGGTTTCCCCAAAAAAGCACCATGTACAGAAATATGTATATTAGGGGAAAATACACAAAAAACAATGCAAGTGGATGACAACAATATGCAAAATGTGTATTAGAGACAATTGCTTATAAGATGCCATGCACTGAAAAAAGGCACAGGAAAATATGTTTTTTTAAAAGCACAGGATGAAGCAAAGTTAAGCTTGATTTCATATATTTTCTTAATTTTTTCAAAATCAACATAATACCTGTTTGTTAGAAAAGAAGTTATTTTGAACATTCGGAGGGCAAATGTGTATAAAGTTAGATAAGAATTCAGAATGAAATCTGGTTAGCTAACAATGAGTGATCTTGAGCAAATCACCTCTTTTAACTAGTCTGCTTCACAGGATTGTGAAATTGAGAGAGGGGAGTTAAGGGAAGGAGAAAAAACACGCATTCCTCTTTGCTGGTTTTTAGTTTGCTTTTCCGGTATTATAATTAGAATGGTTTCAAAGAATATCCCCCGTTCAGCCAGATGACTTTTGCCATCCTTTCCAAGTCTGAGAGTCTATCACATTCACCAAAGGTGATGGCAATTGTTCTGGTGCAGAACCACACACCTCTTGAAAACACAGTGTTCAAACTAGAGGGCAAATGGCATGCTCATCAATCCCTAGGATGATAATTTGATCCCCATTTTTGTTTTGCTGTTAAACTCTATACTTTGCTGTCACAGATCAGTGTTAACCTCCTTTAGCAGCTGTGCAAACTTGATATTTCAGAAGCTCCATTGGCATTTAAGCTCTACAAGCTTCCTCTCAAATGAACTAATGAACATGCAAAACATTTTCTCTGGATTGGTGGGGAATCCTGTAAAGGTCAAGTCCTTATCTTCTGAAGTTTCATTAGTGTGTAATTAAAAAAGAATATTTACAGTTGATTGCACTGTCAAAACTGAAGCACCATTTGCTTCTTCTTTTAGCGATCATGGGCAAGAGAAGGAGGAGGTAGTAGTGTTGGGAGCAGCTGAGCTGGAAAAAGGCCTTTGACAATCTCACTCACAGCATCAGGAGGCATAATGAAAAATGTGTTATACTCAAATATATACATACCTGAAATAAATACCTCAGATTGTGGGTACTAATGCCCAATGATTCGGTGCTCTTATTATTTTCAGAGAATTCATTTAAACACATTTCTGCAGAGCCCATTGCAAACATACTCATGGAAATGGGGAACAAGAAATGGATATGGGGCAACCATGATGATGATACAAAGTAGTTTTCTAATATTAATGATCTTGTGCAGGAATAGGAGTTGAAAACAAGGTGCAAGTAAATCATTTGTGAGGAAGTGATCCATTTAAGAACTTCAGAATTAAGGCAATTCTTATGAAGTCTTGGATAAGATGTTATGCTTCTTTATTCTTGATAAATTGTAAACAGACTTTGGGAGAAAGATTCTGATCTATTCATCTACAATTCATCTATAATAGGAAAATGTCATTTTCTGCTTTGAAAATAAACCATGATATATAGGTTTTCTCTTCCTCTCCCTTTTTATATGCATGTGACAGGATCAAAATTTTCTACTTTCTACTTTCAATGTTAAGCTAATCACAGTTCTTTGTGACATCTGTGTTGAGTGATTTGTTTTAATATACATTAGCCTCTTTTTATTTACAGATTTGTCAGACTTTGTTGTTACTGTCTGGCCTGTCCCAGGTTAAAAGTTTCGTTAGTCCTCACAAAACAGTTGTAAGAAGCGTTACAATTTTGCTGAAATTGCAGCCAATGCAAAGACCGTGTTTCCCTGAAAATAAGACCTATCCTGAAAGTAAGCCCTAGCTTGCTTTTTATGCTTGCACCTAATATAAGCCCTATCCCCAAAATAAGCACGAGTTAAGACCCTGCCCACTGAATCCCACTGTCTGGTTGCATGAGGTGGGACGAGATGCATACATAAATATCAAGTT
The DNA here is from genome assembly GCF_016545835.1 of Crotalus tigris. NCBI lineage: Eukaryota > Metazoa > Chordata > Lepidosauria > Squamata > Viperidae > Crotalus > Crotalus tigris. The sequence continues at coordinate 182,380 of NW_024097078.1, read as the reverse complement.
AGGGCAGAGGTGGGGGGGGTAGAGCTGCCCCACAGGCCCCACTCCTGCTTACCTCAGGACCATTGCAGCCAGGCCTCCCATGCCCCAACACCTGTTTCACCTCATGATGATAGCTCCAACAGCCCCATCCAGCAGCAGCCTGCGTGGCTGCTGCCAGCCTACTTCTGCAGCCACTTGCTGTTGGGTTGAGTAAACAAGGCACCACCGGCTGATCCAGTGAGTCCCGCAGTCCTCAATGCTTCTGGCGATGTTCCATAACGGCGCCCGACATCTAATACTGTACCTGTCTGGCTGTTCTGCACATGCACACAGGCAAAACGGCAAGTGACGGCATTCTGAGCATGTGCAATTGCTATTTGGCACTTCCGGACATGCGCAGAACCTTCTGAACATCGCTGTGCATGCGCAGAGACTAATGGACACTTCCGTACATGCGCAGAGACTTCTAAGTACTTTCGCACATGCGCAGTGACCAGTAGGAGGTGAACTGGCACTCATACACATGCTCAGAGGAGGACACTATTCAGGACGGATCGTCAGCACATGGGACAATTGGACAGAGCCGGATGGTGGTTTCTTGGGGGGGGGTAATTAGGCGAAACTGCTTGGTAATGGGTGTGGGAGATTCAGATGTGGGGCTTGGGTGTGGTTATGTTCCAAACAGTATTTAAAAGCACTGAGAGTGGAGAGTTCTCAGTGCCGACTTTATTCCTGCATCCTAATATCATTAAAGCATTGTTCTTCCTGCCTGCTGGTCATTTATTGCTGCAACTAAATCCCAGCCCAGGACGTCGTAACACTTGCCACCGCTCATGCGCATCGCCCCTGGCCTCCATTTTGCTGGCAGAAGCCTTCAGGAAAGGTCTCTGCATCTGAGAATGGAGCCCTTGGATGATGCGCACATCGCCCCCTGGTCTCCGTTTTGCCAGCAGAGGCCTTTAGAAAAGGCCTCTGCAGCCGAGAATGGAGGCTGGAGGGTGACACGCACATCAACCTGGAGTTCTGTTCTCAGCTTTCCTGAAGGCCTCTACCAGTGAAACGGAGGCCAGGGGCGATGTGTGCGAGTGGCGGTGACAGAAGAAGTTGGCCACTGGTGGCCACATGGGTTCCTGCTACACAGGCTGTCGGTGCCACCATCCTGAGGTGAGACTGTGAAAAAAATAAAACACCCCCTGAAAATAAGACCTAATGCCTCTTTTGGAGGCAAAAACAATATAAGACCAGGTCTTATTTTCAGGGGAACATGGTAGTATAAAGTACAAATAAAATTCAAGGCAATACTAAACAAATTTCATATTCCAGATAGTACCCTGGAGAGTGGGTGGAAGTGGAAACTCCTAACAGCTGAATGTTCTGGAAGAATACATCTGAATTCAGTAAGCTGGTGATAGCAGTGCTAAGAGATGGTAGCAAGATTGATCAATCCAAGAAAGGTCATGTTTTCACTCCAAAGTTTGGAGTCTGACTGAGGATCATGACTACCTTTCATGTGGCAAATATGTGCAATTTAAAACTGAAAATATAATTTCTTATTCTTTTGAATGAAAGGGAAGGAGAAGTGATTGAAATGTGGTACACAAAATTCACCATAGTATATACTCATAACAGGAAGCTGTAGTTTTCAGTTTTGTGTGAATTGGCTTAATGATATGATAAAAGGTCAAGTATATGGGTCCTTCTGCACTATTAGCTATATTTATTGATTTTATGCAAAGTTTATGGTGATCATTATGAATCACCCATATTTTACTTGACTTTGAAAAATACTGTATCCACTGTATCCTTCTGGTGATCTTGAAGTTTTTTTTTTTAATCTTAAGATTTTTATCCTGCATCTCTCTCTCTCTCTCTCATATATACACATACACATACATACATACATAATCTCTATTTCTTTCTTTCTTTCTTTCTTTCTTTCTTTCTTTCTTTCTTTCTTTCTTTCTTTCTTTCTTTCTTTCTTTCCTTCTTTCCTTCCATTCATCTATCCTAGAATTCACAGTCTCCTGTTTATAAGCTAACCCCTTAACTGCTACACCTGGCAGTTCTTGTCATTTCCTTTCTTCAATATCTGCCATAAATACTATCCATGTCCATGGAACAAATTATGGAACAGTTGAACCTCAAGTCAGGAAAGCTAATATCCTGAGCAGAAAATCTTCAGTTCAAAGAAATATATGCTAATTTGAAAGCCTTTGATTAGCACAGCAGGGGCAAACTGATCTTAATATTTTGCATTCTAAAAAAACAGTAATCAGTTGATTCATATTATAATATGAAGATCTAGAGGAAAATGTCTATTGACTTTTCTTTTTAAAACTGAAATGCATACTGTATGTTCAGTTAGCATCAAGATGAGCATGGCACATATTAAACAACAACCATGAATACATCTATTATTTGCATTTGTGAAAGCAACCATTTTTTCTTTTCAGAAAAGAGGAAAGTGTTTTCTTTTGTTAGTGCAGAATTTTATCTTCAAAGAAACTGAAGCTTCATGCTGAACATCTTGAGCTGCTACATTTATGCAATGCCTTGAGCAACTGTTTAGAGATATTGAGGAAGATCAACTGTGAGCTTTCAAAGCTAATAAATCAGAGCTTTGATCAAACACATCAAGAAGGTCTACTTGAATCAAGTGTATTTTAGCCATGTGCAGCCCCAAGATAGTCTTCTGAAAACATTAGAGTAGCTAAAGAAGCTATCATATAAGATAAGCAGATGGATTTTTAATGGCTCTCTTTGTACTACAAACATTGCCAGAGATAGCCAGCCATTCTTCCACTGTATCTGTTTATCTCAATGTGTTTTATATCTTATCATAATCGACTTTCTGCACTGGGGAACAGTCTGCTCTCTTCTGCTGTGCAACTAATACATTGTGTGAAATGGATAATTGTAAAGGAGTCTATATATGTGTCAGTCTGATGAATCAGATCACTCTTAGCCTTTTAAAGGATTCAGCCCAAGAATGGAATTGTTATCTAGGAAGATTATAAGCAAAGATGGACCTAGAAGATCATCTGAAGTGTACTGTCCATATAACTTAGTTGTATTATATAATGTTCTGAAAATATATTCAAAACATTGACTTGTAAAGCCTTAAATAACTTAGGGCCTGGCTCTTGGTTGAACTGCCATTCACACTATGAACTCAGAGCCACAGGAGAAGCCCCCCTGAAGATGCTTCCATTTAGAAACTTGACTATCAGTGTCCTAAGTCTCTTCTCTCCTATTATTTAGGAATTTTCCTCTTTTCCTCTAGCTTTCTTTTCTTCACATCTGTTAACATTAATATTTATTCACTGCCCAAGTATTTGATATTTTCCACTTCTGCCATATTAAAATAACATTTCAGTGGAAACATTCAGCAGAGAGGCTCTGAAGGTCACAGCTAAAATTTGTGGTAGCCTTTTGGGCTTTGAGCCTTCTGGTTAAACAAATATTTCTGAAATAATCAAAAACTTTCCTGCTGTTTTACCAGAAGTGAAGAAAGCAAGCAAACATTTGAGGGAAGCAGTGTTCACATTATGAGGGGAGGGGAAGAGGAATCAATCCCTTTAGTGCAGAAGATTTTAGGGGACATCATTTGGCTAAAACCAGAGGACTGTATCCCTTTCATCATTAAAGCACTCATCATTTAAGGTTTTATAATCTGGATACAATGACCGGAAGGATCCTACTTCCTGTATAAACTACAAAGATCCCAGAGTATCAACTGGATGTAAAAGGTGGTGAATTAGACACAGAATTGTAAGAATAGAATTTGCTAGTTACATTTCTATATAATTTCTCTATTCCTATTTTTAATTCACTTTAGTCAATTTCCATGCTGTTTAAGAAGTGAACTATGAATTATGAAGTTCCAAATCTAAAGGAAACAAAGTACTCATCCACCCATGTGGTACTGAGATCTCAATAGTTTAATAAAAATATTGGTAGGATTGATCCTTAGACTCATTTTTCATGCTATAGGCAGACCTGACTTAAAGGTGTGCTTGAGTGGCTGAAGAGACTTTGGTATCCCAGCAAGATCCAATAGATTTGCAAGAGGATTTCTGTGTGAATTTGCTATGAGTAACCATTTTAAATTCCTCATAGCTTTGTGGAACAATGAATGTAGTGATGCTCCAAGGCATTATGGGAAATTAAAAATAATTACGTGATGCTGCTCTGTATAGCTACTGAGGCAGTGATACAAATGGGCGCGTCAGCATTACTGTTCATAGAGATAGGAGAGCTTATACATTTCCTCTGCACAAAACTAAATTCTGTGTGTATGTGGAATTGACCCATTTGAATATAGGAAAGATGCCCATTGTGTCTTCTCAGTATGGCATTATTTATCAGAACATGCAAAGGGACCCTTAGGTAACTAGTTGAATTTTAATCAGTTATTATTTTAGTGTTCATGGATAGCAGATGAAAGTTCAGTCAATTTCTTAAGCTATATTAATGTAATGAGCCATATATAGGTCCCTATAGTCTTTGTATTTATACGGCAATTTCCTGATTAATATCAATTAATGACACGCCAGTGCACATTGGAAATGAATGATGATATTTCAACCTTGCTTAATTACATTATACTCGAGATAGAAAGAATAAGCTGAGTTAACATGTTTGTGCTGTATCTATCTACCGTATCTATCTGTGTCTGTTTGTCTATCTATCTATCTATCTATCTATCTATCTATCTATCTATCTATCTATCTATCTATCCATCCATCCATCCATCCATCCATCTATCCTCATTTATAAATATATACCAAATTTTCTCTCTGATATTAGTAGGATTCAATCAAGATTAATTTCAGCTGTATTAAACTTATAATGAATGGTTTGACCATCCAGATGGATCTAACTAAAGGATATTGCTTTGTGTCTCTTTTTTCCAAGCCTTTTTGAAAGTTGACAATATATGCAAAACAAACAAATAATCCCAATAAAGTAGGAAATAACCCTCATATAAACCCTTTTCTGCATTAAAAATATTCAGACAGGAAACTATGCAACTTAGATAAAAATATTATTTAGCAAGAATAATCATGATCCAAATGTTCCTACTACCAGTAATTTTATATATTTTTATATATTTTATATTTCTTGTACCTTGTGTGTGTCAATATAAGAAAGAATATAGGCAGGAAAGGCTTTACAATGTTTTAGAAGATGGAGTAAAACAGCTGGTCTGATATAATTTTTTTCTGGCTCATTGAAAAGGATGTTAAGTTTTATAGTGGTCTAGAATTATTTTCAAATATGAACATCTATCACCTGTCAGCTGCATCAAATGGTAAATCAAAAATAAAGATAAACACATCATTGCAGATGAAAAGTTATAGAATGCCCTTAAATGCTCTTAAACTCAGCTAGTGTTTGAGATGGGATCAGTTCACACATTTGCTGTTGACTAATGGGGTAATGTACTAAGTGCACATTGGCCCTGAGCTCACAGTGTTATTGAATGAAGGGTTCAGGAAAGACTCCGATGGCCTAGGCTCTAATGCTCTCCTCCATGTCTCATCCTTGGTGTGGAAAGCCCATTACTGTTTCTTCAAAAGTAATTTCGAAATGCAAATAGGCCTGCTAACAGATTTTGTTTCAGAGAGATTGTCAATTTCCATGCCCTATGCTCATTTATTTTTCATAAAGAATGAAATATGGGGCAGAGATTTATTTGTTGACAGTTATCAGCAGTAACTCAGCCTCAACACTGACCTAAATTTTCCCTGCTCAGAAGCAGTGAAGGAGAAAATAATGAAGGCTGTGTTATTTCAGAGATGCAAAAACTTGAAATTGCCAGAATTTATTCAAGCTCCTTGAATGGCAGAAAGTTCAGACCTCAAGTTTTAACATCCTGAATGAGCCAGCTAATACTTTTGTAAAGGATTTCACCTTTGTAGCTTTTCAGATTGCATGGAACAGCTCCAAAGGTCCTTCTCCTTTTTTCCTCAGCATAAAAGTTTGAAAAGATATTTGATATTTGAAAGTTATGGACGCAAATAACGAAGCCCAATACTGCAGAGGCTATATGCTTCGTGAGATGCCAGTTCAATCCTAGGCTAATTATGGCTTTGCCCCACCAAATACTGTGACTGCAATTGCCACCTGAACCCTTGAGCAACTGTAGTTCATTTTGCCAACTTCTTATGGGTGACATTTTCAATATTTTAATAATAATAATAATAATAATAATAATAATAATAATAATAATAATAATAATAATAAAGTTGGAAGGGATCTTGGAGGTCATCTAGTCCAGCCCCCTGCTCAGGCAGGAAACCCTATACCATTTTGGACAAATGGCTGTCCAGTTTCTTCTTACAAACTTGCAGGTTGTTCCACTGGTTAATAGTTCTAACTGTCAGGAAGTTTCTCCTTAGTTCTAAGTTGCTTCTCTCCTTGATCAGTTTCCATCCGTTGCTTCTCATCCTGCCTTCAGGCGCTTTGGAAAATAGCTTGACTCCCTCTTCTTTGTGGCAGCCCCTGAGATATTGGAACACTGCTATCATATCATCCCTTGTCCTTCTCTTCATTAAACTAGACATACCCAATTCCAGCAACCGTTCCTTATATGTTTTAGTCTCCAGTCCCCTAATCATCTTTGTTGCTCTTCTCTGTACATTTCTAGAGTCTCAGCATCTTTTTTACATTGTGGTGACCAAAACTGGATGCAGTATTCCAAGTGTGGCCTTACCAAGGCATTGTAAAGTGGTATTAATACTTCACGTGATCTTGATTCTATCCCTCTGTTAATGAAGCCCAGCACTGGGTTGGCTTTTTTGGCAGCTGCAGCACACTGCTGGCTCATATTTAAATGATTGTCCACTAGGACTCCAAGATCCCTCTCACAGTTATTACTGAGCAAGGTACCCCCTATACTATATCTATACATTTGGTTTTTCTTGCCTAAATGTAGAACCTTACTTTTTTCACCACTGAATTTCATTTTGTTAGATAGAGCCCAGTGTTCAAGTCTGTCCAGATCCTTCTGTATCCTAAGCCTGTCTTTTGGAGTTTTGGCTATTCCTGCCAGGTTGGTGTCGTCTGCAAATTTGATGAGTTCCCCATCTATCCTCTTGTCCAGATCGTTGATGAAGATGTTGAAGAGCACTGGGCCCACAACAGAGCCCTGGGGCACCCCACTACACACTTCCCTCCATGTAGATGCAGTTCCATTGAGGACCACATGCTGAGTATGGCCGGTCAGCCAGCTACAGATCCATCTGGTGGTAATGCTATCTAACCCGCATTTTTCTATCTTATCAAGTAGTAAGTTGTGGTCTACTTTGTCAAATGCTTTACTGAAGTCCAAGTAAATTATATCCACAGCATTCCTCTGGTCCACTAATTTTGTCACTTGGTCAAAGAATGCAATAAAATTTGTCTGGCATGATCTGTTTTTGACAAACCCATGTTGGCTTTTAGTAATGACTTTGTTTGCCTGTAGGTGTTTGCTGATTCATTGTTTGATTATCTTTTCCAGAATCTTCCCAGGTATTGAGGTCAGGCTGATAGGTCTGTAATTTCCTGGGTCCTTTTTTCCCCTTTTTTGATGATGGGAACTACATCAGCTCTTTTCCAGTCCTCTGGTAGTTCCCCAGTGCTCCAGGATCTTTGAAAAATATAGTTCAGTGGTTCTGAGATCACATCTGCCAGTTCCTTGAGAACCTTGGGATGTAATCCATCTGGTCCTGGTGATTTGAACTCATCAATGCTGGACAGGTGTTCACTTACCGTTTTCTTGCCTATCTTAACTTGTATTTCTATTTTGTTTTTTTATGGCACTATTTTTGATAGGTTGGTCTGTTTTTTCCCTTTGTGTAAAGACAGATGCAAAAAATGAGTTAAATAGTTCTGCTTTCTCCCTGTTGCTTGTCACCTTCTTGCCACTTTCACCCACTAATGGACCAATCGTTTCCTTCACTTTTTTCTTGTTTTTTACATGTTGAAAGAAGCTTTTTTTTGTTATTTTTGACGTTGGTTGCAAGCCTTAGTTCATTTTGAGCCTTAGCTTTCCTCACTTTGTCTTTGCAGGCTTGGGCTATTTGCTGATATTCTGACTTAGTTATGTGTTCCTCTTTCTACTTTCTATACTTGTCCTTTTTATCTTTCAATTGATCAGAGAGTTCTTTATGCAGCCATGCTGGTTTCTTTTGAGAGCTGTTATTTTTCCTCTTTGTTGGTATTGTGCTAGACTGGGCCTTTATTATCTCACTTTTGTACTAAGTTGAACAGTCATATGAACCAATGGTTAAGGAGATACCCCATACACAGATTACTCCTGTGCATGGAGAAGGTGAAATCTTTCCTGCTATAATCACATCCATTGCTGCACATTAGGCTTTCTATTTGCATCAGACCTAGATAAATGAACTCTGGCCAGCAGATTGCCTGCCAGAATACACAGACTACCATCCCACTACCATCCCAACTTTTCAGCCTGCAGTTGGGTGGCACCCAATAGAAAAATAGGCTGTACAAAATAGGTGGGCAATATTAATAACAGGAGAACAGATATAGAATTTGGAGGTTGAGGGTTGCATTGAAAATGTAGTGGACAGAAAGAATAATCTTGAAGAACAGGAGAAAGAGCACAACTAAGACAATGTCAGATAAAAATTAAGTCTGGGACAGAAAAGTAATTTGGGAAAGTGTCTCAGAAAACATCCTCATGAAGAAAAAGGGAAGGGCATTAACCTTATAATAGAAGTAGTATTAGCATGTGTTTTTGGTTTCCACATTTAATTTTCCTTGGAGAGCTGACAGGAGGTGGGACAATAATACAAAATGGAGAGGGCTGCCTCAAGTATTTAAGCAAGCATAGAATGTTCCTTTTCTTCTAGTTGCGGCCTTTTTCCTCTGTGTTTCTAAAATAAAAATGAAAAAATTAATGAAAGCCTATTTTAAATGTGCAGTTTCTTCCTAAAAATAGGAGGAAAACCACATTCGAACCCTTGAAATGCAGCTTTGTATCAGAGGAAGCTATGGATACCACAGAGAAGAGGTCTGAGGCATACATCTGCTATATACCTGCATGGTTCCTATTTAGGCAAGGTTTATATTTATAGAAACTTTGTCATATGTTTTCAGTTCCAAATTCACATTCCTAATCCTGCTTCTCCCTAAAAAGGAGGGGGAAAGATTCTTGGCACCTTTATATAATGTGTATTTATCCCCTAACTTGAAACTTGTGTAGGTAAACATAAGTAGAGACAGATACTTTCCACAACTGTAAACATACCAAGGAATATGTTTCCTTGAATTCTGTAATATTTATTTCCAAGTTGATATGCAGTGGATTTGGCAGTATAATTCAGTTGTTGCTTTCAGAGGGTGAATAGGTGTTATGCGATTGGGGTAAACACACAGGGCTTAAATAGTTCACTTCTGAGTTTCATAAAAAAAAAAGCTTTCCCTTCATTTTGGCTTCCTTTCTTTGAAAACCTGCTCAACTTTCAGAGTAGTTGGAAAAGTGTGCATTAGCTGTTGCCAGGTCTATGGAGAGCAAGGCTTTTTAGTTTCACAAACAGCTTTCAAACACAATGCTGGTCCTCCTTGTAGCTCACCCTTATAGGACATTTCAATTTAGAAAATGTGCAACTCACATCAGTGATAATTAAAGCTTTTGATTCAGTTTTGACATCTCATTATGAAACGCTACTTCTCCATTTTCACAGAGTAAACCTAAGATTATAATATGGCAGCCTGGACTGGCTACTCTCCCCATTGGTTATTTTGGCAGGCAGCCAATTCTCTAACATACTTCTTACTTGGTTGCAAAAATATTCTCACTAACCATTTTTTGTTGGTTCCCCTCCCTCTCTGCTGTTAGCTAATTGCAGTTGAGTTCTGTCTGACATTAAGGATTACTTTACCTCACAAAGGGCTTTCTGTCAAAGAGGTCATTTCCCAATTCACCAGAGAATGACTAAGTAGAAGAGGAGTGATTTTTCTAACCTACAGTAGCTCCTACGCCTCATTTTGATGAACCTGTCCGAGATGGTGGGAGGGAAGGGGTAAGAAGAAGAAGAGTGAACCTTTTTTCCACTAATGAATTCTGGCTCAATAGCCCCATATTTTTTTAACAAAAAATGTAAAGGAAAAGAGAAATATGCATATCAGTCTAGTTCAGTAGTTCTCAACCTTTTTAATGCTGTGACCCCAACCGGTCGTAAGTCGAGGACTACCCAATCGGTCGTAAGTCAAGGACTACCCAACCGGTTGTAAGTTGAGGACTACCCAACCAGTCATAAATTGAGGACTTTCCCTGCCCGGGAGCACCACGCATGCATGGTGCTGCCCCCTGCGCTGGCCAAGGCGTAGCTGGCAAGCGGCAGAGACGGAGCAGGCCGACCACTGACTGGGCCATCAGCTGGCCCAGCCCAAGGGAGGTAAGGCACCCGCCGGGCCCCACGCGCGCTAGCAACCTCCCTGCGCCTGCTGGCCTCCCACCTCCCACCCCTTGCCCTCTTTTACTTACATTTTTAGTAGTTGCTCAGCAGGGAGGGGTGGAAACTTCCAGACAGCTCGCCTTCGCTGCAGACAACTTGCAGCACCATTTGCAGAATGGCACTTTTGGTGGGCTCAGCAGGGCAGAGACAGCCTGGACAATTCCTATTGGCTTTTGAAAGCCAATAGAATTAGACTCTATTCAAGAGAGTCTGTTCTATTGGCTTTCAAAAGCCAATAGAATAAAAGGGAGTAGTACAGCTAAGGAAAAGGGGGAAAAATGGCGGACTGCGTTGTTTGGCGATCCCCATGAAATGGTTGTTTGACCCCAAATGGGGTCGCGACCCACAGGTTGAGAACCACTGGTCTAGTTCTATATACAATTAGTGTCTACAATAGTCACTTCTGAATTACTTTCTTTTTCAGCAGACTATGTTTTAAAAGATCTGCATTTGTTATAAAGCATGGCTTTTGCCAGGAAATACATTTTTCTTTAAATTAAAAAAAACGGTTATTCTGTTAAAAAATGAAAACAAACAAAAATATAAAATAATAAAATATAACCTCATTTAAATAGCTCTAATTCTTTGCTTGGAATGTAAAATAAATCTGAGAGGGGTGATATTTGTAACACATTCTCAAAATACAAGATTTTGACTTACTGGAAACCCTATGATTTTTACCTTTGTTATTGGATACCCATTTGCTGAAATTCTTCAGAGCCCAATTTATGCAAAGCAGTCTGACTTACATTCCCTTTAGTTCCATATTGCACCTATGAGTGACTGAATGAGGTAGAAGTGGACATATAAAGATTGGGGCTAACAGATACAGGATGAGGATAAGTGATAGAGCCATGAATTACCATATTTTTATTGTTAGCATTTGAATAAATTAGTATTTCACCTATTTATCTCTATAGTGGTGGCTTCTTGAGAATATGGAAAGCATTGTGATATTACTTAATATTCAGTCCACAATAAGACTACAGTACAGGTAGTCCTCAACTTACAACAGTTTATTTAGTGACCGTTCAAAGTTACGATGGCTCTGAAAAAAAAGTGATTTATGACCGTTTTCACAGTTAAGACCTTAGCAGCATTCCCATGATCATGTGATCAGAATTCAAATGCTTGGCAACTGGTTCATATTTATGACCATTGCTATGTCCCAAGGTCTTGTGATCACCTTTTGTGACATTCTGACAAGCAAAGTTAATAGGGAAGCCAGATTCACTTAACCAGGTTTCGAACTTATCAACTACAGTGATTCATTTAACAATTGAGGCAAGAAAGATCGTAAAGTGGGACAAAACTCACTTGACAAATGTCTCACTCAACCACAGAAATATTGGGCTTAATTGTGGTCGTAGGCCGAGGACTCCCTGTATACAGAGACTGCTGGATATACTTCAGTCATTGGAATTAGTGCTGTGTAAGAACTTGGGGTGGTTTAGGGAACTCTGTTAATTCATTCCAGGTTTCTGATTGTGACTAGGGACCACATAACTCTGTCCTGGCTTATCACACTTGTTTCTAAAAAATAGGATTGATATGTTTGATAGTGAAACAATTATTCTGAGCTATTAGAAGATGCTGTGCCATGGGAGGTTGGCTATGTAAAACATCAATTTATAAAACTGTGATTATCAGATTGGGTGCAAGCTGATTCTTCATCATATTAGCAACATTCTGATTACCAAAATATCCCCAAATATCCATCATTATTTTTCTGGACAAGTATTGCATTTCCAAATCAATAGCTTGACTATAGCTCTTCTTTCCATTTTTATTTTACACATTGGTGATAAGTGACTTTTGGGATCCAGAAACTTTTTAGGAAATTGAAATGATGGAGCACCCTGGGTTCTCTCTCTTTTAAAAAAGGTTCAAACAAGGTGGGGAGAATAACAGATTCCAGAGAAAGAGTTGAAAGGCACTTTAAGATTAGTGGGACCTAAGACCAAAAGATTCAGTTCCTCTGGGTATTTTCACAGAGTATCAACTTGGGTCATCTTTAGACTATTTTTTCCCTAGAAATGTCATGGACTTTTTGTTACTTGTGTGTAATCTTTCTGCACTAGTGACAGCTTATTTGTTCTTCTGCCTGTCTTCCTGCAGTGACAGCATAGGAACAATGAGATTGTGTGATTTTATTAGGCAGTTTCCCAGAAATAATTCCAATATGCCAGGATAGGCAGATATTTCAAAATGAGTGAATCGATATGATTGTATGCAGAAAAATCTCTTCCATATGATTAAAATTTAAAACCACTGGAGGAAGGAGGAGCTAGAAGAATTTCCTGACTATTGTCATTATTGTCATAGAAATATAGCAAGTGATAACTATAATTATAATAAAAAAAAAACCTTTAAAGTGTTTTGAACATCACAGATGTGGATAAGAAATGAAAAAAGTTTTTTTCCAGGAAAATTGGATTTGGAGCCAAAATCTATACGTTAATGAATGTTTTTTGATTCTGGGAGTTTAGCACTCAGCCTCAGACAATATTTGTTATATTAACATCAATAATTTGCTTTCAGAAAATGATGTTTTGTGACTTTTTAAATCCACACCATATAAACTCTTTGAAAAGAGAGCATCCACGAGCTTTTCTCAAGCTTTTCTCAAGTGCCTCCCACTCTTCCTCCTCCTCCTCCTCCTCCTCCTCCTCCTCCTCCTCCTCCTCCTCCTCCTCCTCCTCCTCCTCCTCCTCCTCCTCCTCCTCCCCCCCTCCTCCTCCCAATCCAATTCATTCCACCAAAAGCCCTTGCTGATTTTTTTATTTCTTTGCCTCTGGAATTCACAGTCTTTTAACTGTATAGTTTCTCTTTATTTCTCTCCACGTTTTGTTATTTTCTCTTCAAGGTGACAGTTGGTCTCCAACCTACCATAGGAATCCTTTTCCTTTCATCTCAATGCTAACAGTCATACATATAGTTTTACTACTCTGTGGTAAGAGACATACTGTATATCTGCTTCATTCTGCCTTATTCAACATCCTCTAAGTTAAGGCATATAATTAAAGATTTCACTTATATTATTTGGAGTATGTAAAAGAGTAATTTTACATTCAGGATTAGCATCTGAGACTGGAGACAGGACAGATAAGGGGTTGGCATTCTAACTGTGCAGGCCCGCATGCAAAATAATTAAAGGAAAAATGGCACATGAACACCCTGGAATATGAAATTGCCACCTAAAGGAATATGTTGACCCACTGGTCCCAACCACTCATTGAACAAAGGACAAGGAGGTATTGTCTTAGAATCAGGGAGCATAGCTTGATTTCTTATCAAGTATCAACGACTTGCAAATTCAGAGATGTCTCAGAACAGCCTACCTCAACTGGTAATGATTTTCTCACTTTTGACTCAAACCAAACTTCAGAGAGCATGAAGGAGATGGCACCTCCCTTGTAAACTGCAGACCTGAACAAAACGTGGGTATTTGTGTTAATTCTTGGTCATGTCAAATGCCCTGTTTTCTTATTATACTGTACATACAGTCTAATACAGTACATTCTCCTCCAGGTCTTACTTAAATATCTAATTTGCAATCCATTTTCAAAGTACAAGATTTCCAGACAAGTCTTGGAAGACACCATTTTTATAGTTTGCACCTGTCAACTTCTCAGAACTATTAGAGAAAGTTCTTATTATAACAGGCAGCTCTGCAACATTTGGCTGTCTTCTTTTAAGGGGAGAGGGAATGTAAACAAACTCAGATGGTTCTCTTTGTTTTCTTTCAGGAACTGGATTAAGTAAGATTAGCAATTCTTGATAACATGTTCAGTGCATTGTTGGTAGAACTCCTTACAGCACGTGTCTATTGAGACTGTTTTGTTAACAAGATAGTGAAGCCCAAAGAAGAAGCTTGTAGGGCAGTGATTCTCAACCTTTTTAATGCCGCGACCCCCAACCGGTCGTAAGTCGAGGACTACTCAACCGGTCGTAAGTCGAGGACTACTCAACTGGTTCAGCATCATTTGCAGAATGGGACTTTTGGCGGGCTCAGCAGGGCAGAAACAGCCTGGTCAATTCCTATTGGCTTTTGAAAGCCAATAGAATTAGACTCTATTCAAGGGAGTAGCACAGCTAAGGAAAAGGGGAAAAAAATGGCGGACTGCGTTGTTTGGCGACCCCCGTGAAATGGTCGTTCGACCCCAAATGGAGTCCCAACCCACAGGTTGAGAACCACTGTTGTAGGGAGATATTACTACTTGGGCTATATCTGGTAAGTCCAATTAACAGGTTCATTTGGTAGAGTGTGTTGGAAGTATATTGGTCCATGAGTTACTGAATAAGATAACAAATTGATAGGAGAGGTAGCAGCAAATATGCCAACCTCTTTAATTATAGAGAACTATTTAAAGAGTTTGAGTGATCCCAAATAATATCTATGCCTGTAAATCTAGAGCACGGGTGTCAAACTCGCCGCATCACATGACATGACATGACGTATCATGATTTTTTTTGCATTGCTGGATCTGGGGTGGGCGCGGCCTCTGTATGATGCAACTGGCCTGCAGGCTAGCAGGCCTGCAGGCTAGCAGTTTAACACCCCTGCTCTAGAGTGACCCAATTTGTTCTCCATCCTCCTTTCCTACCCAGGTGAAGTAAGGACACTTAGGGGATATTAGAAGTTAAAGGATGAAACTGAAACTAAAGTCACCACCTCACTGTTTTATACCCTCCCTTGTAAAAAAAAATAATCAAGGGATTTTTAAATTTGCATTTAAGATGAAAAATGGGATTCTTAAATCTTAATTTTGCATTTTGCCTTTTAACCAATTCCCCAAAGTTACCATTGCCTTTTCTGATGATATTACATTTCTACCAGCCACATCTGCAACAATCTCTATTTTTTATTTTGCATTTATATTTCATGTTTCTAGAGCACCCATCTCCCTCAAGGAGGAGCTCTTTTTAAAGAATGTTTTCCTGACCCCAAGAGGTTGCCTGATCACTACGGGTTAAGCAGGATTTTTTATTTTTTTATTTTTGAGAGAGAGTGTTGGCAATTGATGTATAATTTTTGAAGCACCTGTTTTCCTACCAAAAAGGGGGAGTTTCTTCTGATGCTAGGAAACTCCCCTTTCCCCTGGGACCAGGGTGTATAATATCAAAATAAAAATAATAGCAGCCCCAATATCTATAGAGATCTCTTCTTCCAGACACAGCATTGGCCAAATGAACTTCTTATACAGGATTTGCTGTGGAAGAGAGTACATTTGACAAAATTGCAGGTCTCTGTGCTGCATTTGTTCCCATTTGAATCTTGAATATCAGCATGGGAGAATTACCAATAAAATAGCAACCCTGACACAGGTGTGGGAGGAGAAGGGAGATGTGTGTTTTTTTGGGGACCTTGCAGGCATCAGCAAACAGAACAGTAGCCAAAAGAAACGAGACCTTTTTCTTTCAGAGAGGGAGGATAAGGAGTGAACAGGGAATCCAGAGGAAAAATAAATATACAGTAGAGGCCTAGACAGTACAGTATGGAAAGAGGCAAGAGTTCTACATCTGTCCATTGACAGACAAAAAAAGTAGAAGAAATCCAGGAGAGATTACATTGTCATAATAGAATCATAGTCATAGTTATAATCATAGTAATAGTAATAGTAAGGAGTACTAGACAACCTATTGGATTATCCTTCTTCTCCTTCTATATATAAAATAGACTTTCACTGTTTACTCCCCCTTATGACTCTTGATAGAGCCCAGTGAAGCCACCTCTTTCTCCTCCTCCTCCTATTCCTCAATGATAGACCCATGGAACTGCCTGCCATTTTGTTGGGGGAAGTGGGAACAAAGAGAGAGATGGACTGCATCCACTCCCCATCCAAGTGTGTTCCCTGTGCTCTAAACTGGAGGAGAAGAGGAGGATCCAGGGCAGAAATGATTTTAGCTGTCAGAACTGATTGATGCCTAATTTTAATAATAGTCCTGGATCACCCTGCTTTTGACACATACCTAGTTTAAGATTTTTCACAAACTTAATCCCCCATTGCTAGTTTTCCTTTATTTTCTACATTTCAGTATACACACACACACACACACACAAACACACACACACATACACACACACACACACAATTACAAATCACCTCCAAAACCATCAGCTGCTCACAGTCTCCCCTTCACATACCTCTGTTTTAAAGCATGCACTCAGTATTCAGCAGTGACCTGTTTTATCTCATCTGCTGCTGTATTTGCACACCTTCATGTATCCCCATTGTTTCACATTGTAAGAGAAGATAGTTTACCGTAGGCAATGCACCTTTATAAGTCAACTGTTCACAGTTTGCTTACCAAGAATTCAATTCATTAATGTGTTCACATATTGACATTCTGTCCAAATAGCCTTCAAGGACAGATACAATGTAAGAACAAGCTTTGCAGAGTTCAGCATTGCAAGAAATAGAAAGGTTATCCTTAATATAATTTCAGCTACATCGTTGTTGAGTCAGAAATAGCCTCCATTATAGAGGCCAATAAAGACAACACAAAGGTCTCATAGGTCCAAAGCTGGTTCTGGAACAATACAATGATTCCTAAGAGAAGGACCCTAGGACTAGGACTTTCAGTTGGTGAAAATTTGGAGTGCTGCTATTTGAACACAAGGTTGTCTTAGAATCTGGTTCTTCCTCATATATTGCAGGATATTTGTCTAAGCAAGGATGCCATATTGCTAATATTTTATATTATTCATACTTGCATATTGAATTTTCACTTTACATATTATAATTTATATTTGATCTCATTATTACACTTTCCTAGACCACTACACCCGCCTGGGAGTTGTTAGGGAATGTATTTAGCTTAGTTTTATTTTTCAATCCATGCCGTTACTCTCAGAGGTGTTGTTAAGCCAAGAGTTCGATGTTTTATATTTCTAATCATCCCTGTCCTGCAAAGAGCTTACTAGTTTTCTGGTATTTGGAACTGTGTTTATATAAACATGGAATGTGTTAGATAGGTTGTGGGTAGTACTTCCCTATATATGGAATTAGAAAGTAGAAAACTGTTAAATTTTGATGAATAATATTAATTAAGGAAGAAAACTTATATCTGGCTGAAATTAACAGAAATTCTAATTAGGTGAGCCTGGATAATTTTATTTAAATCTCTGAGATGTTTAGATAGAATGTGACATACCATGAGAATTTAAACTCGCTTTGCCCCATTGGCACCATTAGGAATCAACTACTTTTGATCCATACCATAAAAATGTTGTGTTTGTCAGTAGATAAAAATGTATGGGCCAATTTACACATGGAAGTAAAAAAATAATGCATCTTGGGTTTTTTACAGAGGAAAATTGCATGATCTGCATTGTCACAATTTTTATAGGTGGCACTGTGAATCCATTGTTCCAAAAAGTTTATGCAACAAATCTCCCCTTCTAAAACAAATCTAAAACCATGCAGTTATAAGTTCCACATAAATAACTGAAGTATATTTAAATGCCAAGATATTCTCTGAAAATAACAAAATATAGGAATACTTAAAAGGAAGATATTTTTCTGTCACCATCTTAGTCCCTATTACTATATGATGTGGGCATTCAGTTCCATTGAAAAGGATGCTTAGCTATAATACCAAAGCAATTGGCTAACTGCCAGCTTGCCATGGACTCATCCATTTCCTCATTTTGAAAAGTGGAAAACATGGAAACTTCTCTCCATAATGTGGACACTTATTTTTTACAACTTTTGTTTCTTCAGTCTTGCTCCTGAACTGAGAACATGCTGACATGAACTTGGTGAAGCCCAGTTCCCGCTCTACCTAGGTGAAATCCCACATCCCTCACACAGTTGATAATAGACAGACACACAGATTTCTAAAGATAACAAAATAATGGACTTGGAAGGGACCTTGGAAGTCTTCTAGTCCCACCCTCCTGATCAAGCAGGAAACCTATACAGTGGTGGGATTCAAATATTCAAATAAAAAGAGCCAAGGTGGCGCAGCAGTTAGAGTGCAGTACTGCAGGCCACTTTAGCTGACTGTGTTCAGCAGGTCAGCGGTTCAAATCTCACTGGCTCAAGGTTGACTCAGCCTTCCATCCTTCCGGGGTAGGTAAAATGAGGACCCAGATTGTTGGGGGCAATGTAAATAGATATATACATTGCTTACTGGGGTACACCACTTAGAGAGTGCTTGCACTTAAAGCGGTATATAAGTCTCATAAATAAATAAATAAATGTGAACAACCGGTTCTCTGTGTGGATGCCGCTTCCAGAAGTCCATTCTGGGACTGGGCAACAAAAAGGTAGCTACTGGTTTTGCTGAACTGGTGTGAACTTGCGAATCCCACCACTGAACCTATACCATTTCAGACAAATAGTTGTCCAATCTCCTCTTAAAAGTCTCCAGTGTTGGAGTATCCACAAGATGTGGAATGAAATCTCATTATGTTGATAGGTTGGATAATCTAGCTTTAAACAGAGCTAGATTAAAAGACCATAAGCACTGCAATCCACGTACAGTATGTTGAAAAGTAACGCTAATGAAGATCAGACTTAATTCCAAAGAGCCATGTCTACAATTGTGGCCTCTTAATAGGACAGATAACTGAATAATCTTTTATAGAAATATGCCAGTTGTACTATAATTCAGACAAACACTTTTTTTTCTGCAGAGGGTGGCAGGATAGTTTGTGGTGGAAAGCATATAGTTGGTACAACTGAAGTAGTGAACTGAAGCAAAGTGATCATCCATTTTCTTTCAGACATCTGTGCTTTCCTGTTCTTTTTAAGTGTCCTTCTTTCTTTCATTTTTCCCCTAACACCCCCCCCCCCTTTTTAACCTCTCAGCAAAACACAAAAGAAAAGGTAGCTAGTCTCATTGAAGTCTGACCTGAGTGCAATCCTAGAACCTTAAGTTGCCCATATCTAAAGTATGTCAAAAAGCAACATTTATATGTGTCTATTTTTAGTTCAAAATTGTAATTGGTAGAAAATAATTCGTATTTCTAATATGAAAGAGAGCCTTGAGAAAGTGACACAGATTGACTACTGCATCATCTGCCTTCATATAAAATAATGAATGAAGTCTTGTAGTTTGAGAAATGAAGCTGTGGACAGCCATATTCCATATTGATTCTTTCTCTTATTTAGAAATAAAATGGTATGACAGATATACAGAGTGAAACTTGGGGCAGACCACTCCCCATCTTAGGAAATGAATTGCTAAAGAGCTTGGTGTTCAGTGGAAGGTCTTGATAGATTTTAGGTTGATGGATTGTAGTGTTATAAGGGGGTAATAACCTCATTATTATTGATACAAATTCAATTCTGATAGGTCCTTCAGAAATATCAGATTATATAGGTAAAACTGACATAAGCACTCCTGGGTTACCCTGGATGTGCCAAGTATTTTTTAATGTTAAAACATAGTTGGAAGTACTAATTCCATAATTTAATTGGAAGAATGTTAAAATCAGAGACAACTGTTGCTTTATGAGTTGAAATATTTGTGGTTGTCATTACCAGTGTTTGTCTCTATTAGGGTTTTATTTGCTTTGACTTACCCCCACTTGCTTTGACGTTTCTGTTTTGCCAGCTTTGCAGGTTTCGGTGGATTTCATTTGCTTCAAGCTATCTGAGATGACAGGTCTACAAGGAACACATTAAAATAAAATTCTACTCTATGATTTATCACCAAGTTACCTAATTAAATCAAGTCTCCAGCTTCTCCTAGTCTGTTAAGAATAAATTGCTACAAGTCTATAGTCTGCTAAGAACAATCAAATAAATGTATTAATTGTTACTGGGGAACTTGAATGAATGAGAGACTTGGCAGAAGCAGAAAGTGTAAATCTGCTGGTAAGAACAAAAGTGCTCCTATATAAACTATATAAATCCATATATAATGCTGTAAATCAATTTTTGTCATTTAGTCTTGCATATTGCCAGCAATAACTTCCCATAAAGGCCTACAAGTGGTCCTGAACTTACAACTGTAATTGCGACTGAATTTTAGTTGTAGGCTGTGACAGTTATAAATTGAGGCACCCACACGACCAGACCCAATTGTACAACCATTTTTATGAATCACATGATCATAAGCATGAAGCCATTCTCCCAAATTGGTGTTTTTTTTCCAGAAATCAGCAAAAAAATCCACCAGAAACCAGGAAAAAATGTCATAAATTGCAGTTATATTAATGTTGGATGCTACAATCAATCATAAATATGAGCTCGTTGCAAAGCCCCGAAATACAGTCATGTGACCATGGGGGCAATGTAACATTTTATGGTGGCCGGAAGTGTTTTAGAGGCCATAAAGCATCTTTTCTGAGGCCATCATAACTCCAAATGGTTGTTAAATGATCGGTCATAAGTCAAGAATTACCTATATTAAGTTTGCCCTCCCTCCCTCCCACCCACCCACCCATCCATCAATCCATCCTTCCTTTATCAGACTTAAAATTGGGAGTTCTAATTCCACCTTATAAACAAAGCCAGCTGGATGACCTAGGGTCAGTCATTCTCTCTAGGAAAAGGGTAATGACAAACCACTTCTGAAATCTTGCCAAGAAAACTGCAGGCACTTGTCCAAACAGTTGCCAGGAATCAATATTGACTTGAAGGAATAACAACAACAACAACAACAGTCAATAATAAAGACAAAAAAGTCTGAATAATGGACGTGGCAGTGTCTGGAGAAAACAGAATAGAAGAGAAAGAACTGGAGAAGATAACAAAATACAAAGACCTACAAACAGAAATAGAATGATTGTGGCAAAGGCCAGCAAGGGTAATACCAATAGTAATAGGTGCTTTGGGTGCAATCCCAAAACAACTGGAGCACCATTTGAACACTATTGGCATTGACAAATTCACCATCAGTCAATTGCAAAAGGCAGCCTTACTGGGAACAGCTTCAATCCTGGGACAATATCTATAACACCATCAAACATCCACATCTGCCTACCCAGGTCCTTGGTGAGGATAAATAGATAAAAATGCCAAACCCAGTCTGAACATCCGGTTGACTCTGCGATGTACAATAACAACAACAACAACAACAACAACTACAATGATGCTAGATGTCTAATTTACCCCACCCCCTGATTCCCTTTTAAAGCAGGAGAATGAAATTTTGTCTAGGCAGATGGCCTCATTTGGCCTTTATTAGTAATCTGATGGTGGCACCTCCAAGATCTGCAATAAACAATTTAATAGACAAAAATGTCATAGTTTCAAGAGGATTAAACCCAGGCACATAGGCTTTTATTATTGACCTTACCAGCCAAATCCCAAATCATAATTACCAATCCCTTTCTCTCTAAGCAACTCCTCCATGGGAAAGATTGTTGAGAAGTATGTTGTCTTGTGTGTGGATATTTAAATAATATTTAAATATTTAAATATTCCTACTTTTGTTACTTTCCTCAGTCTTTTTTCTACTCTGGAGCAGGTGGAGACCATATTAGGCTACTTTGGTCCTACAGTTTGAGTATGAGATTCATTTGTCTAGATAACTGTTATACAATTCTCAAGCCTACCAGCCTTGACCTGGGAATGTGGCAGGCAGATACTATTCCATCTGTACTATTTCAAAGCTGGGAGATGGTACAGTTCTGGACAGACAGCAGATGGATCCCTGCTTGCCAGGATCAGTCTGTTATTGCTTTTCCCCAATAAACTAAAAGAGAATGATTACAATGAATTGTGAATTCAGAACCTGTAGGTTGTAGTCTTTGTTGATGACCAGTTTTCCTATACTGCACAGTATAAACAAAGAACTAAAAGTAATGCACAGTGACCTTTGAATGTCACATTCTACTTATTGTGGCATCAGATACAACTTCTGGTAGATAGATTTTGAGCTATCACAAGGGAAAGAAAAAACACTGCTTCTGATTATAACTGAAATGCTCTTTTTTTCCTGCAGCTGAAACTGTTTTGCACAGCACTTATTTGCATTTATTCGAGAACTGTGCTGGATTTAAGGTGGAACAAAAAGGCATTGTGATGGAATTCTGAATATGGTACATTACAGTACACGGTAAGGAAAAACTTAATGCCTGGTAATGGCTTAATAACAAGTTTCTAAATAAGTAGCTTAGTCTCTTTGGGTATTTTTAGTAAATGGATTTGGGAACAGAGCAAAAGTAATCCCCAGCGGCCAATTAAAGTCTCTTAATTCAACAAAGGCATTGTAAATGGGGAGCTACAGATACTGTAAATAAACATATTTAAGAGAGGAATTTGAATAGCTAAACCAATAGAAAATCAGCTCTGATTTTCAGTTTTGTCTCATAAATGGGGAAGAGGGATATTGAAGAAAGAGGAACGGGGATACAGTTATAGGACAATGTAATTTTTGTTTTATTTCATAGCACTTATCTTGAGTAGGGAGGTAAGTGAAATAAAATATGCAGAACTTTAAAGCTTTACTGGCACTGCCTCCTCCAACTCAATACTACGATTATCAGTCCCTTCCTTATAATTCTTCATTGTGGGAAGAGAGTCATGTTGGACTATAGTGGCAAAAATCAGGATGAGTCTGATTAACATTTCATAAAAAGCACAAACTTTTGTACACTTCATCCAATGCGTGAACCCTTCTCACTTCACCCCAATTTAAATCCTATAACAGTTTAGCCACTTCATCCATCTAATGAAGTGAGTGGCAGCTCATGTAAGCTTAGGATTTTTAATGAAATGTTTTAGTCAGCAAAGCTTCTACCAGACTCCTTAATTTTCAGGCAATGTCTACTAGGCAGGTATGATAAACTTCAAAGCTAAGAAATAGAGAAAAATGCAGGTAAAATTTATAATGTAGTAGACAACCCGTTACATATTGGTTCATTATTACAGAGATACTTGCTTACCTAAACAGAGAAACAAAATGCCCATAAGTAGGCAAAAAAGCAGTGGGAGTGGGAGCAACTTCCAACTTCCTGCCAATTTGGCTGCCACTAATGGCCCTCTTGCATGTCAATGTGGGGCCACACCTCCACAGGGCTAGGGTAAGATTAGATACTACTGAGTCTCAGGGAGATGATGCAGCAGCATTGAAGGTATCACAAATTTATCAAATTTCAAACCCACAGGAGTCATGGGTACTAGATTTTAGACACATTCTATAAACCTGCCCATCTGAAGCACCTTGGTTCCAAAATTGTTGCCTATGATTAGTCAACATTAAAGCTTACAGACATGAGAGTTTAGTATACTACTAAAACTAGATAACCAATTGGGTCATTGTTTTAGAGATATTTCCTTACCTAAATAGAGAAAGAGAATCAACAGAGGGGGCAAAATAGCAGTAGGAGCAGAAGCAACTCCCAACTTCCTGTCAGCTTCCACATTGAGTTTCCTTGTGGGAGGCTAGCAATGAGCATTGGAAACCAACCTTCCTTCCTTCCATCCATCCTTCCTTCCTTCCTTCCTTCCTTCCTTCCTTCCTTCCTTCCTTCCTTCCTTCCCCTCCCCTCCCCTCCCCTCCCCTCAGCAGGCAGTAACTGTCAGGGAAGGTGGGACATAGTGTATGGTGAGCACAGAGGGACTGATGCTTTATTGGATATGTTGAAAATGAGGCTCACTTGACCATGGTTGATGTGGCAGCACAGCTATGATGTTGAAGCAGCAGCAGCAGCAGCAGCTTGGCAGTAATGAAGCAATCACAACTTCCCCAAATTCTACTCTCTCAGGAATCATGGGGGCTTCCAGCATTCTATAAATTAGCTTATTTAACTCAACTTGGCTGAAAAAGTTTTGCCCTGTTGCACTCAGTTAAAGCTTACAGACACAAGAATTACTACATATTTAGTAATATATAGATAGATAAATGATATTTATTTCTTTCCTCTCTCCCTTTACACTGTATTTTTCTTCTTTCTAGGAGGAATAGTTGGGAGGTTAATCTCTGATGTGCCAATGAAGTGAAACATCTGGCTTTCCATTGCAGTTAATTTTGGTGTTTGCCTACCCAATTTTTATCTTTATGAAAGCCCGGCTGAGTTTGCAAACTGTGCCATTAAAAAAAAATTAAAAAAAAAAACCCTGAAGGGCACATAGAGCAGATGTACCCATATGTAGCAGCATGGGCATTGGGATTTGGTTTGATAAGTTTCCATCAAGCAAGAAGATCAAGTGCAAAGCAGATAACTGAGGCTAATGCACTCATGAGCAAATATTTAAAAAGTCAAGACTCAGATCAAACAACAACAGACTGAAAGAGTTTGTTGTTTTCCTGCTGTGTTTGTATTCCAGTCTGACTGAAGTAGTAGGTTTCAAGCGAAAGCAATCTTTCTCAACAGATGTGGGAACACTTTGTGAGGCCAAGTTGATGTGGCCTGAGGATGAAAAGCATAGCACATATCTGACTTGCCAACCTTTTGAACTGGTCTAGACAGTTTGCCATTAACAGTGTTGATTTTAGTAATTAGCTATTACTTAATTGAATTTGATTTAGACATCAGCTGGCTCTGGGCTATGGTTTATGGTTTACTCTTATATTGTCACCTGAGGTTTTTCTTTTTCTGCAGATCCTATTGGTTCCCAAAGCAGCAAAGATGTTACTTCTCTTTCCAGCTAGTAAACCTAAGGTTACTGTTATGCTCATGTGCATAATTCAAATTAGCTTTCAATGGCACCAACTACATTATACAGTCCTGGGAAGTTCTGCACATTTGTTTTGTGCTATATTTCTTTGTAGAAACCTATTCTCCAGTTTTTGAAGCTATGGGATGGCAGTTGAATCACCATCATAGGTTGCCATTTTAATATGAAGTACATCAGTTATAATGTTAAGCTCCCTGGAGATTTAGAAACATAGAATCATAGGGCTGGAAAGGACCTTGGAGGTCTTTCAGTTCAATACACTGATGAAGGCAGGAGACCTTATTGCATCCTGGACAAATGGCTGTCCAGTCTTTTCCTGAAGACCTCCAGTGATAGAGCACCCACAACTCTGGGAGGCAAGTTGTTGATTAATTGTTCTTACCATCAGGAAATTTCTCCTTAGTTCCAGATGGGATTTCTCTTTAAAGTACTTCCACACATTGCTCCTTGTCTTGCCCTCTGGTACCATGGAGAATAAATCAATTAGCTTCACCTGATTACAATGTAGCTGCAACTCAAATGCTTTCAATAAGGAATTACTTTCTAGTCCCAGATAAACTTAATTGGATTAAATTGGGTTACTCCAAGTTAGTACTTTCCAGGTGTGTGAGATTTGGGATTGAAGAGATTTGCCACAGATTTCTTTCTTCCTTACTTTCTTTAGAATGGCATGACATGATTCCCCCCAGTTCAACTTTATTACTGCACAGCTGGCATGTAGTGGTTAACTAAAAGGCTCAGGGCCTTTTTTGTTATAGTACCAATTTCTGAATGGTTTTCTTATAGAATTTTGCTTGCCTCCACATTTAACTTTCTTGACTTTTAGAGCAGTGGTTCTCAACCTTCCTAATGCTGCAACCCTTTAATACAGTTCCTCATGTTGTGGTGACCCCCAACCATAAAATTATTTTCATTGCTACTTCATAACTGTAATTTTGCTACTGTTTTGAATCATAATGTAAATATCTGATATGCAGGGTGTATTTTCATTGTTACGAATTGAACATAATTAAAGCATAGTGAGTAATCACAAAAACAATGTAGCAATGCTCGCTGGAGAAGCTTACTCTTCCTTGCTCAAAAATGTTGGGAGGGAGGGAAGGGGAAGGAAGGAAGAAAGATTGAAGGGAAAAGGAAGGAGATGGAGAAGCAAGGAGATTGAAGGGGGAAGGAAGGAAGAAGGGAAGGAAGGAAGGAAGGAAGGAAGGAAGGAAGGAAGGAAGGAAGGAAGGAAGGAAGGAGAGAGAGATTGAAGGGGAAGGGAAGGAGATGGATGGATGGAAGGAAGGAAGGAAGGATTGATCTTTGGAGAATCATGTTTTCCCAGATGGTGATGGCCTGACTCCTGGGAATCAGCTGGGAGTTGACATGGCTACCGTGGGATGGTGCTGCGGCAGCAGGAGCAGCAGGAGCAGGTGCTGTCAAAGGAGAAGGGCACCCTGGAGGTGGAGGAGCCGGCGGCGGAGGAGGACGGCGGCGGCGGCGGCGGCTGGATAGAAGAGCGATGTCTCGGTTCCTAAGATCATCGGAAATATGTGTTTTCCGATGGTCTTAGGCGACCCCTGTGAAAGCGTCATTCGACCCCCAAAAGGGTCACGACCCACAGATTGAGAACTGCTGTTTTAAAGTAATGAATGCTGAGAATATAGTAATACTTAAAATACTTTGTATTTTAACAGTCCTCACTTTGTTGATTGATTTGATTTGTTTTCAATATCTTCTCATCTCAACATGTGACTCTGGGCAGCATATATTATAAAAGATAAAAACAATTAAAATAATTAAACCAGTACAGAATAAATATATATAGTAGCAAATAAAAATGTTACAGCGATATACCCAGGAAATGAGTTTAACAAACTTAGGCCCCGAGGATTGGCACACAGCCTAGTATTTATGGTCTTGCAAAAGTCAGCAGAGTCAAAATCAACGTGATATCTGAAGGTAGAAAGTTCCAGAAGGCAGGGAGCTATGGCTGAGAAGGCCCATCTTGCTTGGCTGCTGGAACCTGAAAATGCCAAACCTGCCTGACCAAATTGGACAGATAGAAATGACTACAGGCCTATAAAGAAAAAGAAAGCTGAAGATCAATAGCACAGTCATGGTTTCACTTAGGAACCACTTTGCTTAATAACAAAGTTGCTAGTCTCAGTTGTAATATCTTTTAAAGGTCATCCAGACTTGCTTGATAGTGAGGTGGGTGGCATATAAATTTAATAAATAATAAATAAATAAAAATAGACAGCTAATATTCCCTTAGTTTTATACAGTTTAGATATATAGATGGTACTTGTTTAGTGACCCTAATTGGGACTGGCAAGATGGTCATTAAGTGAAGCGGTAGCTAAATGAAATTGTGACTGTGCCTATTTTCTTACTTCAGCTTTCGTTTGCTTTACAGATCTATGAAGATCATCAATGAGGATTAGTCACAAAGTTACTTTTTAATTACTGTTGTAGCTGCAAGTGGTTGCTGTATGAGGTAGTCATTAAATGAGGACTACATGCAGTAGATTTGGAAAGCAATTGCTTTGATATAGCAATAGCACTTAGACTTATGTACTGCTTCACAGACCTCTCTAAGTGGTTTACAGAGTCAGCCTCTTGCCCCCAACAATTTGGGTCGTCAGTTTACCGACCTCGGAAGGATGGAAGGCTGAGTCAACCTTGAGCCGGTGAAGATCGAACTGCCAAACTGCTGGCAGCCGGCAATCAGCAGAAGTAGCCTGCAGTACTGCATTCTAACCACTGCGCTACCACGGCTCATATAGAAATATAATTTTTGTTGCTATTTTAACTGTAATAGATATGTGTTATACTACAATAAGAGGAATAAATCCTGTGCTTCCTATAATGATTTAAAAACAAAAATGCTGTTTAATGTTTAACACCTTACAGACACATAAACCTCTAGGAAAGCTTGATACTGCACTGGAATGTGTCCAGCTTAGTTACAATAAGTTACAACAAGGAGCTTTTGAATACAGAACAATCACTTACAGAAAGTCATGGAAATCTGGCTTTTAATAAAAAAAATTACTAGGGACTGAGAGCAGTTGGGAGCATTCTTTGGATATGATATAAATAGAGCTGATCAGCTATTATTTTTTATAAACACAGATTCTTTCACTGCTTATTTTGCTGTAGTTCTAATTAGACTGTTATGACATTTATGACACTGTCACCATCAGTATTAATTTTTTTATGAACTACTTTGACTTTATATGAAGGCAAGTGGAATACTTTCTAATTTCTTTAACCAAGGCCAATTATATGCTCCCTATGATTACATTTTCTCTTTTTATTGTCAATGTAAACAGACAGTGTGGATCTGAAAATGTTCCTTAGAAAAGCTGAGACTACATGGCACAGAAAAGGTGTTCGGTTTTTTCTGTCTTTATGTTGTTTTCTTTTATATATATATATAAAGGATTAGCCAATTCTGTTGCTGGAAAATGTTAAAATGGCTACAAATAACCAACCAAATCTGCTTGTAATCAGCAATTTTAGCAATTCAACAGCCCACACTGGTATCTCTCTGAAGCATTTATTTTCCTTGGCTAATCTTTTATTAAGAATAGGAACTTCAAAGCTGAGATAACTGCACACAAAATAATAAGAAAAAAATATCTACATTACATACCAAGCTTCCTTGGTGTAACGCACATGGATATGTTTGGGGTGTCATTTTTACTTGCAGATTTAACTTTGTCTTAGAACACAGCAAATGAAAACTCTTCTGTGCAAATATTTCCCAGTACACAAATGGTACATACTATTAAAAAAGGACAAATTAGTTTGGGATTTCAATGATGCTAAAACAATTTTTTCCCAAGTTTTGGAAAGATATTATAAAGAGGCAATAAAGCATGTTACATTATAGCATTATACTGGGTATAACAATACCCAGCCCTATAAATGCTTTTATAGATTCTTTTAAAATACTAGGGTTTCAAGTAAAAGTAGCATGCTACTGATTCCTATTCACTTCAGTGCAGGACAATGTGTATGCCTGTTTTTCTCGCATAACCTCAACACCCTTGTTATTTCTGCATATTTTTTTAGGGAATTGTGATTGAAAACTAGGGGTGAAACCCAAGTTCAACAAGCCACTAAAAAGTCTTCTGGCAGGTAACCTGTATTGATATCTGAAAGACTGTAAATGGCAACTTTACCCATAATAAAGGTAAAGGCAGGCTCCACTTAGGTTGCACTCTGGCCCCATCCTAAAACTCTTCCCTTTTCCCATCTATTTGTGGTTTGTTTGTTTATTTATTTATTTTATTTATTAAATTTATATATGCCCCATCTCACTATTGGGGGTGACGTTGGGCATGGTTATAACCTGAATAAGTTCAGCTGCCCTGAAGTATCCTATTAAAGTGGGTTAGATGTGTCCAGGCTTTTCATGCTTGGAAGGACTTGGAAATTATCTATCTATATTTCATCCCAAAGACAAAAATGATCATTTCATACATCATTTGGGAAAACAGATAAACGTTTTCTCTCTGCCACCTTCTTACCAATGTCCTCCCCACCTTTCCCTTTCCTGTGTTTATCTGCAAATTGAGATGGGCAATAACAACATGGTGAGACAGATAGAGAGGATTTTTAATTTTTTTTTAAAAAGCCCTCCCTAAGTATTTTGAAGTGTTGCAGAGGAGCAGTGATGCTTGGGAATTACATCAGGAAGACAAAAGGGAGGAAGAAAGGCATTGTTAGGTGGGGGAGGGGGGCGGGAGTCTTCATTCACATTGTTTTTTTACTATACCTGGAAGGCTAACAAAAGGAATGATATAGAGACTGTTTGGCATGCAGGAGGGACTGCTGGAGTGGCCTTGAGAAGAAGAGGAGATGACTAGGATGGCAGGATGGTAAGCAGAGAAAACTTCTTTCAGCTAGCATATCTATAAGGACTGAAAGGGCTTAAATATTGTTTTTCTATTGCTTGAGTCAGGCTCAAAAAATATATCCCTAACATTATCCCTAAAATCCAGATGTGATTCTGAAATCAAGCAACATCAAGCAAAATATGATTCAAAAGCTGTGCACCACCACATAAAATGCTCCACTATACACCTGCATGCACCGGCACATGCCAGAGCATTGCCAAAGGAGGGTTTTCTATGTTGATTGACAAGCTGTGCAAAGAAATTTGGCAGAATAACTTCTAGCCATGTTGCCAAATTTTCCTCACCTTTGAATGCTGCTTGGCACAAGGAAATGGAAAGAACTAGAGGCTTGGCCTCCCATCATTGAAAGTCAAGCAGATAAGTAACCAATAGTTACTTAACCAATCACTTAAGAACCAATAGTTCTTAAAATTTGTGTTCAGATTTTGACGCTAAGTCTGAAAGTGGCTAAATAGGAAAGTGCTAAATCATTAAACACAGCATTGAAAGAAACTGTCATACTTTCTTTGACTATAGCATCCATCAATGGACTGCTCTGTATCTTCCTTTCCTTCTTTTCTTTGTAGGAAGTTGCTATGGGCTGATAGAGGCCTTGTTTGATAATGATGTTTGTGTGGCCATTTAGAGCACAAAGAGGCCAAGGTGTCCTGGGAAAGTGTATTATTCAGGATCCATGCCATCAGTTCAAGAAACTATAGCCCTAGAGCCATGAAGTTCCTAATTAGTTTCTCTTTCACACACATGGCATAAATATATTGCTTACAATATAATTTTGCATCAATTACCAAATTTGCCCCATGGTTCTTTATTTTTGTAAAACATTCCAAATCTTATGAGAACCAAAGGCCCAAGAAACAGAAAGGTACTGGGTGAAAGAAGGCTGCTGTAATATATCATATTAGACTTTTCATAGAATTGGAGTAGCTTCTGGCATTTAAAATAAAGTATATATGTAATCATAATAATTTATTCAATTTTAATCTGCGAGACAGAGAAGCTAGTAAAAAAAAACCTGTCATAGCTGAGGTGTGTCTGCATGTCCGCATGTGCAATATGGGACAGACAGGAACAGAATATGAATTCTAAAATTACTTCAAAAGATTTTCAGTGAAGAATATAAAAACTGACTGATCTCTTGCGAAGTGTGCTCTTATCCTTTGCACATAGGGAGAAGTTGGCTTAATAGGCAAATGTGCTAATGGAGGGGAGGGGGGATGTGGACATAAGGAGGCACTCTAGGGAAGCATATGACACCCACCAGCCAATTATTATTGGAAATAGAGTCTCCACCTCTAATCCTTACCTTGACATCACCGAAATGTTGCTTATTCTGAAAGAGTAATTAAAATCAGAGTTAGGAATCTGGAGTCAGCTATTTTGGAAGATAGTACTGCCACATATCCAAGGCCTAAACTCACAGGATTGGAAAGTGTTTTGGGAATAATCTAGTCCAGCCCTCTACCAAGGGCAGGAATGCTCATAGTATCCCAGAAAAATGACTGGCCAATATTTTCTTGGCAATCTCAGTGATGAAGCACTTGCCATTTCAGTACACAGACTGCTTAATAGCTCCCTCAATCAGGAAATTTCAATTTTGAATTGCTCTTTGTTAAGTCTCCAACCCAAATTCTTGTCTTACCTTAAATCCATACCCTCCACCCTATGACATTCTGTTTTATGTATTGGAAAATTGCTATTGAGTCTCCCCATAGACATCTTGTCTTTAGGATAAACACAAGTTCGTTCAACTGCTCTTCATAAGATTTAGCTTCCAAACCCCTAATCATTCTTGTCTATCTTCTCTGCTCTCTTTCCAATTTCTCAGCATCCTTTCAGTATTTTGGGAACCAGAACAGGAGACAGTATTCTAGGTGTGGTTTGCCAGTGCAGTATAGAGTGGTATTATTACTTCCTATGATCTGCTGATGTAACTTAGAACTGCACTGGCTCTTTCTGTAGCTGTGGCACAGTGCTGACTCATGCTTAATCTGTGGCCTACCAGATATTATTGCTTCTTCCAAAATATTACCTGTAGCCCAAGTATTGCTTATGATGTATTTGTGCCTCTGGGTTTTCCTGCCAAAGTGCAGAACCTTACACTTCTCATCATGTAGCAATATTTTGTTGGATATGATTCAATGTTAAAGTCTACCAAGATTCATTTGAATTTTGACACTATTTCTTGGGGCATTACCAATTCACCTCTCAGCTTTTGTATCATATACACATTTTATGAGTGTCCCTTCCATTGCCTCATTTAAGTCATTTATTAAGATGTTGATGAGTACTTATTCCAAGACAGAATCTATTGCATTTGTCTTTCTCTGTGGACATAGACCCATTAAGGGGGCTATTGTTCATCCAACTGTGAATCCATCTTGTGTAGGACCATTACTCCCACTTTATTTCAGTTTATCAAGAAGGAAGCTATGTCTACTTGATCAAAGGCCTCATTTAAAGTCTAAGCATACTACATCTATAGAGTCCCCAGATTCACTAATCTAGTCACACTATCAAAGAGCACAATAAGATATGTCTGCCATGACTAATCTTTATCAAATCCATGCTGGCTTCTGGTAATAATACTGTTGGTGTCATGAGCCTACTGCTTGATTATTTTTCTAGGATTTGCCCAGGTATTGATGCCAAAATGATTGGTGTGTGATTTCCTGTGTCCACTTTCCCCTCCCTTTTAAAATACTGGAATAGTATAAAGCAGTAAACAACAGCCTAATCAAGGAACTACCAAGAAAAAAACAATATCTTCACTGATGCTGACAGGACAAACTATTGCATATAAACAGAGAGTAAATCCCACTCCCTTCTAGCACTGAAGATGTTACCTAGTCTGGAAGCAAACAGCCAAGCTCAGAGAGCCCAAGGAGTCCACCATGAATGGGTCTTGTATCTAATACACAGCAGTCACTGGAATTTTGTTCAAATGGTGTCATCGTCTCTTCTACAATAAATTTACTAATCATTTTGTATCCCTGAGTCCTTGTTTATCTCTTTCCAGCCAGGTTTTCTGGGAGAAAACAGACAATTTTGGTTGCCTGGTTCCAATTTAAAAAGCAGCACTATGGACAGCTACAACATTGTGAACCTGCAATATTTGCTGCATATGTTAATACGATTTTGTTCAGAGCAAGAGCAGAAATTTGTTCAAGAAGTGGCTTTAGGGTGATCATTTGTTGCCAGTAGTCTGTTGCACACCTGGATGGAAGCATCTCATGATGATTATTATTCTATTGCTTTGCATGTACACTGAGTACTTCTGTACCGGAGACAAACTGCTTTTGTGTTGAATCACACTTGGCCAGATAAAGTTCAGTTCAGTTCAGTTCAGTTCAGTTCAGTTCAGTTCAATTCAATTCAATTCAATTCAATTCAATTCAATTCAATTCAATATAACCAATCTTGGCTGATCTCAAAAAGTGAACAGGATCAGACCAAATTAAATAGAAGATACCAGCAAATACCAGTACTATAGGTTGGGAAGTGTAAAAAATTCCAGTGACAAACAGCTTTTGTATTACTGCAAAGAAAACTGCATGATCATGTTAATTTGGTCATTAGAAATCAAAAATCAACTTGAAACAAGTTGGTTTTTACTTTTTAGAGTTTGCCAGAAAACTTCATCTTAACTATTCTCCTCCCTGTCTTTCTATGAGGATACGTTAATCACATATAGCATAGCTTAACTTGTGTTGTGGGTATCATATAACACAGAGAAGCCTTGAGAATGGATCTACTCTTCCACAGATGTGCTCACATTGAGCCATCTTAATTGCTATCCGATTGTTCAACTGTACAGCAGAGGACCTGAAATGGGAGCCCAGAAATGTGGAAATAAAAGCAAAAGAGTATTACTAATAAGCTGAGTGAAAGCAGGAGATACCTAAGGAAATTTAATGTTTTAAAATACTTATTTGTGGAAGTTTCCATCACACACCTCTTTTCTCTTGTTTGAGTTGTTTATCTCATGTGATTATTATTCAGTATTTTAAATTTATCCCCAATGAATTAAACTCATAACTAAATTTGTTTCAAGATGATGTGTGGTATAATGAAAATGACAAAAGTGCCACCATCTCTATGAGATCCCTTCTTTCCTTTATAAGCTGGTTGGATCTAGAACTCTGATTTGTAGAGCAATTCAAATGAAATGTGGTTCAGATAAAGCCTTTATTGTCTATTCCTCACCAATTCTGTATCCTTAATGGTACTTGTGTTTTTCCTACCTGCCACAAAGCTGGTATCTTGCCTAAAAGGTTAATGAATTACCAATTTGATTCCTTCTTTCCTGAAGGATCTGCAAGGAAGTTTATTGGAAACAATATACTGAAATGAAACTGAGATAGCTTATACCCTACATTCCTGATCCACAGATTACTTCTCTCTAGATTATTTTTCCTTTGAATTTTATAATCTCTAACTTCATCTCATCCTCTCCCCTCCCTCACCTTTGTTGGTAGTACAATAGAATTTATCTGACTATATTATTCCCTTACAGTACTAATGATCACCTTGAGTACTGCAAGATTTTTCACTGGAGTACATTTAGTTTTTAGCTTAGGCCCATATTCCCATAGAAGCAGTCTCTTAAGGGCTTTATGATAAGCATGGCTAAGTAAGCAGTTCATACAACCAGAGGCAAAGATAGGTATCCTCTATCTTTTGTTATTTCAGGAATTCTCTCTCTCTCAAAGGTCAAACAATTGAACTGGATCTTGCAGAAAGGATTTGAAAATAGTTGGAGGTATATGCCACATTCTATAATAAAAAAAAACTTCAGGTAGCCTCAACTTTTAACCATTCGTTTAACAACTCTTTGAGATTACGACAGTGCCTGAAAAATGTGACTTATGACCTCATACTAACAACTGTCACAGTGTCCCTGCAGTCCCATGATCACAATTCAGGTGCTTGAT